>NC_073388.1:49337447-49692447 GCF_028641065.1 Leucoraja erinaceus | reverse complement strand
AAAGTAGTAGCATGGAAACAGGCCCTTCGGCCCACCGAGTCCACACTGACCATCGATCATCTGATCATGTTAGTTCTACGTGATCACAGTTTCCAATCCCACTCACCACACACACGGAATAATTTACACAGTGGCAAATTAGCCTACAAACCCGCACGTCTTTAGGATGTGGGAGTGAAGCGGAATAGCCGGAGGAAACCGATGCAATTACAGGGAGAACGTGCACACAGAGAGCTCCCAAGGTCAGGATTGAACCCAGGTCAATGGCGCTGTGAGGCAGCAGCTTTACCAGCTGCACCACTGTGTTGTATAAAGGCCTGGTCCATACTCATAGCTTGATAATAATAATAATAATAATAATAATAATAATAATAATAATCATCATCATATCTTTTATTGTCAGTGCACGTCAGTGCAACGAGATTTAGTATGCAGCTTCCAATCGATGTAAAAGAAAAGTAAAATAAATAAATAAGCTGTGTGACGTGACCATCCAAGGGAGACAGTCCAGGGGGGATGGGGGGCACTCAGCAGGGCCGGTTCAGAGCCGCTATAGCTCTGGGAATGAAGCTGTTCCTGAGTCTGGAGGTTCGGGCGTAGAAGGCCTTGTAACGTCTGCCGGAGGGAAGTAGTTCGAACAGTCCGTTACAAGGGTGTGAGGAGTCTTTATGGATGCTGACGGCCTTCCTGAGGCACCGTGTGTGGTAGATGCCCTCCAAGGCTGGTAGCTGTGTCCCAATAATCCTCTGCGCTCTGTGGACGACGCGCTGAAGAGCTCTCCTCTCCGCCTCCGTGCAGCTGAGATACCACACAGAGATGCCATACGTTAATATGCTCTCTGTGGTGCAGCGGTAGAACGTTGTCAGCAGCTGTTGGGGCAGACCAGTCTTTTTTAATGTCCTCAGGAAGAACAGTCGTTGCTGTGCCTTCTTGACCAGCGCAGCGGTGTTGGTGGACCATGTGAGGTCCTCTGAAATGTGAGTGCCCAGAAACTTAAAGCTGGACACTCTCTCCACACTTTCCCCGTAAATGGAGATTGGGGCGTATTCTCCGTTATGGGACCTCCTGAAGTCAATAATCAGCTCCTTGATCTTGGAGGTGTTGAGTTCTGCACCACCGCTCTGTATTTTGTTTCATCACCGTTGGTGATCAGCCCAATCACTGTTGTGTCGTCTGCAAACTTCACGATGGTGTTGTTGTCGAATGCAGGAACACAGTCGTGAGTGAAGAGGGAGTAGAGCATGGGGCTTAGTACACAGCCCTGTGGTGTGCCGGTGCTCAGGGTGATAGTGGAGGACAGGTGCGGGCCCAGTCTCACTGCCTGCGGTCGCTCCGTCAGAAAGTTCAGGATCCAATCGCATATCGGCGAGCTGAGGCCTAGCTGGTGGAGTTTGGTGGTGAGCTTGGTGGGGATGACGTATTGAATGCAGAGCTATAGTCAATGAAGAGCATCCTCACGTACGTGCCCTGTCTGTCCAGGTGAGTCAGGACAGTGTGAAGAGCCAGAGAGATGGCATCCTCTGTTGATCTATTTGCCCTGTATGCAAATTGATGAGAGTCCAGTGAGGCAGGGATGCTGGATTTGATGTGGGAGAGGACCAGCCTTTCGAAGCACTTCATTGGGATTGGAGTTAGGGCAACCGGGCGGTAGTCGTTCAGGTTGGTGACTTTGGACTTTTTCGGCACCGGCACTATGGTGGCTGTTTTCAGGCACTTGGGGACCGTTGCCAGAGATAGAGACAGATTGAAGATTCTCGTGAATACCTCCGCCAGCTGTACAGCACAGTCCTTTAGTACCTTCCCTGGATTCCATCCGGGCCTGCAGCCTTGCGTGGATTGATCCTACGCAGAGCGCACTGTACCTCCTGAGTGCTCAGTGTTAAGGCCTGTCCCTCCGCCATGGCCGGGGTTATTCCACTCCTGGTGCTGTTGCCAGTTTCGAAGCGGGCAAAGAAGGTGTTTAGTTCGTTGGCCAGTGTGATATCACCGTGGGGGCAGGCGGGGCTGCTCTTGTAGTCAGTGATGTCCCTGACACCCTGCCACATGCTTCTGGTGTCCGCGGTATTGAAGTGTTCTTCCACCCTTTGCCTGTGGATATCTTTGGCCTTTCTTATGCCTTTGTTCAGGTTCAACTTGGCCGCACTGTAGGCAGAAGTGTCCCTGGATTTAAAGGCATTATTGCGTGCCCTTAGCAGATCCTGAACCTCCTTGTTCATCCAGGGTTTCCGGTTTGGGAATCCATGCAGCTGTGGGTTCAATGTGGGGAGGGACGCTGGTTTGCAGGTCGATTTGAGTGTAATCCACACAATGACGGCAAGGTGGTACAATGATCTTAGCACTTAAGTTGACTGCTTCACATTGTTTATCTTCTGTGTATATAGACACAGGCTATTCTGCCAACTTTAAATGTCAATGTTTTGTGTTCGCATTTTGCATGTCTAGCAGATAAGATGTTAGATCAATGAAGAATGAATCAGTGTCCCGAAAACATGAAAGTCAATTTGGAAAGCCAGCCTCTTCTTTTGCTATTTATTGAAAACTTGGGTTGAATCGTACATGTCTAATGTACTGATATTTACTTATTCTCCCTGCACCCAAATAACCAACACCAGATACTATCTAATCAAGAGACTGAAGAAGGGCTACCACCCCAAACATCACCTAACCATTTTCTCCAGAAACGCTGCCTATCCTGCTGAGTTACTCCAGCAATGTGTGTCTACCTTTACTAACTAATCTAAACGTTTGGTAGAAAGATAATTCAACTATTTAATGTATTACTGACCAGTGGATAAATGGGGATGAGAATTGTGATGTTTAGAGATACAGTGCAGAAACAGACACCTTTGGCCTGTCGGGTCCACACTGATCTGTGATCCCCGTGCACTAACACTACCCTACACACACGAAGGACAATTTTACATTTATACCAAGCCAATTAATCTACAAACCTGTACATCCTTGGAGTGTGGGAGGAAACCGAAGATATCGGAGAAAACCCACGCGGTCACGGAGAGAACGCACAAACTCCGTACAGACAACACCCGTAGTTGGGATCGAACCCAGGACTTTGATGCTGAAAGGCAGCAACTACCGCTGCGAGACCATGCTGCCCTCAGTGTGGCGAGGAGAATGGTGACTAGGGAGATGTATGCAGAAATCTGGGAACAGATTACTACTAGCGAATGCATTGGACCAGAGAAGAGATAGTAATAGAGAATAAGGAGTATAGGAAAATATAGAAATTAAAACATTAATAAGATGAGTGCAGCAGTGGGTAAAGGTCTTGGGAACTGTGTGGAGGACATTGCCAAAGAACGGACACTAACCGCAGCAGAGGAAGAGTATGAATAATATGCACACAATCTGTTTGGAATCGAAGATATCAAACTTACTCCGCCAAAAACCAATGTTGCAGGAACCATTTCACCATCTGACACCTTTCCTTGAGCTTTGCCATCTTTAATGTCTCATCTTCACACCTTACCCTTCCATATCTCTATGTCTCCCTCTCCCCTGACTCTCAATCTGAAGAAGGGTCTCAACCCGAACATCGCCCATTCCTTCTATCCAGAGATGCTACGCTGAGTATGCTGAGTGCGCTGCTACGCTGTCCCGCTGAGTTACACCAGCATTTTGTGTCTATCTGATATACCACCACTCATCCACACACTAGGGGCAAGTCACTGCGGCCAATTTACCAAGCAACAAGCACCTCTCTTGGAAGTGGGAGGCAACTGAGGAACTGGGTTAATGGCACTTGGTTCCAGAGAGAAGCTGCAGACTCCAGACAAACAGCACTGGACGTCAGGAATTGAACACAGGTTGCTGGAGCTGTAAGGCAGCAGCTCAACTAACTGTCCAAGTATGCTGTCCCATCATAGTACATCAATTATATGTTCAGCAATTTTAGATTAAAATGTCTTTGATTCATGCACAAATAAGTTGTGCTTTACTGTAGAAATGTTAGCTCCAGCTTATAGTAAGTATAGAGTCATAGAGCATGAATACAGGCCCTTTGCCCCAACTTGCCCACCCCGACCAAGATGCTCCATCTACATTAGTACCACCTGCCTACTTGTGGCCCATATCCTTCTAAACCTTTCCTATCCATGTACCTATTCTAATGTTGTTATAGTACCCATCTCAACTACCTCATCTGGCACTAGTTGCATATACCCACCACCACCAACTTAAAAAGTTGCACTTAAATTTCCCATTAAGTATTTCCCCTGTGTCCTTAGGTTCTTAATTTCCCCACTTTTGGTAAAAGACTCTATTATCTAATATCTATTCACCATATGATCGTATATGACCTCTATAAGATCACCCATCAACCTCCTGTGCTCCAAGGAATAACATGCTAGCCTACACAGGCTCTCCCTAAAGCGCAGGCCCTGGCAACATCCCGGTAAATCTTCTCCGCACTCTTACCAGCATTACAACATTCTTCCAACAGCAGGGTGTCCAAAATTGCACATAATGCTCCAAAAGTTGTCTCACCGATGTACAACTGTAACATAACATCCCAACTTCTATATTCAATATCCTGACTGACGTAGGCCAATGTACCGAAAGCCTTCTTGACCACCCTATCTACCTGTGATGCCACTTTCAAGGAACTATGTATTTGCACTCCTAGACCACTCTGCTGTACAACACACCCCACAACTCTGCCATTCACTGTGAAGATTCTGCCCTAGTTTGAATTCCAAAATGCAACACTTCGCATTTATGTGCATAAAACTGTCTCAACCATTCCTCAGCCCACTTGGCCAACTGATCTAGATCCTGCTGTAATATTCGAGAACCATTTTCACCATCTACGACACCACCCATTTTGGTGTCATCTGTAAACATACTAATCATGGCTTCTACATTGTCATCCAAATCGCCAATACATACCACAACTGCAAAGGGCCCAGCACCAATTACTGATGCACACCAACAGTCACAGGCTTTGATTCCAAAAAAATAACCTTTGACCATCCCCCTCTGCTCCCTTCCATGAAGCCAATTCTCTATCCAGTGGGCTGGCTCTCCCGGAAACAATGTGATCTAACCTTCCAGAGCAGCCTACTATGCAGAACCTCATCAAACGTCTTTCAAATGCTTCTTGAAGAATTGTTGGACTAGATCCCAGCAGGAAGAACTCTTAGAGAAACACTGGTGGCTACTCTCTTACCTGGAAATCCTGGGAGACCTGGGGAACCAGGGTCTCCTTTTGGTCCATTATACCCTGGTGATCCTGGGTTGCCCTAAAATAATGAGAAGCAAACAGTTTTCAAATGGTTAGGTTAACCTGTTACCAAATGACTAGACAGGTGAAATCTAGAAGTATCATTTATTTAACATGATTATAGGTTCTTTCCAAACACTCACTGCGTTCAGAGTAGTTCAGATTTGTTTTGTTTTGTTCAGTTTGGAGATAAAGCATGGAACCAGGCCCTTTGGCTCAGAATCTATGCCAACCATCCACATACATACATACACACAAGACTATTTTATCCCACTTTCTCATCCACTCCCTACAAACTCAGGGCAAATTACAGAGGCCAATTAACCGACAAACTCCCACAATTTTGGGGATGTGGGAGGAAACCAGAGCACCTGGAGGAAACTCCACACAGTCCCCACTTGAGGTTGGGATCAAATTCATTTATCTGGGGATGTGAGGCAGCAGCTCTAACAGCTGCACCACTGGCCCACCCTAACACCGGCTTTTTGGATTTGGATTCAATTTATTGTCATTATCTCATAAGAGACAACAACATGGATTTTCCTTACTGTCATGAAAATTTTTTAAAAGCACAAACACAGAGGTCCACCACACAACACAACCCCACAGTGGCACCAAAGTTAAGGAAGGTACAATAGTCCAGCCAGCCTCCCCTTTTAACCTCTCACTAACATGTGTAAGGATTCACTAAAGATTAGAAGTCAAAAAAGTCTCCAAAAATTTACCAGAAAATCAAAGTGAAATAAAAGAAGAAAATCTGTACCAACAAGGCCAGAGCTAATGACATTTAACTGGTTTTGATGAAAAATGAAAGACTTAAAATGTTAATTCTGTTTCTCCACAGATGCTGCCAGGTCTGTTATGTATTTCGGACTTTAAAAAAAAAATCACAAGAATTTATCAGTGAAACAAACATATATATGTACCTGTATGTGTTGGGCACTCAAGTTGATATGCATTGCTGAAAAATCATGTAGAACAGATAGGATTTACTAGCTACTCTTGTTTAAAGTTGCTTAGCTTGGCACCTCCAATGTGGTCTAAATAATTGCCTTAAAATGAATACCACAAATATTCTGTATTTATCAGTAGAGGATCTGTGGAATAGTTGAGGACTAAACATTTGTTCTTTGCCAAAAGCAGGTTTGGAAAGAACATGGGAATGTTTTACCAATGGGAAAAACCGTTAACTGATTGACTAATTCCTCCGCAGCCTGCAGCTGCTCTTGAAACAAGACTACTGATTTATGACTGGCCTGCAGTTGTAATCCCTCCCACATCCTGTTCTATTCTAAAAGAGAAGGGAGTTAGATAATTTAGTGGCAGCATTGCTGAAAGTAAGAAGATTGGCATGATGTTCCATCAGCTTCATCTGCCTTCCTCTCAAATGTAAAGGCGATGTTACACTGTGGCACATTTTTATCTTTCTTTCCACAATAAAGTGCTTCAGGTTCACTTGCAGGAAATAATTTGGTCTTTGGCCCCTCCCTACATGTTTCCACATGTACTCAATACCTATAGGATGGGATGGAACACTAGCTTGATGCTAGTATTGTGCTGAATGCAAGGTCATCACTTTTTTCATGGACAGAAGAGGATGGACTATTTCTTTAATATAAAGAGGCCACAATATGATGCAATGCATCCTTTTGCATGAGAAAGAAAGTGAAAGAAAGAAAGAAACGCTCTTGCAGAAAGTTAGCGTGTAGGAACAGCAGGTTATTGGTCTACAGGTGCACAGTAGAGAGCATGCTGACTGGTTGCATCGTGGCTTGGGTCGGCAACTTGAACGCCCAGGAGACTACAAAAAGTAGTAAACACTGCCCAGTCGGCTCTGACCTCCCTACCATCGAGGGGATCTATCGCAGTCGCTGCCTCAAAAAGGCTGGCAGCATCATCAAGAACCCACACAATCCTGGCCACACACTCATCTCCCCGTTACCTTCAGGTAGAGGATACAGGAGCCTGAAGACTGCAACGTCCAGGTTCAGGAATAGCTGCTTCTCCACAGCCATCAGGCTATTAAACTCAACTCAAACAAAACTCTGAACATTTATAGCCCAATGCACTTTATCCATTTATTTATTTGTGTGTGTATTTATATATTCAATGGTATATGGACACACTGATCTGTTCTGTATTTATGCCTACTATATTCTGTTGTGCTGAAGCAAAGCAAGAATTTCATTGTCCTATCTGGGACACATGACAAAAAACTCTCTTGAATTGTGAATCTTGAATTATTAAAAAAGGCCTCATTGCAAAGAGAAAATGAATACAAAAGTGGGAAGTTCTAACCACAGGATGTGGGAATACCAAGAACATTTAAGGAGTGGTTGATATGTGTTCATCACTATTTTGATAATGTTCACCAGGTTGATTCCTGAGATGCAGGTGTTGTTTGAGAAGGAATAATTGAACAGCTTTGACCTTCACTTCATGAAGTTTAGAAGAGCAAGATGTGACATATTGAAAGCACCAAGATTCTGACAGGGTGAGAAAGGATGCTGCTGAAAGTATGCTCCTTTCATGAAGGAAACTTGAACTAACAGCCATAGATTCAGAATTCAGAATGGGTGGTTGATTGTTTAAGACAGAAATGAGGAGGAGTTTCATTTCTCAAATTAAAACAGAAATCTTCATAGATAATGAGACCTGGATTACTACCTGTCCATCTGTAAATTGGTACTGGGCAAATGAATGCATAGGTCAAATATGATGTTTTCAAAAGGACTTTTCATTCTTAATAACTAAAGTAGGGTTTCTTTCTTGTGGCAATGGCAACCAGTACTGGGGATGGTGCAAGATAGGAACAGTCTACATCTGAACTGTGATGAACAGTGTGCCAGTAAGCCACATAACTAGGGAAGCAGAGATTTTCAAACTTAGAAAGCCACTGAATATTTTAAAGACAGAGATAAGTAAATACTTGGAAAGCAAAGGGGTGAAAGTTGGTGGGTGGTAATATGGAGCTGTGATTAAAATCAAATCAGCCATTATTTTACTAAATAGGGGGACAAATTTTAGAGGCCAACTGATTTATTTCCACTATCAATTTGTAGGTTTGAATATTGTAGATATTGTATATTGTATTGTTATATGACAAATATTACATTTGTTAAGAACTATGCGACTTGGGCAGAAATGCGAGTTAAAGGCGAGATTGTATCAACCATGATGTCACTGAGAGCAGATTAAAGGGGCCTTTGTTTTTTCCAAATTAATTGTCATACTCTTTACCACTTTACCACAGTGAAGCTTGTCTATTTGGTTCAGTTTAAGCTTCATTTTATGATTCCTTTTCTGCTCAACAGCAGGATTTGCTTTCGAGTCATAGAATGATACAGTGTGGAAACAGGCCCTTCGGCCCAACTTGCCCACACTGGCCAACATATCCCACCTAAACTAGCCCCACCTGCCTGCGTTTGGTCGTTATCTCTCCAAACCTGTCCTATCCATGTACCTGTCTAACTGTTTCTTAAACCTTGGGATAGTCCCAGCCTCAATCACCTCCTCTGGCAGCTCGTTCCATACACCCACCAGCCTTTGTGTGAAAAAGTTACCCCTCAGATTCCTATTAAATCTTTTCTGCTTCAACTTAAACATATGTCCTCTTGTCCTCGATTCACCTACTCTGGGCAAGAATCTCTGTGCATCTACCCAATCTATTCCTCTCATGATTTTATACACCTCAATAAGGTCACCCCTCATCCTACTGCGCTAAAAGGAATAGAGACCCAGCCTACTCAACCTCTCCCTGTAGCTCACACCCTCGAGTCCTGGCAACATCCTTGTAAATCTTTTCTGTACCCTTTTCAGCACCATGACATCTTTCCTATAACATGGTGCCCAAAACTGAACCCAATTCTCTAAATGCATCGTCACCAATGTACCACAACCTCTTAAATTCTATACTCAATACTCTGACAGAAGGAGGCCTTCTGTGCAAAAAGCCTTATTGACCACCATATCTACCTGCGACTCCACTTTCAAGGAACCATGCACCAGTACTCCTGGACCCCTCTGCTCTTCAACACTCCCCAGAGTCCTACCATTCACTGGGTAGTTCCTGCCCATGTTAGACTTCCAAAAATGCTACACCGCACATTTCTTATTATTAACAGACAAAATAAACAATAAGTGCAGGAGTAGACCATTCGGCCCTTCAAGCCGGCACTGCCATTCATTGTGATCATGGCTGATCAGCCACAATCAATAATCCGTTCCTGCCTTCTCCCCATATCCCTTGATTCCGCTATCTTTAAGAGTTTTATCTAACTCTCTCTTGAAAGCATTCGGAGAATTGGCCTCCCCTGCCTTCTGAGTGAGAGAATTCCACAGATTCACAACTCTCTGGTGAAAAAGTTTTTCCTCATCTCTGTTCTAAATCTCTTACCTCTTATTCATAAACTGTGGCCCCTGGTTCTGGCCTCCCCCAACATCGGGAACATGTTTCCTGCCTCTAGCGTGTCCAAACCCTTAACAATCTTATACATTTCAATAAGATTCCCTCTCATCCTTCTAAATTACTGAGTATACAAGCCCAGTCGTTTCATTCTTTCAACATATGATAGTCCCGCCACCCCGGGAATTAACATGGTGAACCTACGCTACAGTCCCTCAATAGCAAGAACGTTCTTCCTCAAATTTGGAGACCAAAACTGCACACAATACTCCAGGTGTGATTTCACTAGGGGCCTGTACAACTGCAGAAGGACCTCTTTGCTCCAATACTCAACTCCTCTTGTTATGAAGGCCAGTGTGCCATTAGCTTTCTTCACTGCCTGCTGTACCTGCATGATTACCTTCAGTGACTGATGTACAAGGACACCCAGATCCCGCTGTACTTCCCCTTTTCCCAACTTGACACCATTCAGAGAATAATCTGCCTTCCTGTTTTTGCCACCCAAGTGGATAACCTCACATTTATCCACATTAAACTGCATCTGCCATGCATCTGCCCACTCACCCAACCTGCCCAGTCACCCTGCATCCATAGCATCCTCCTCACAGTTCACATTGCCACCCAGCTTTGTGTCATCTGCAAATTTGCTAATGTTACCCCCAATCCCCTCATCTAAATCATTAATGTATATTGTAAATAGCTGCGGTCCCAGCACCGAGCCTTGCGGTACCCCACTAGTCACTGCCTGCCATTCTGAAAGGGACCCGTTAATCCCTATTCTTTGTTTCCTATCTGCCAACCAATTTTCTATCCATGTCAGCCCCCTACACCCAATAACATGTGCTCTAATTTTGCCCACTAATCGCCTATCTCTTTGATAAATGCCAGTGATTGGAGATAAAATCCAGAGCACGAGAAACTTTCACAAGGCACAATCATCATGTTTTTGAACATAACTCAGGCTGTTGAATCTTCACTTACTGGTGATCCTGGTAAACCATTGTCTCCTTTTGGTCCTGGAAATCCTGGGCCTCCTGGAAGACCAGGGGTGCCCTTATCTCCTTTAATGCCCCCTAGTCCTGGAGCACCTGGGCGACCAACTGAACCTGGAGAGCCTATGAAACATTACATGTTGTTAGTACTTAATAGTGTTGGAGTAAGATAAATCACTGGCCATAATTTCAACAATTAACTTTGCACAACCATAACTGTAGCTCTTGTTTTTTCACACCGAACAATTGAACTCAAATAAAATAAATCAATATACATTGCATTAAAAAATTAGGACCTATAAACCATTTGTATAAGTTACACTTATTTTTCCAAATTTCTCCCTAGATGTCTAAAGGAAAATGTTTATGCAGTTGTAATGGTGCCCTTGACTATCTTACCTCCAAGTCAATGCATAGACAGTATTGAGACTCAACCTGATTGTTTCCTACCTGGCATGCATCTTCCATAGAAACATAGAAAATAGGCACAGGAGTAGGCCATTCGGCCCTTCGAGCCAGCACCATCATTCAATATGATCATGCAAAATCAGTACCCCGTTCCTGCTTTCTCCCCATATTCCTTGATTCCATTAGCCCTAAGAGCTATATCGAACTCTCTCTTGAAAACATCCAGTGTATTGGCCTTCACTGCCTTATGTGGCAGAGAATTCCACAGAATCACAACTCTCTGGGTGAAAACGTTTCTCCTCATCTCAGTCCTAAATGGCCTACCCCTTATTCTTTAACTGTGACCCCTTGGTCTGGACTCCCCCAACATCGGGGACATTTTTCCTGCGTCTTGCCTGTCCTATCCCTTAAGAATTGTATTTGTTTCTATAAGATACCCTCTCATCCTTCTAAATTCCAGTGAATATAAGCCCAGTGGGAGTAACTTGAATTCTTGAACGCGTTTAATCTTCAGTTCTAGGAGCAGAATTAGGCCATCCCTCCCTTCAAGACCGCTGCCACTGCGCCATTCAATCATGACTGAACTATCTTTTCCTCTCTAGCCTATTCTCCTGCCTTCGTCCCATACTGATCAAGAATTTGTCAAACTCTGCCTTAAAAATATCCACAGCCTTCTGTGACAATGAATTCCACAGATTCACCACCCACTGACTAAATAAGTTCCTCCTCATCTCCTTTCTAAAGGAACATCCTTTCATTCTGAGGCTATGGACTTCGGTCCTAGACTCTCCTACTAATGGAAACATCCTCTCCACATTCACTCTATCAGGACCTTTCACTATTCGGTAAGTTTCAATATTAATATTAATTAATTGCAAGCATTTCAATCCAGAATTATGTTTCCAATAATAGACCTGCTATATTGAACGGTTGAAATAAGATATAGGATACGTTCTAAAGTGTAAATATTGTGAACATTCAAAAGCGTGCCCTGAGAGGAGAACATAGCAGGTCTAGGTCACATCTCTGGAGAACATGGATCTAGAGATTCATTTTCTCCACAGATTCCGCCTGACCTGCAGAGCTACTGCAGCACTTTCTGTACTTTTTGTAAACCAGCATCTGCAGTTCCTTGTGTCTCCATAGAGGTTTCACCCTCCTGTGTGTATCATTTGTTAACTGGTATGAAAATCAAGGGGAAATAAAGTTAGTGATGCTAGTCCGATCCTTCTGAGCCTGCTGAATGGACAGGAATGATAATGAGACCTCGATGCTCATTGTTAATGTCCACAGATCAGATATTAATGGCAGATTTTAACTGCCTCTAGAACAGTGCTTCTTAAACGGTTTCAGTGTCATTCACCTTTGAGTCTATATCACAAAATTTAATCCACCCTCGACTAAATGTTCTTATGTTTTTTTGGTAATTTTCGTCTTATTCTCCCTTGTGTATAATTTTATATATAATTTATTTTAATACATAAGCAAAAAACATAAATTAACTCATTTCTTAAGTGCTTATTTTATTCAACTTTTTGAACATATAAAAAAAATGTAAAGAAAACTAGGAGTGAAAAAAAAGTTTATTTACCACTGGAGTTGGAAAATTATTCTATTAGAATGATAAAAAAAAAACCCATTCCAACGTCTAAACATTGGGCTTCAGCCCCATCCTACCCTTTTGGACTTTGATTACTGCAGTTTTTTTCTTGGAAAACTAGCTCAAAAACCATGGAGTATGTGATTTAATATATTAGTATCCAACTAATATAACTATCTATAACTCTCCCTGACGAAAGCTCACAATGCCACCAAATATCAAAATGGTCGCTAAATTGCTACACAAACTAAAGTTACAACTCAACAGTTGCCTACAGCGATCCTCCAGTGTTGCCATTCATAAATTTTTGATCCCACTAGCTCATCCGGTCTTCCCTAAAAGGTTATATCACAGTAAATTTGGGAAATATTCCGCTACTTTGAAATTAGAAACACATAGGTAGAGAGAAAAAAACATCACCTTTCCAGCTCCACTGCCATTAAAACCAATAAGAGCTTACGAACCACTTTAGTGGCAATGCCTTTTTTAAGTATAAAAAAATATATAAATATCTGAATAAATTGTCGTTCACTCCTCTAGTTTCATTCAAACCAAAATAATTTCATTCACCCTTGGGTGAACCATTCACCAGTTTAAGAAGCACGTCTGTTCTAGAACACCCCACCACAGTTGCTTAATGGTGTTTCAAGACCAGATAAGTACCAGCAAATCTTAACATGTATTAAAATGATATATTTTTAATTGATAAACTGTGAATGGCAGAACTCTCTCTTTAATCAAATAATCCAAACCTTCTGGTTTATGGATGCACAGAGTCTTTTGCTGAGAATAGGTGAATTGAGGACCGGAGGACATACGTTTAAGGTGAAGGGGAAAAGATTTAATAACAATCTGAAGGGTGACTTTTTCACACAATGGGTGGGTGTAGGGGGGAGGTAGCTGAGGCAGGGACTATCCCAACATTTAAGAAATAGTTAGACAGATACATGGATAGGACAAGTTTGGAGGGATATGGACCAAGCGCGGGCAAGTGGGGCTAATGCAGCTGGGACATGTTGGCCGGTGTGGGCAAGTTGGGCCAAACTCTGTATCACCCTATGACTATTATAAATCATTGCTGCTCCTCATGGCAAATTCTGTTAATGCCACAAAGTTTATACAGTTCGTCCCACCACCAGCCCAACAACAACAACAGCGACCTGAGATTGTCAAAGTTTATTAATATCCGGGTTCATCGTTAGAATGGTCAGCGCGCTACGGACCTATCTCCAAAATTGTGTTATTGGTAATCTCCTTTGTTTTTTCCCCCTCCCCTCTCTATTAGTTTATAGTTTCCTTTTTTTTCCCCTCTTATTTCTTTTCTCTCTATTGCTCTATCTTTAAAAAAAAACCTTTATAAAAAGTAGAAGCTTTGTATATATGTAATTGGTAAGCAAATCGTGTTTTGGTTATTATATGTATATGCTTCTAATAAAAATAGTATTTAAAAAAAAGAATGGTCAGCACATCGCACAGTACAGAATGAGAATGGTGGTTAGAAACTTCACAAGCCTGTTACAAAACTATCTCACACATACAATTCATCTAGGCTTTACGCACCCAGAGCAACATTATTGCTTCATTTATCAAAACCAAAATTGGTTGACACTGGCACTCCCAGAAGATTAAGGATTGCAATTTCCTTTTGAGCAATGGGAAAATAAGGACTATATCAAGCAGGAAAAGTTTACGTTAATCCATAAAATACCAACAGCTGCTTAGCTTTAGCTGTTTAATTTTATTCACTTTATAGAAGCATGCAACAGAAAAGCCCAAAGCTATCCACTCAGAATAATCTCATAATATTGAAATCAGTAAGAAGAAACAGGTATACTAAATAATCCAAAAAGCAAAGTTCAGTTTATTAATTTCTATGCACAGGAAAAATTATTTAGTTTAGTTTAGTTTAGAAATACAGCGCGGAAACAAGCCCTTCGGCCCACTGGGTCTGCACCAACCTGCGATCCCCGAACATTATCACTACCCCACGCACTTGGGACAATTTTACATTTATATTTATACCAAGCCGATTAACCTACAAACCTGTACGTCTTTGGATTGTGGGAGGAAAACGAAGATCTCGGAGAAACCCCACGCAGGTCACAGGGAGAACGTACAACGCCGTACAGACAAGCACCTGTGGTCAGGATTGAACCCGGATCTCTGGTGCTGTAAGGCAGAAGCTCTACCGCTACGCCTTGTGACAAGAATGTTGTGACTACACCTGCCGATAAATACTTCCATTAATTCTTCTCTCTAACGTTAAAAACATTTTTTGAACAAGTTAGCACCACTGTTAAAATGGTGGAGTGAAGTATTTGATGGATTAACAGCACACAATAACTGCAGTTATTGGGGATGGTAGTGCACTGAAGATTGGAGCAAACAGAATTTGCACAGAGGAGTCACATTTTTTCATGGGCCTGATTTTCTCTCCCTGGGCATAAATGATCATTTGGAACAGTACTGAAAGAATAGACTATCCTCCATGTTAATAAACTTTACGGTTAACAAAACAGTACGGTGGCATGGTGGTGCAGCGGTAGAGCAGGTGCCTCACAGCGCCAGAGATCCGGGTTCCATTCTGACTATGGGTGCTTCTCTGTACGGAGTTTGTACATTCACGCTGAGACCTGCGTGGGTTTTCACTGAGATCTTCAGTTTCCTCCCACTCTTCAAAGACATAAAGGTTTGTAGTGTAATTTACCTGGTGTAAATGTAAAATTGTCCCCAGTGTGTGTAAGATAGTGTTAATGTGCGGGGATCGCTGGTCGGTGCGGACTTGGTGGGTCGAAGGCCGTGTTTCCATGCTGTATCTCCACACTAAACAAATCTAAACTAAAAGCTGCAACATTACCATGAAGATTCACACATTAGTTTTTCGATGTCCCCTGCTATACGGATCCATGTGTTGCATGCTTCTTAAAAATCTGACTGCTGAAACCCTGCAATAACCCTTTAATGCATCACCTATGTACACGGGCCTTGACAGTGAGGCTCAACACACCAATCCATCTTTAGCCTATATCCAAACAATGGTTAGCAAGTTTGCCTCTAACTAACTGACACACTATTACTCCTGGCAAAGTTCACTTCCATATTGGAATCAAACACGATGTGAGGTAACTGATTTTCTCAGAATCTACCATTAGGAAACTTAGAAGATGGTACTGACTGCTCATTTTGGACCCT
Source organism: Leucoraja erinaceus (assembly GCF_028641065.1). Lineage (NCBI taxonomy): Eukaryota > Metazoa > Chordata > Chondrichthyes > Rajiformes > Rajidae > Leucoraja > Leucoraja erinaceus. Next base: position 49,676,611 of record NC_073388.1, on the reverse strand, counting down.
GTTCCACTATAGGATCAACTCAAGTAGGAAATTGCAAATATTTTGCAAGCAACCTTGTTGCAACTGAATACATGTGCAAAATTGCTGCTGCCCCCCCACCACTTTTTTGGCTCGACATGTTTCAGTGTCTCTGGCTTTGGCCGAGGCGCTGCTGCGCTCTGAGCAACCTGGTCGAGGGAGAGATGGGGCGGAGCGAGGGATGGAAGCAGAAGCAACGGCGAGGGCAGATGCGGACGGGGAGCCGGGGCTGGCGAGTCGCTCACTGCAGCTCCGGCAATGGAGCAGCCTCAGTGCAAGAGTCCCGAGCCGTCGGAGGTGTCGGAAGCGTTGCGCTGCTGACGTGAGTGTCTCTGCGCCAAATTCACCCTGGTGACTGGCATGGATCAGGCTGCGGCTCGGTGCATCCTGGGGGACAACCAGTGGCTGCTGCACATAGGTACCAAGCACTGGGTAGAAACGGTGGAAGATAGTGGACTTCAAATGGGGGTGGTTGGAGAAAGCATCCTGCTTGCCTGTTAGATTTTCAGTCTTACTGTAACTGCAGAAAAAATGTTCCCCATGTTGGGGGAGTCCAGAACCAAGGGTCACAGTTTAAGGTTAAGGGGTAGGCCATTTAGGACTGAGAAATGGGGGTGGTTGGAGAAAGCATCCTGCTTGCCTGCTAGATTTTCACTCTTACTGTAACTGCAGAAAAAATGTTCCCCATGTTGGGGGAGTCCAGAACCAGGGGTCACAGTTTAAGGTTAAGGGGTAGGCCATTTAGGACTGAGATGAGGACAAACTTTCTTCACGTAGAGAGTTTTGAATCTGTGGAATTCTCTGCCACAGAAGGCAGTGGAGGCCAATTCACTGGATGTTTTCTAGGGAGAGCAACATTTTGCTCTGGGGCCAGTGAAATCATGGGATATGGGGAAAAAACAGGAAAGGGGTACTCATTTTAGATGATCAGCCATGATCATATTGAATGGCGGTGCTGGTTCGAAGGGCCGAATGCCTATTCCTGCTCCTATTTTCTATGTTTCTATGTAACTTGCTCATGCTTGAGTACATGGCAATAAATCTCGTCTACTTGATTTTGAAGCATTCATGCATGGTGGAGGTATAATGTAGTCGTAGAGTGATACGGTGTGAAAACAGGCCCTTCGGCCCAACTTGCCCACACCCGCCAACATGTCCCAGCTACACTACCTGCTTTTGGTCCATATCCCTCCACCTATGTATCAGTCTAACTGTATCTTAAATGTTGGGATAGTCCCTGCCTCAACTACCTCCTCTGGCAGTTTGTTCCATACACCCATCACCCTTTGTGTGGAAACCGTTACCCCACAGAATCCTATGAAATCTTTTCCTCTTCACCTTAAATCTGTCCTCTGGTCCTCGATTCACCTACTCTGGGCAAGAGACAGTGCGTTGAAATGTATAATTCTAATGCATTAACGAACTACAAACAAAAAAAAAGCACATGAAATTATAACACATTTAAAATGTGTCTTTGGTCACAAGAGTTAAACTCATGACTGAACATCAGGAATTGCATGTACTCTGCTCCAAGCAAATTTGATTTCTATGATGATATGCCAGTGCAAGTGACAAAGGTGACCTTCCTCACATAGTCCAGAGGAGTATTAAAGGGAAATCAGGTCCTTGGTGAGTTATATGGCAAGTTATTAATTCCTGGACTCTTTTCTCCACCACCACAGTTTGTACCATTTATTTTTTACATTCCACAGTGGCGCAGTTGTATTCTGTTAAAAATTAATTGAACAAACCAAAATTTCACTCCTGTTTGGAAGAGAATGTAATTTGTTTTGGAGTTTCAAAAATTACTAGAGTTTGGAACAACAGCGCTCAGGATATTCGGTGAAATGTGTTGGAAAGATCCACATTTTAGTTAAAAGGCAATGGAAATTCATATCTCACTTTATTGCTCAATATTCTGTACATTACTGTTGTCATCATTCTAATTCGTGCAAGTTAATTATTGCTTGAAGGGCTAACCTGATGGACCTGAGGAGGATCATGATTCAACCAAAGTTCATCATTAGATGCGTCAGATATACCATATGACAAACAATACTGCTGGTTGGAAACTTAATAAGTCAGTTAAAATACCAATGTATAATTGCAGCAAAGTCTCAATATAAGCAGAAAAAGTGGAACTCAGCCATTCTTAGATTAATAGTTAGATGGCTTTGCACAATTTTCCATTTTGTGTTAAAAGTTCTGCTGAGTGGAATTTCCTCATTATTTTTTATTGTTTACAGGATAAGATCATTGATGGTCATTCTGGGACCCAGATCTGAGGAAGGGTGTGCTGGCTCTGGAAAGGGTCCAGAAGAGGTTTAAGAGAATCATCCCAGGAATGAGTGGGTTAACATAGGATGAGCGTTTGACGCCACTGGGCCTGTACTCGCTGGAGTTTAGAACGATGAGGGGGAACCTCATTGAAACTTAGCGAATAGTGAAAAGCCTGGATAGAGTGGATGTGGAGAGGATGTTTCTACTAGTGGGAGAGTCTAGGACTGGAGGTCATAGCCTCAAAATTAAAGGACATTCCTTTAGGAAGGAGATGAGGAGAAATTTCTTTAGTCAGAGGGTGGTGACTCTGTGGAATTCATTGCCACAGAAGGCTGTGGAGGCCATCAATTGATATTTTTTGGTAGAGATAGATTCTTGATTAGTACGGATGTCAGGGGTTAACCAATACCCGATTGTCGTGCTGTGTTAAGTGTACGCACTGAGGGCTGGATCTGCATCTGGATCAGGATGTAGTACGCTGAAAAGCTCCAGGCACGGCATCACTCAGCACTGGACAATTTTACTTTTTTTTTTTGTTTTTTTTGTTTGTTTTTTTTTGTTTATTTTATTAGAAGTTAATACAGCACAAAACAGTACAGTGGCACCTAATTTTAGGTGGCAACTATGTAATACCGTAATCCATTCTATGTACAACCTCTAGTTTTATGTTATAAGAAGGAAGTAAGCAGGACAAGAAAAAGAAAACAATAGAAAGGGGAAAAAGTGGAAAATAGATGGTAGAGAGTAGAAAAACGTGAAGTGTGTATATAAATTTTTTTTTAAAAAAGGAAGAGAGAAAGTGGAAAGTAGAAATAGAAGAGAAGGCCCCTTAAAAGAGAATTTTTCAAATCTGTATTCGGAGATGTAGATCTATCCGCGTCATGAACTGAAATCAGAAATCCTTACGGTACCGCTGCATCACATGATTCCAAAAAGTCGATGAAAGGAGACCAACTCCTTAAGAATTGGTCATATTTATCTATTAGTCGGAGTCTCATTTCTTCAAGGCGTGCTATGTCCATCATATTCCTAATCCACATTTTAACAGTTGGTGTGGTTGTATTTTTCCAAAATTTAAGTATCAATTTCTTTCCAATTATTAACCCATAATTAAAAAAAACATTTTGATCTTTATTTAAATTGGTATCTTCTCCTATTATTCCAAATATAATCCATTCCGTTTTGGGTTCTATTCTTGACTTGAAAAGCTTTGTAAATATATCAAATATATCACTCCAAAATTTATTCAACTTTGTACATCCTACGAATGAGTGTGTTATATTAGCGTTTTGAAACAAACATTTATCGCATCTGGGAGAGACGTTTGGATAAAATTTATTCAACCTCGTTTTTGAATAATATAGTCTATGTAATAATTTGAATTGAATTAAATTATGTCTTGCATTAATAGAACAGTTATGTGTATTCATCAAATACTTTTCCCATCTATCCTTCGAGATCTTTATCATTAGCTCTTGTTCCCAATCTTCCCTTAATGCTTCTGTTGAGGGTGATTCTCTATTTAATATATTATTATAAAAGTATGATATTAATTTTTGTGAATCAGCCTTAATATTCATTGCTTCTTCTAAAGGATCTAAAAATATCGTTTGAAATCTATGTGTATATTTCTTCATAAAGTCACATACCTGTATATATTTAAAATATTGATTATCCTTCAATTTAAATTTTAATTTTAATTGTTGAAATGATAACAGTTTGCCCACTTCATACATATCCCCTACTTTCCTAATCCCCAGTCTATCCCATTGTTGATATGTGTTGTCGATGAGAGAAGGTTTGAATGCGGGGTTGTTCAATAGTGGGGTTAGTACTGATAAATTATTTAATTTCAAGGATATTTTTATTTGTTTCCAAATTCTCATTATATTGTGAATAATTGGGTTCTTCTTATATATTATACTATTCAATTTTATCGGTGAGAGCAGGATCGTTCCTATATCGTGCGGATAGCACTCCTCTTTCTCCATTCTTATCCACTCCAACTGCTGAGTGGAACTATCCAGCCAGTATATTATGTTCTTAATATGCACAGCCCAGTAGTAATATATAAAGTTAGGTAATGATAAACCCCCCACTTCTTTAGATTTGCACAAATGCTTTCGTTGAATTCTATGTGTTCTGTAGTCCCATATAAAATTAGTGATAGTGGAATCTAATTTTTTGAAAAAATATTATGGAATATATATTGGGATCGCTTGAAACAAATATATTAATTGTGGTAAGAAAGTCATTTTTATAGCGTTAATTCTACCTATCAATGAGAGCGGAAGCGTTTTCCAAAATTTAATCGTATCATTCAGTTTATTTAATAGTGGTATAAAATTGGCACTAAATAATGATTTGTGTCTTCTCGTAATTTGAATACCCAGGTACTTGAATTTTTCTGTTGCAATTTTGAAGGGGAATTTTAGTAAGTGTCTCGAATCTTGTGGTTTTAAAGACATAATTTCGCTTTTATTCCAATTTATTCTATATCCTGAAAAAGAGCCGAATTCCTCAATTAGTGTTAATAAGGTGGGTATACTCGTTTGTGTATTAGTAATATATAAAAGGATATCATCAGCGTATAATGAAATTTTATTCTTTGAGTCCTTGCTGTTATATCCGTGAATATTCGGGTGATTTCTAATCCTTTCGGCCAGCGGTTCTATCATAAGGGCAAATAGCAATGGTGATAAGGCACACCCTTGCCTATTACCCCTTGATAAGTAAAATTTTGGAGATAGCGTTAGTTAATATTCTTGCCGTAGGTCTATCACAAAGTAGTTTAATCCATCTAATAAAATTCTCTCCCATATTGAATTTTTGGAGTACCTTGTATAAATACTGCCATTCTACTTGATCAAATGCCTTCTCTGCATCCAACGTGACCACTGAGATATCTTCATTGTCCTCCTTATGAGAGTACATTATATTAAAAGCCTTCTCAAATTATTAAATGATTGTCTTTTGGGTATAAATCCCGTTTGATCCGTATTTATTAAATTGTTAATATAATTATTTAGCCTTCTAGCTAGAATCTTTGCTAAAATTTTCTGATCCGTATTTAGAAGTGATATAGCTCTATAAGAACCAGGTTCATCTAAATCTTTATCTTTTTTTGGTATAAGCGTTATTGTTGCTTCTGCTAGGGTTTCTGGTAGTTTATTTTCAGTATAAGCCTGCATGTATAAATTAAATAATCTTGGTACAATTGACTCCTGAAATCTTTTATAAAATTCATTACTAAAGCCATCTGGTCCTGGGGTCTTCCCATTTTTCAATGAGTTTATTATTTGTTTTATTTCTTCACTAGTAATCCGTGCTCCTAATTGCTCTTGTTCTAAACTATCCAATTTTGGGAGCTTGCAATTATCTAAAAAAATTTGTAATTTTACTTACATCTGTCTTTATTTTGGATGTGTATAAATTATGATAAAATTGGGCAAACCTCTTATTAATATCCTTATTTTACATTTTATCAAGCCAATTAACCTACAAACCTGCACGTCTTTGGAGTGCTGGAGGAAACCGAAGATCTCGGAGAAAACCCACGCGGGTCACGGAAGAGAACGTACACACTCTGTATAGACAACACCCGTAGTCGGGATCGAACCCGGGTCTCTGGCGCTGCATTCGCTGTAAGGCAGCAACTCTACCGCTGCGCCACTGTGACCGCCCTACCCTGATGGGGACCAGATGCCATTTCATCAGATACATTTAAGGTGGAGATGGATAAACATTTGAAAGACTAAGGAACTGGGGGTGTGAGGAACTGGTACAGAAGAGCAGTCAGGCCAGCATAGATCAGCCATGATTGTAATGAACAGTCATACAGACTTTAGAGGCCTGGCGAGCTGTTCACGTCTAATTGTCCTCTTGTGATGATTCTTTATTTTTCAGTTCAGTTCAGTTTATTGTCACGTGTACCAAAGTACAGTGAAAAGCTTTTGTAGCATGTTATCCAGTCAGCAGAAAGACAATACATGATTACAATTGGGCCATTTACAGTGTATAGATGCACGATAAGGGAATAAGGACTGTTGCTGTAGGAGTAGAGATTTAAAAGTGTGGAGCAATTAGTAATATCTAGATCTGCTTCTGTGGCGGGCACACAAACAGTCGCCTGGGGTTGGGCGCCATCTTGGAATTCATCAAGCCAAGGATAGAACAACGACACTCCTCTGTCACATGAAAGATCCATTTCCCAAACCCATGGATTTCCTCATTTGGAAATAAGACTTAAAATAATCTAAACTCTAAAGTTAAATTCTTATTTTTCATTCGCTTCAATAGTCTCAACAGAATGACCAACTCCGACATTTTGACATCATATCAAAAGATTATTCACTGACAACTACACGTTCTCAGGTAACAAAAACCTAAAGTACCAAACGTGCAAGGAATATTGACAGGTCAATTATAATCTATGGAGAGAAAGAATGAGAGATTTAATGTTTCAGATGGACATAAAACAGTAACTCCTCTTCTCTTTCCACAGACACTGCCGACCCAACTTATTCCAGCATTTGGGGGTTTAGTTTTGGATTATAATACAATCTGCAATATTATGCTTTTTGGACACTCTGCTGTGAGATGAGCAATCTTCAGAAGCACTTTTGTCCCCTATCAATAAGAACAAAGTGGGAACGACTCTCTCGCAAAGTGGGCGGGATGTGTGGGCAGGACTGAGGGCTAAAGGGAATATGAAACAACCTTCAACCAATGTGTTTTTTCGTGGAAATCCCGTGTGCTTATGAGGCATGTTGCTGTGTTATTCTATTTGAACCAAGCCTGGCAGAGTGTGTCGGGAGCCTGATAGAAATGTAACATGCTAGCAAGTATCGTGAAGCTTAGGCTAATAGAGGTGGCTGCTGGTTCTCGAGGGGCAGATCTAGGAGCAGTGGACTAGGAGGAGCAAACACACCGCCATCCTCAGCCCCCCTACGGAAGTTATTGGCCACTGTTCTCCAGCCTTGCTATCATCAGCCATCCATCCATCCGCCTGTGTCCATCTCCAACCTACACTTCTTCCCCTAGTGATCGCTGAGGGCTGTCCCCAGACCTCTCAAGCTGCAACCCCTGCTCTTGGATATTTCAATTGGCAACCGCTCAGACTGGTGAGCTGCTGGATCGGAAACAAGAGAATGAAACTTATAACAAAGGCACAGAGATACGCTCAGCAAGACCTCCCATCTCCAGGCTGGTCACGATTTCTTTGCACTCCTCCACATCCTTCCCATATAGTGTGTACCACAGAAACTAACCATCTCTGAAATCATTCACCATACATTTATCAAGCTGCATCTCCAACAAACCAGTATGGAATTTCAGGAAACTCTTATGGGCCTGTCACACTTAGGCGACTCTTTAGGTGACTGCCAGGGACTAGTTTTAATGGATTTCACCCACGACACCTGGCGACAACCTCGACAGCACCTACGTCAACCTATGACAGCAACAATTGTCGCCACTGTCGCCGAAAAATTCTCAACATGTTGAAAATTTTGCAGCAGTCGCCTGTAGTGGCCTAAGTAGGACCGGCCCATTACCCTCGATCAAGCAAAAGTAGACGTCTCTCCGCTACCTGCCTATGTGCAATATGTTTATATTCCGACACTGCATAGAAAACCATTTCGTTTGGTAACATATGGGACTTACAATCCACATGCTGATGCAAAAATACAACATTGAATAGGAGCATAATATTTAACAGAACATCTTCCTTCTTTCAACTAAGAGCAAAGGCTATTTTCTTGACTTCACTATCTGCCCTCCTTTTTCCATTAAGTCCATGAAGAATAAGGATAACTCTCTAGTACAGACCAGCATTCAGGTACATTTTAAATAACTATATATATATATATATATATATCCTTAATCCATAATGGGCAATCATCAGAATATGACCAAGCCAGTGAAAACATTGCAGAGAATGTGCACATAACATTCTGAAAATCAAATGTACAAATGATGTGACATATGCCAAGAAACATGTGCCTGTTTGTGGTAGGGAGAAGGTACAAACATTGCGTACAATTGTGATTTCAGTGATCTCTGCCACAAATTAAACAACAATTTTTCACACATGCAAATAGTGCACAAATGTATAGGAGAAGGCAGTGTCCTCATCTTCCCCTTCTCCCAGATTTACCTGGTCGGCCCGGCTGGCCTGGAATTCCTGGTACACCTTTTGGGCCTTCCAATGTGTGTCCTGGTTGTCCAGGTGGACCTGGTGGGCCTTGCTGTCCTCCAAACCCAGGGAAACCAGGGTCACCTTTAAGACCTGGTGCTCCAGGAGAACCCGGGATACCTGGAGTACCTGGATCTCCTTTTGTTCCTACATAGGAAAACAATAGATGGTGAGGCACTTGAGAGCTATTGAAATGCACATAAGATTAATTATTCTTAAATAGGTCATTTCTTTCCTCAGCTAATAAACGTCCTTTACGTATTTAAATAGCAATGCAAGGAATCCATGTGAGTCAACTGATGTTCATGCCTACAGGGCTCCAATCACAGATCATCAAGCCGTAATTCATAAGATCTTCTGATCTAGCAATGAGCGCCACTGTATGACTGGATTACTTTTCAGTATAATAGGTTATACATTACATTAATTGGTTAGAGCTGTGTAAACTGCAGAGAGGTGAAAGTATGTTGTTGATGCTCCTCTATCCATTTATTGTATGCTATGGCCCAATGAAACACCATTTCTTAAAAGCCCTTGGTGTGGCTCTTTAAAATCTGCATCATAATATTATTTTTTATATTATATTTTCATGTAGCTTGAAGAAGTGGGAATGCATCTCTTGGCTTTAACACAATGTAGTGGGCTGATTTCCCCCATCTTAAATGATCATTGGTGGCATTGTGCCAGCAATCCACACATTTAGTGTTCAGAGTCACCACAATTCTCCCATTCAACAAATGGCAAGAGGACCTTAGTATGACACTTTCAGGTAACTGGCTTTATTTACAATAGGTCTGGGGTTTGCAAAAGATTCTGAACATGTCTCTTCCATGTTTATATCCACTTCCATGTTTACGTCCAACACTGGTCTCTCCAAAAGAGCACCAAGAGGAATAACGCAAAACACAAACTCTCTCGAGTGTTACACACACGTACCATAAAACCTTTGATCTTTCAATTATTGGAACGCCTGGATTATAATGTAACCTCTGCTTCAGACTCAGCTATCACATATTTTAAATCTCTTCAGTACATTCAAATACTACTCTGAAATAATCATTAATCTGAAAATAAATGCACTTGCACAATTTGCTGATGCTGGAGAATCGAAGGTAGACAAAAATGCTGGAGAAGTTCAGCGGGTGAGGCAGCATCTATGGAGCGAAGGAAATAGGCAACGTTTCGGGTCTGAAGAAGGATCTGGACCCAAAACGTTGCCTATTTCCTTTGCCCCATAGATGCTGCCTCACCCGCTGAGTTTCTCCAGCATTTTTGTCCACCCGCACAATTTGTTTAGTCACAGATTGTAACTCACAATCACTCTACTCTCTGTCTAACACTGCCCTCTGAATAATGTAATAGCATTCTGCACCAATGACCTTACAGTGACCTCCAGTTTTAGTCAGTGTCATTTCAGTTTACCGTTTTCACTGCAATTTTTATTGTCCTGAGCCAGCGGTAAACATAATGTCATTGTGTAATGCTTGGGGGAGGCTAGTTTAAATCTCAGGTTCAGCATTGTTTACATCTTCACTGTTAATTTTTCAACACATACATAGATCTGATTACTGTGTGGGTTCTCACGTGCAGACATTTATTGAATCTGAATCTGAATCTGATGTGCAGACATTTATCGCTATGAAGATACAATTAATCTTTACTTGTATTAAATGCGTCACTCAATAGGAATCAACAGCATTCTAATGCTGTGACATTAGAAGACATGTCACACAATGTCACAAGTGTTATAACACTATAACACTTATACCAAAAACTGATAAGGATCTTGAAGGCCCAGGTTCATATAGAGCAATAGCTCTCTTAAATACTGATCAGAAAATATTAACTAAAATCCTATCTCATAGATTGTGTTTAGTGATTATCAAATTAACACACCCCGACCAAACAGGTTTTATTCCAAGACGTTACTCATTTTATAATCTGAGACGACTATTCAATATCATATACTCAAATAGAATTGCTAATGCAGACCTAGCAATCATTTCGTTAGATGCTGAAAAAGCATTTGATCAGGTAGAATGGTCATATTTATTTTCGGTGATGGAAAAATTTCAACTGGGGGAGAAGTACTGCACATGGGTTTATATTCTAACCCAACAGCTAGAATATTAACAAACCAAATGTTATCAATTAACCTTAAACTTTCTAGAGGTTGTAGACAAGGATGCCCGCTATCCCCATTATTATTCGCCTTGCTATTGAAGCATGAGCGTTGGAAAACACTTCCTATTTCAATGTTTGGTAGAATTAATGCTATAAAAATGATCTTTTTACCGCAATTACTGTACCTATTCCAATTAATTCCGATAAATCTCACAAAAATTTTGTTTTTTAAAGTCGATTCCATTGTTACAAGCTTTATCTGGGATTATAAGAATCATAGAATAAGCAAAAAACATTTATGTAAATCAAAGACAAATGGAGGTTTAGCCGTACCAAATTTTTTGTTTTATTTTTGGACAGTCCATATTAAAAATATGAATTTCTGGCTGGAAGAAATGGATCAGCAACCAGATTGGTTAAGGATGGAAAAGGAAGACTTTTGAAATTGTTTTGATTATGTTTGCTCCCACAAAACTGCACAAAAAAACCTATAGGGAAAATCCTATAATATACATAGTGGTATGTGAATCTGGAAACAATTAAAAAATACTTTAAAATTGGATAATATATCATTCTGTTTCCCCATTGTAAACAATCCTTTATTTAAACCCTCCATATTTGATAAAGGTTTTACACAATGGAAAAATTATGGAATTAAAAAGATGTGACATCTTTATAGGAAAGGCACTTTTCTTTCATTTCAGGAGTTACAACAGATCTACAAACTACACTCAAATAACTTTTTCAGATATCTACAATTTAGAGATTATGTTAAATCTAATAATCTAATACACAAGATTATAGGACTAGGGAACCAGAAATCCTTGATGAATGTTTGAATAAACATCCTAATACAGAAAAATTAATAACTTATATTTATAACATCCTCTTAGATAGCAAGGTCCCATCGATGAAATTATATAGACACACATGGGAAAATGAATTAGGCCAACCTTTAATGAAAGATATTTGGGATGAAAGTCTACAATATATACATCAATGCTTGTTAAATGCCAGACATGCTTTAATACAATTTAAAGTATTACACAGATTACATTAAACTAAAACAAAACTAAATAGAATCATCGCACATATTTCTCCTATCTGTGATAAATGTCAGCATCTAGAGGCTAACTTAACGGATACTTTTGTAAATTGTATAAAAATCAAAAATTTCTGGATTAATATTTTTAGAATAATTTCTGAAGTTATCAATACTAAATTGGATCCCGACTCAAAACTAATAATACTAGGAATATCAGAACAAAGTCTAACATTGACAACAAGCCAAATAAACCTTCTCGACTATAGTATAGTAAAACTGGGAAAAAATCAATATTAAGATTTTGGAAAGGCCCTATAATCCCCACAATTAAAATGTGGATTATGGAAATGTCGGAGACCCTACACTTGGAAAGAATCAGACTTGTCTTAATGGACAAACAAGAACTTTTTGTCAGAATATGGTCTCCATTCATTGACTATTTGAAGGGGTAGATTGGTTCAGCACGGGAACCTAACTGAAGCTTGAACTCAGGATTAGATGAAAAGTTATACTTCATAATTTACGAACCAATCTCCAATGTTGCATTATTAGTAAATTATTCCATTCTATTTTATCATGCCATTTTTTTTTTTTTCTTTCTCTCTTACTCCCTATCTATATAAAAAAAAACTAGAAGCAGAATCAATCCACAACTGATAATATTAATAATGTATGACTGATATACATGAAATGTTTTTGCTATAATATGTTTGCTTCTAATAAAAATATTATTAAAAAAAAAAAAGACGTGTTTCACTAAATTATACAATTGATTATTTTCTGAGTTCTTATTTACCTGGGATTCCTGAAAGACCAGGGGGACCTGGGGTGCCAATACCCGGTGAACCTGGAGACAGCGGAATGAAGATAATCATGAAACAAAGGCTGTGTTTACATTTAGTTCAGTTTAGCTTTTTTTAGAGATACAACGCAAAAGAGAGCCCGTGTCAACCAGTGATCCCCGTACACTAAGTGTGTGTGTGTGTCCTACACACTAAGGACAATTTACCAAAGCCAATTAACCTATAAACCTGCATGCCTTTGGAGTGTGGGAGGAAACCGGAGCACCCAGAGAAAACCCACGTGGTCACGGAGAGAACATACAATCTCTGTACAGGCAGCACCCGGAGTCAGGATCGAACCTGGGTCAATGGGGCTGTAAGGCAGCAACTCTACCGCTGCACCTTCATGCAGCCCTGTGTTTCAGCTTGTTATGGGTTAGAGATTTTGTCTGTCCCGTCGGATTTCAGAAACAAAAAACTGCACTCAAGCAAAATTGCTGTTTGTTTCAGGAATTCCCACCACAGCGTCAGGCCAGACGATCTCCATCAACCATCCCAATTTCAACATGTGGACTAAGGCAGCTTCGAGAGAGAGCTTGGATTTTTGCATTTTATCCTTGAACTCAATCTGGGAGTCATAAGTTATCGAGTCTCGTGAGGCATGATATCGACTTTGGGTATTAATGTAAATAATTGGTACTGATTCACTTGCTTGTTGTGCATCTACCCTCATTTTCTTTTCCATTAACTTAGAGCAAAACTTAAAACATAGAATGTTCATCCCCAAATCATTTTGGTAAATGTCTCACACACCGACTGCACACTAAAGCAGAGCAGAAACTATTGAACGACACATGGGCCGGGCATGAAGACAATCCTGCGGAATCAAGGGCACCTGAAGTATGACTAACGGGCCGGTCCGACAGGCAATTTTTTAAGCAACAACAGGCGACTAGTTTGTGGCCACGTGTTCGCCGGGAGTAGTCGCCTCCGTTGCGTAAAAAGTCGTAGTGTCGTTCTGGTCACCGCTAAAGTTTCAGCATTTTCGGCAACAGTAGGTTTGACGCCAATGAGCGTAGCTTGACTTCTCCTGACGTGGGTGCTGTCATAGATTGTCACCAGGATGACGTAGGTTGTCGCCGGTTTTGCGGCGACCTGCTACGCTTGTGACAGTCGCCGACAGTTGCCTAAACAAATCACAGGCCCATAATGCACCTTTACAGTCGAGGAGATCTTTGAGATGCAATTGACAAGTAGATCAACTGAATTGAAACTCAGATGAGTTTGTACCTGTGAATACCTATTTAAATATTTAAACCACGGTAAAAATGTAAACATATTGTAATCTATTATTTTGTATTGCTTTATTCGCTCTGCAAAGGGAAAACTCTGTCAGATATAAATGTAAGGGCATATTTAAAGGCAGGTATATCTCCTGTGGGATGATGGTGAGAGTAAGTGTTCGGCACAGACTAGAAGGGCCGAGATGGCCTGTTTCCATGCTGTAATATGGTTATATGGTTATATGATTTTGATACATCATTGTACCATCAGTTGTATATAAATTGTAAGGGTATATTTGCAAAACAAGTGTATCACATAGTATGATTTTGACAAACTATAATACCTTCAGCATTGTTAATAGAGAACTTGCAGCCTTCCATGAACTATGCTTTATTGTCCTCTCTTCCTTGCCTTTGTTAAACAGCAAGGTTGAAGAACCTTTAGATAATTTAACCTGTCACTCAGTCACCTTCACTGTCTCCAGCTTGTTCCACATTATGTCACACTCATTCAACACTCAGATTTACTGAGTAGAACAGTCCCTAATGCACCTAATTTACAATCCCTGTTCGTAGTTTTGAATCAGTCCCTACCTTCCCAATCGACAAACCCCTTCCCTCTCGTTTCCTTTGATCTTTCAACTCTGTCCTCGCATACATCTCCCAGTGTTTTGTTTCATCATGAACAGCAGGCATCAGCACTGCACTGAAAATCAATGCTGGAGCCTCTCCACCTTTGTTTCTCTGACCTTATTAAATTCTTCACAATGACCGAGTCTTGTGGTCTGTTCTGATCTGCATTCCCTCTCTCCCCATCCCTCCCCCCCCCCCCCCCCCCACCCCCCCAAGTCGCAACAGCTTCTTGTTCTCACCTAGCAAACAGCTAAAATGGCCTGTTTCCATTATCACCGTTACTTTGTTACATACCTTTCATTCATTTGTTCTATATCTCTCTCTACATCGCCGTCTATATCTCCCATTTCCCTTTCCCCTGACACTAGTCTGTAGAAGGGTCTCGATCCGAAACGGCACCCATTCCTTCTCTCCAGAGATGCTACCTGTCCCGCTGAGTTACTCCAGCATTTTGTGTGTATCGCCCGTCTAACCTTCCTCCCATGGCCAAGCCAGTTTTTGGCTTATTTTCCTGCAGAGCACTTTAGAATGTCTTGATGATCTATCTCTAAGTGTAAGGTACAAATTCTGTTTGAAGCATTGGATTTTGAGGAATTAAAGTAACCTGGATCTCCCTTCAGACCAGCTGGGCCAGGAATCCCATCACGGCCAGGTTGTCCTTTCTCTCCCGTTGGACCTGGAGGCCCAGGGCGACTTACGTCACCTGTTGGCAAAATAATTCATTCAAACCTGTTATTGTTGGAACAATCCAAAGGAGAAATTAAACCGATACACAGATGTTATTCAAAAGAGTGCCTCTCATTTCTGGTCTACCCTTTTGCCATATACAGTTGAGTGAAGGTGTGTTTTTTTTTAAATGTTGCTTTGAGCCTAATCATGAGAAGATAGTCAGGGCAGCTTGCAGTAATTTTTCTTTTCTATTCTTCGTCACCATGGGTTAAGGAAAACAAGTGTCCCTTTCCTTTTAAGGAGTAGACTATTCTGGTCATGTAAAAGGAGCTGTTTGAAAGAGTCTGCTGAAGTCATCATTGAGCTAGTTGGCACTTGGTGCCAACACACACAATGCAGCAGCTAACATTAAGTGGCGTAAGTACATTCATCTTATAGCATGTCGTTTTAGCTCCTATTAAGAAGCCCACTTTTTATTTAGGGTACATAAGTCAACAATAATTTGGCCGTGCAGGAAGGAACTGCAGATGCTGGTTTGAACTGAAGGTATGCACAAAAAGCTGGAGTAACTCAGTAGGCCAGACAGCGTTTCTGGCCAAAAGGAATAGGTGACGTTTACAATAAAAAAATCACCTACTCCTTTTCTCCAGACATGCTGTCTGACCCACTGAGTTACTCCAGCTTTTTGTGTCTATCAACAGTTTGGCTGTGATGGCCACCAATTCTGATGAATGGACATTTCAAGCTAAGGTTCAATCTAAATGGTTTACTCTATACTATCTTTTATGTACCTGGAGGACCAGGAAGTCCAACAAGACCAGGAGGACCCGGAAAACCATCGCCACCCTTTGGACCAGGAATTCCAGGAGTACCTGCAAGACAAGGAACACAAAATGTGTTTAGCTCATGTTATCCAACCCGTGCAAAAATATCTCTTCAGTAACAGTTCTGTACAGCTGTATATACAGTAATACTGCTGCCCATTGTCATCAGTTCACACATGACATAAGTTCATGTTCCACTCAAATCTTGGATTGAACTGCCAAGGTATTTTTAACCTTTCATTGACCAAACTTCAAACAATACCAGAAATCCTGGCTGAAATTTAACCCAAAATACATATGCATTAAATTCAACAATTCTAAGCCTTTTCTTGTTGTAGTCACGCATGTCGTTTTTTGAGCTGTTTAGATCAGCCATGAATGAATGGCGAAGTAGACTTGATGGGCTGAATGGCCTAATTCTACTACTATCACATGATCTTGTGACCTGTGTCAATGGGAAATTGATGGTCAACGTTGACCAGATGGGCCAAAGGGGTCTGTTTCTGTGCTGTCACACTCAAATGATTCTATGACAATAGACAATAGGTGCAGGAGTAGGCCGTTCAGCCCTTCGAGCCAGCACTGCCATTCAATGTGATCACGGCTGATCATCCCCAATCAGTACCCGGTTCCTGCCTTCTCCCCATATCCCCTGACTCCACTATCTTTAAGAGCCCTATCTAGCTCTCTCTTGAAAGTATCCAGAGAACCGGCCTTCACCACCCTCTGAGGCAAAGAATTCCACAGACTCACAACTCTCTGTGAGAAAAAGTGTTTCCTCGTCTCCGTTCTAAATGGCTTACCCCTTATTCGTAAATCTAATTCTATGACTAACGCTAATATCCGAGTCCACGTCAGCAAGTCACTTGCAGTCTTCAGCTTGGTTGGCAATATTTGTGTTGAATATTCGAGGTGCTAATTCAAGCTGTAAGGTGACATATTTTAATTGCACACAAGGTTGAATTTGTTTTTGAAAACAGTTTTTGTATGGGCAAGAACTTACCTGTGAATCCTGGTTGACCGGGATCACCTTTATGACCAACTGAACCAGGTGGTCCAGGAAATCCAGGTGTACCTGGAGTTCCCTTCATTCCGTGGGGCCCTGGCGAACCAGGAGGACCGCTGTCACCCTGGATTTAAAACAAAAACGAGAAGCATGTGAATGCAGAGCTAGAGGATAGTTAATGTGCGGGAAGGAACAGCAGATGCTGGTTTAAACCGAAGACAGACATAAAAAGCTGGAGTAACGCAGAGGGTCAGACAGCATCTCTGGAGAAAATAAATTGGTGACGTTTTGGGTCGAGACTGCAGAAGCTTTTTGTGTCTATCGAGAGGATAGTTAATGTCTGCTTTGAAAACTACCAGGCTTCAGCTGAAATGGTCCAAACTGAAAATAGTTCAGTTCGGTAATCAGGGTTTAAAAATCAAATGCAACAAAGACTATGAATCTTTCATAGTCTTTCATTTAGTTTAGAGATACAGCGCAGAAACAGGCCCTTTGGCCAGCAACTCTACCGCTGCTCATTTGAATGGCTGAATTCATTAAAATATGAGCTTCATGCAATTAGCAGAAAAATGTAATAGTCCCCACAAAATATCATAGGCACCTCATTAATTCTACCTTTGCAAACATTTGCTGGACATTTTCACCAGAGGAAGTTCTTAACGTACACCTAGCTGCCCTTATATTGCAGAGGGAAGAAAACAGGGCTCCCTGCACACCCGTCCCAGAAACTTTAGCACATCAAGACTTTGGTGAATTTTCATCAAGAATTACAGAATGCACGTGTAGAAATGGGACCTTCCTCTGTTTTCTCACACATATCATGTACGACATCAAAGACCAATTTTTGGTCAAAATGATGACACCCTTGATACAAAAGGTGTGCAGACATTTAATTACAACGTCTAAAACAGGTGCACATCTCATGAAAACTGATTGCTTTCCCTCGTTTCCCTTGCTGAAATTATTCTTGTTGTGATTCACCTGAAACGTGTTTGAGCAAATACTCGCTTTACTAGATCGCAAACAGAAGTGGAACTACGAACTACTTTGGATTTTTACGCTGTCGACCCTCCTGAAGATAGTATTAATTTTGCGTTGTCGTTCCATACCTAATGGCATCTTGTCCAAGATAGTATTTGTAGTGTGAGATGTACAATAGCTAAGGTCACTTTACTGTTCTTAACAGCTTATAGATGATCAAGGGTTCATTGTACTTCCAATAGCCAGGGTTGGAGAGTCCAAATGAACTGCCAACCACTTCCTCGGCTGATATCAAGGAACTGAGCAAATGATTGAACTATGAAAATCCATAATTTGTATGGGTCAGTACAATAGTAGATAAAATGCTGGAGTAACTCAGTGGGACAGGAAGCATCTCTGGAGAGTAGGAATGGTGAGGTTTAGTCTGAAGAAGGGTCTCGACCTGAAACATCACCTATTCCTTCCCTCCAGAGATGCTGCCTGTCCCGCTGAGTTCCTCCAGCATTTTCAAGTCAAGTCAAGAGTCAGGAGAGTTTATTGTCATGTGCTCCAGATAGAACAATGAAATTCTTGCCTGCTGGAGCACAACAGAAGCATGAATACAGAACAGTTCAGTGTGTCTATATAGCATAGACCATATACTGTATATACAAATAAATAAACAGATAAAGTGCAATAGGCTGATATAGTTCAGAGTTTGTTTGAAGGCGGGTTTAATAGCCTGATGGCTGTGGGGAAGCAGCTGTTCCTGAGCCTGGATGTACCAGATTTCAGGCTCCTGTACCTTCTACCTGATGGCAGCGGAGAGATGATTGTGTGGCCAGGATGGTGTGGGTCCTTGATGATGATGGCAGCTTTTGAGGCAGCGACTGCCATAGATCCCTTTGATGGTGGGGAGGTCAGAGCCGATGATGGACTGGGCAGTGGTCACAACTTTCTGCATTCATTTCCGCTCCTAGACGCTCAAGTTGCCGAACCAAGCCACGATGCAACCAGTCAGCACGCTCTCTACTGTGCACCCGTAGAAGTTCAAGAGAGTCCTCCTTGGCATACCGACTCTCCGTAATCTTCTCAGGAAGTAGAGGCGCTGATTCTTCATAATTACATCAGTGTGCTGGGACCAGGAAAGATCTTCGGAAATATGCACGCCCAGGAATTTGAAGTTCTTGACCCTTTCCACCATATAAGCGGGATTGTGGGTCCCTATCCTACCCCTTCCAAAGTCCACAATCAGTTCCTTGGTTTTGCAGGCATTGAGAGCCAGGGTATTGTGCTGGCACCATTTGTGTCTATCTTTGGTTTAAACCAGCATCTGCAGTTCCTTTCCACTCAGTACAATAGTAGTTAATGTAAGTAATTTGTCAAGTCATCAACAGCTTCACAGATTCATCACTAATCTCAATGGGTATACATTATTAAAGGTTTTCAGAAACTAAACTTCAGAATGGTATTACTAACTGCATCATAGAACAGCATCTGCTTCTCAAATTTCATTCCACTGAAGCCCAAGGGAACACATTTCAGAAGTGTAAGACATGCATAGATGCAAACCAATCTGGTATTTAGAGAGAGGAGGGAAAGCAGATAGATGACCATGAGGGGGAGTCCAAGAGGAGGGAGATATCAGACTGAAGAAGGGTCTCGACCCAAACCGTCACCCATTCCTTTGCTCCATAGATGCTGCCTCACCCTCTGAGTTTCTCCAGCTTTTTGTCTACCTCCGATATTTAGTGATGTCATTCCAAGTATAAATTGTGCCCTGGGCACTCACAACCTTGCACCTGGAATAAGCGAGTCAGTATGAAATAAAAGGAAATGTTAGATGTTATGTGACTCATAAGGGGTGATAAATCCCATGGGATGGATGAGATCTTTCCCCGGTTGCTGTGGGAATCAAGGGAGGAGATATCTGGAAACTTGGATGGAGAGATTCTTCCATCTTCATTGGCCCCAGGAGAAGAGCCAGGGCTCTAGACGATAGCTAATGCTGTCCCTTCATTCAAGAAGAGCAGCAGAGATAATCCAGGTTCCTCATAGGTAGGATTTATGCAAAATTTAAGAGGGAGTTAGATGTGGCCCTTGTGGCGAAAGGGATCAGGGGGTAGGGAAAGAAGGCAGGTACAGGATACTGAGTTGGATGATCAGCCATGATCATATTGAATGGCGGTGCAGGCTCGAAGGGCCGAATGGCCTACTCCTGCACCTATATTCTATGTTTCTATGTTTCTAAAAGCTTTTCACTGTACCTCGGTGCACGTTACAATAAACTAAACTGAACTGAAAGTGATCGTTTAGATGGAGAGGTGGCTGAAGAAGACTTATGGCATGCTTGCCTTCATAGGTCAGGGTACAGAAAGTGAAAGTTGGGATTTTATTTTGCAATTTCGCAAAATACTGGTTACACCTCGTTGGTTGTGTGCAGTCACGAGAGGAATAATATTGCTGCTTTGGAGAGAGAGCCGGAGGAATTCCATCAGGATGTTGTATTGAATACAGGACTTTAGTTATGAGGAAAGATTGGATAGGCTGCGTTTGTTTTCCTTGGAGAGTAGGAGGTGGAAGGGTGACCTGAGATATGTTGAGGTTAAAAGGCTATGAGGCATAGTTAGAGTAGGTAGTCTGAATCTATTCCCCATGGTTGGGGAATGAAAAACAAGAGGACATTGGTTTAAGTTGAGAGGGGGCAAATTGAAGGGGAATCTGAGAGGGAAGTCTTTAGAGAGAGGTTGATATCTGAAACTTGCTGATAATTTGGTGATAGGGTCAAATGTAATCACTATGGTTGAGACATTCAGGCAGGCCCTTCAATAGGCAAGGCACGGAAGGATATGGACCTGATGTGGGCAAACGAGATTAGTGTAGATGGTTAAAGAGGTCTGCATGTGGACGTGCTGGACAGAAGGCCCATTTCTATTCAGTACCATTCTACGACTCAACAGAAAACTGAATCCCCTTTTACAAACGCTGAACCATTTTGCTATTAGCCTGAAAGCAAGTTACTAGGTCATTTCCAAGCATGAGAAAAAATGGGGTTTACATTTCAGAGGAGGAGAAAGACGAACCTTTGGTCCGGGAAGGCCTGGGAATCCAGTGACTTGTCCACCTGAGTCGCCCTTCTCACCTCTGTATCCAGGGGGTCCGGGGGAGCCGGGCTGACCAGGACGTCCAGGGCCCCCTGGTGTACCTTTGCCACCCAGTGGACCTGCGTTAAAAGAAACATTGTCACATCACCCAGCACAAAAACAAGAATCATTATAGAAATACGTGTACATATTAATGATCATCACGCCTGAAGCACAAAGGAGCTCATAATCCCAATATTGTGTTTTATTTAAGACAGTGTTTCTTTTATGTTACAATACTTAAAACATTTTTTTGTTTTAATGAGGGATATTCACACAAAGTCATCTGTTCCACTTGTTTCCTTCAGAATGTGGGGGTCGAGTACAATTCAGATTCAGATTCAATTTTAATTGTCATTGTCAGTGTACAGTACAGAGACAACGAAATGCATTACTGACAATGCACTGACAATAATACTGACTGATAATAAATTACATTACTGACAATGTTACTGACAATAATACTGACAATGCACCAATGTCCATATTATTGAGAGGGTGTGAACTTTTAGATAGACAAGAAAATGCTGGAGTAACTCAGCGGGACAGGCAGTATCTCTGGATAGAAGGAGTGGGTAACATTTCGGGTCGAGACCCTTCTTCAGACTGAGAGTCGGGGAGAGGGAGACACAGAGATATGGAAGGATAAGGTGTGAAAACTAGACATCAAAGGGGACGAATTTCAAGGATAAAGAGCGGTCACGGAGGTGCAGCGTCTGAGTTGCTGCCTAACAGCAAATGCAGCGCCGGAGACCCCGGGTTCAAACCTGGCCACGGGTGCTGTCTGTACGGAGTTTGTACGTTCTCCCCGTGACCTGCATGGGTTTTCTCCGAGATCTTCGGTTTCCTCCCACACTCCAAAGACGTAAATGTAAAAACTTTCCCTATTGGGTGTAGGATAGTGTTAATGTGCGGGGATCGTTGGTCGGTGTGGACTCGGTGGGCTGGGGAGGGGGGGCTGTTTCCGTGCTGTATCTTTAAACTAAACTAAACTAATAGATCATTGTTAGCTCGGGGAAGGTGACAACAAAGTATATAAAGCTAAAAATCTAATCACGGGGACAGTCAGATCGAAATAGAATGGGGGAGGGATGGAGAGAGAGGGAAAGCATGGGGCCACTTGAAGTTAGAGAAGTCGATATTCTTACCTCTGGGTTGTAAACAGCCCAAGCTCAATTTGCATTGGGCCTCACTTTGACATTTGAGGAGGCCCTGGACAGAAATGTCAGTATGGGAATGGGAGGGGAAGTTAAAGTCTTTGGCAAAGTATTTGTTTAGCAAACCTTTAGACATGATGTTCCCATTTGTAATGTTCAATGTCACCACGATGTAATGGATAACCCACGCACAAGGATTGGATGCAAAATTGGGTTTGTCACAGAATCAAACTGAAAGGGGCATTTTGGTTAGACTTTGGAAGGGGGAGGATGGGGACCCACAGTCCCATTTATTTCAACGGGTCGATGGTGGAAAGGGTCAAGAGCTTCAAATTCCTGGGCGTGCACATCTCTGAAGATCTTTCATGGTCCGAGAGCACTGATGCAATTATAAAGAAAGCACGTCGGAGAAGATTACGGAGAGTCCGTATGTCAAGGAGGACTCTCTCTAACTTCTACAGGTGCACAGTAGAGAGCATGCTGACCGGTTGCATCGTGGCTTGGTTTGGAAACTTGAGCACCCAGGAGCGGAAAAGACTACAAAAAGTAGTAAACGCTGCCCAGTCCGTCATCGGCTCTGACCTCCCTACCATCGAAGGGATCTATCGCAGTCGCTGCCTCAAAAAGGCTGGCAGCATCATCAAGGACCCACACCATCCTGGCCACACACTCATCTCCCCGCTACCTTCAGGTAGAAGGTACAGGAGCCTGAAGACATCAACGACCAGGAATAGCTACTTCCCCACAGCCATCAGGCTATTAAACTCGGCTCGGACAAACTCTGAACATTAAGAGCCCATAATCTGTTTATTTGCACTTTATCAGGTTATTTATTCATATGTGTATATATTTATACAATGGTATATGGACACACTGATCTGTTCTGTATTCGTGCCTACTATGTTTTGGAATGCTAAAGCAAAGCAAGAATGTCAATATCTTATCAGGGACACATGACAATAAACTCTCTTGAACTCTTGGATGTCTCTGTACAGTGGCACCTGTCATGGATCAGTGATTAGACTCACGTCGTACATTAATGAATTAAATTTAAATACGGGGAGCATAAGAAAAAAATTGTTAATGATGCCAGCATTAACATTGTTGTTGGTGGCAAGAAAAAAGCAACTTGTTCTCGCTAGGTAGGAGATAAAATGCAGAGAATTGGGAGGTCCTGTATTGGAGTAATACAAACAGGGAGAGGAAATGCACAGTAAAGTATAGCATGTTGAAGTATACAGGAACAGAGGGATCTTGGAGTGCATGCCCATTAGTCACTGTAATGTTATTTGATCCATTTGAATCCATTTTCTTGGAGGCTTTTCTTATACCCAATCAACAGCTACCCTCATCCTTCGGCATTGTTTCTTTGTAATATATTCAAACCTCTGCCAGGTCAAGAGCAGCAGATTTGGGTGCTGCCCACCAGGGGAATATTTTCACATAATTAGTGTTTTCTTCCACAAAGTGAAATTTATAATCCCTGTTCCCCATTGATTTTCCTTGGGCAATGCTTCTTTCCCCAAGAGTGGGGTCTAAGAAAAATGTGGTGACTACCTAAAAGAAGGATTTATTTTCCACTTTACCAGAATTCCCAATGTATCCATATGGACCTGTGCTACAATAGACATGGAAAATAGATAATAGGGAAGCAAATTGCCTCTCATTGCTATTGTTCTGACTGTTGGATGGTAAAATATACTGGCATGGGCGTTCTACCAACTGTTTTGGAGTCCATGCCTGTTTCATATTAAATGACTGGGAGTATAGACAGTGGAGATGTACTCCATGTGGCTTTCCACTAAGGCAAACGTTCATTCTGTAGAACTGGAAACAAAATGACTCCAATCGAGAAAACTGGCCCAAACAAACCAAATGACAGCATGTTGGTGTTCACAGATGTTCACTTCATCTGTGATAGAACAAAGATATGAAGAGCACAAGAACAGGCCCTACAGCCCACTATGTCTCTGCAAAACATGATGCCAAGCTAAACTAATCACATCTGCCTGCACATGATTCATACCCCTCCATTCCTTGGTCATCCGCGCACCCATCTAAAAGCCTCTGAAACATCTCTATCCTGTCTGCTTCCAAACTCAATACTTTTAAACTCAATGCCCAGCCTAGGAAGGCAAGAATACCATATGCCTTCTTTACCGCTCTATCCATTTGTGTCATGGAGCTATAGACTTGGACCCCAAGATCCTATTAATGCTGTTAAAGGGCCTGTCCCACTGTACGAGCTAATTCAAGAGCTCTCCCGAGTTAAAAAAAAAATCAAACACGTGGTAAGTACGTAAAATGTACATCGGAGCTCGGGACGTCTCTTAGCGGCTCGTAACGCTAACGGCAGGTACTCGGGAAACGCGGTTAGCTCATGAAGACTTGTGAAGATTTTTCTTCACAAGATTTTTCAACATGTTGAAAAATGTCCGCGAGAGCCCCGAGTACCTACGAGCTGCTATTACCGTAATTCTCCAAGTTCGAATCAGGGGAAACTCGGGAGAACTCTTGAATTAGCTCGTACAGAGGGACAGGCCCTTAAGGATCTTTCCATTCGACCTCTCAAAGTGCAGTACCTCACACTTGCTCAGACTAAACTCCATCTGCTATTTCTTCACCCTTTCTGTATCTGATCTACATCCTGATGTATATTCAGGTCTTGAAAGCCAGTGGGGTAGAAATGAATTCAACAGAATTACATTTCAGAAAAGAGTGCAATGTACAGATACTATTATGTTCCATGTCCAAACCAAGGTCAAATATCTCCCAAGGTTTCTAAAACTACTTCCAGCTATTATGAAGCAGAAGGTCCATTATATAAAACAAGATGAATCAGAAACTGGCGCTCTATAAGTTGATTAGGAAAGGTGTTGTGTTAAATTAAAAACATAATTCCTTCCAAACTTACCTGGAAAACCCATTTCGCCCATTGGTCCTTTTGGTCCTGGTCTTCCTTCAGATCCAGGTTGTCCTGGGAGCCCGGGATCTCCTTTGATGCCTGTACAAATATTTTAAATTATTTTATCATTAATAAGTGATGTAGGAAATTCTGATACCTATTAGAAAGAGGAATAGTTTGTAATATGTTCAAGCCAAGAGCTTATGCGCTGGGAAAGTAGAATGGGATAAAATGCCAACATAATGAAGGGAACCTAAGGATGTTGGGAGAAACAATAAATAGATTTATCAGCTGTAAATTCCACGTGTAACAAGAAATAAAGATGTCCTTTATTGCACTAATTTGTTAAGTAAATGAATGGAATTGTTTTCTACTAACAGGAAACTGAAGGTTTCAACATTGATCGATGGTGAATTGTTTCAAAGGTGTAAAATGCACATGTAATGTAAATAGAGGTGCCCTTGATTGCACTCATTTGTTAGGGAAATGGCAGAATTGTTTTCTAATAACAGGAAACGGGAAGTTAAACACTGATCAATGATGAATTGTTTCAAAGATGTAAAATCCACATGTAATGTGTCGAGAGAATATTGAAACGCTGTAGGTGCTGCGAATCTTTGAAACATTTTGAAGGTAGATAAAAATGCTGGAGAAACTCAGCGGTTGAGACAGCATCTATGAAGCGAAGGAAAAGGTAATGTTTCGGGTTGAGACCCTTCTCCAGATTGATGTGGGGGTGGGAAGAGGAAAGGAAGAGGCAGATACAGTTGGCTGTGGGAAAGCTGGGAAAGGGAGCGGAAAGAGGGAGAAAACAAGGAATACCTGAAATTGGAGAAGTCAATGTTAATACCACTGGGGTGTAAACTACCCAAGCGAAATATGAGGTGCTGCTCCTCCAATTTGGGTGGGACTCACTCTGGCCATGGAGGAGGCCCAGGACAGAAAGGTCGGATTCAGAATGGAAGGGGGAGTTGAAGTGTTGAGCCACCGGGAGATCAGGTTGGTTATTGCGAACTGAGCGGAGGTGTTGTGCGAAGCGATCGCCAAGCCTATGCTTGGTCTCACCGATGTAGAGCAGCTGACACCTAGAGCAGCTGATGAGGTTGGAGGAGGTGCAGGTGAACCTCTGCCACACCTGGAAAGACTGCTTGGATGTAGTCAAGGGGGGAGGTAAAGCGACAAGTGTAGCATTTCCTGCGGTTGCAAGGGAAAGTACTAGGGGAGGGGGTGGGGTGGTTTGGGTGGGAAGAGACAAATTGACCAGGGAGTTACGGAGGGAGCAGTCTCTGCGGAATGCCGAAAGGGGAGGAGATGGAAAGATGTGCCCAGTGGTGGGATCCCAGACTCATGGTACAGGTTATACACAAAATTCCTTCCAGCAATGGGTAATGCAATTAACCTCCCAGACTATACAAACTTTCACCCTCAATGCAGTAAGAATCCCACACACTTGGCAACTGTAAACAACTAATGATCTAGCACCACAATATCTATGTAATAATGTGCTGTGGGAACAAAATAAAATCAATCAGATAGGGACAGATAACACTTAACACAAATCCATAACAACAATCTCATCAACTTCAGCCTTTGATAGACCGAATGGTCTTAAGACATCTCACATCTGCTTCTCCCAGTCAATCCCACAGAGTTGGATGTCCTTACCTGAACCTCCTGGTAAGCCTGGCAAACCATTTTGTCCCGGTCCTCCTGGATTGCCAGGTAAACCCGAGAAGCCCTTTGGACCTGGAAGTCCAGGTGACCCTGAGAAAAAATAAAACATGTTTCACATGTACATCCTTCCTTGTAAGTGTTTATCTGACCAGACATTTCACCGTTTATCAAAATTAACCACATACTTGAGTAAAAATGTCAAGATGTGTATGAAAATTGTACTCTGCTTTAAAATGCACAATCTATTCACAAATATCATGTGCTTTTGTAATCATGTGAACTCAGATGGAATTGGTGCTTTTATATCCTTACATTAATATTCAGAGTAAAATAAATTAGAAGAACTGGAAAGCGGCCTTCCTTTATACTGACAATTAAAGATCCTCCATGCTTCTTGATCTCTCTTCTGTCAATTCCCTGGTGTTTGCTGCTAAACACTGGTTAACATTAACTATCAAAGATATTGAATCCCATTTCCAATAGAGTCATAGAGAGGTACAGCACGAAAACAGGCCTATCGGCCCACCTTGTCCATGCTGACCAAGTTGGCACATTGGGCTATTTGTATGCATTTGGCCCACCAATATATCTGTCCAAATGTCTTTTAAAGATCATAATTGTATACGCATCTATAGCTTCCATTGGCAGCTTTATCCAGATATGGACCATCTGAGTGCCAACGTTGCCCCTGAGATCTCTCTGAAATCTCTCCCCTTTTAACTTATGCCCTCTGGTTTTAGAATCCTCCACCGTGGGATAAAGACTGTGAGTGTCTACCTCATCCATGCCTTTCATGATTTTATTCAGATGATAAATCTTAGCATCATACACTCCAAAGAAAAAAGTCCTGCCTATCTAACCACTCCCCAATAACTCAAGGCCTCAAGTCCAGGTAACATCCTGGTAAATCTCTTCTGCACCCCTTCCAAGTTGCAACCTCTTTTGCAGTCATTCATCTAGGGATGCTTAAATGTTGGATATCAAATTGATGTACCACTGTTTCCACGGATGGACACAAATCTGGTACATCCAGTTGTCAGATCCTCGCTCTGATCTGAATATAATAAACCCACTTCAAGGACATAACCTAAACGCTTTGGTTTATTCGACTACCATTCCTTTACATCCTGGCAACATGTGCCCTCCGACCTTTCTGACTCATAGTAACACGTGATACATTTAAAAACATCATCAGTTACCGTGGCGCCAGTGTTACAGGCTTTCTGATGACAGAAGGCCCGCAAATAATTATTGCAATCTTAATAAGCATAGGAATAAGACAGAGGCGATTTAATGTCACTACCATTATCTGTTGCCATCTTATGCCCCTGTCCCACTTAGGAAACCTGAACGGAAACCTCTGGAGACTTTGCACCCCACCCAAGGTTTCCGTGCGGTTCCCAGAGGTTCCGGAGGTTTTTGTCAGAAGGTCTTACCTTAACCTGTAACCTGTAACCTCCGACAACCACCTTCAACTCCGGCAACCACCTTCAACGCAACGGGCTTAGACTAAAAAATTACCGATTTTTAAAACGGCAACATATTTTTGGTCGCGGCCGGTTTTGAATTTTTTGAAATAATCGACGGAACATAGAAGAAGCGGAAACCACTTTCGACCATTAGGGAGACTGACAAAAACCTCTGGGAACCGCACGGAAACCTTGGTGCAAAATTTCCAGAGGTTTCCGTTCAGGTCTCCTAAGTGGGACAGTGGCATAAACTCCTTCCATCTCTTTGCAGCTACACTGAAGTCACCATCAATCATGTATGACAACATAATGGAGACGTGTTAAGTTCCCATAGTTTCTCCACAAGAATTGTTGACATACCTGGAAATCCGGGCTCTCCTTTCAGTCCTGGTTGAAAGTCTCCTGGAAGGCCTGGCAATCCAGGATCACCTTTACCGCCTTTAGCTCCACTGCCACCTGGACCTCCAGGACCACCTGGGAATCCTTCATTACCTGGGGAAGGCAGAAATAAAATAAATAAATAAATAAATAAAATGACTCCGAGATGGTGACATTCATTTTCTGCCCATTAGCCACTGATCATTTTCAACCCGAACCTCTAGAATCGTGCAGTAA
This sequence comes from Leucoraja erinaceus, assembly GCF_028641065.1. NCBI lineage: Eukaryota > Metazoa > Chordata > Chondrichthyes > Rajiformes > Rajidae > Leucoraja > Leucoraja erinaceus. The sequence continues at coordinate 49,647,828 of NC_073388.1, read as the reverse complement.
ATCTGCCAATGTGTATTAAGCCAAAGTGGATGGAAAAATTAGTGAAAATCTAAAGGGAGATTGAAACTTTATCCACTGTCCATTCTAAATGGAGGGGGATCTTATAGAAACATATAAAACTATTAAAGGACTGGATAAGCTAGATGCAGGGAAAATGTTCCCAATGTTGGGCGAGTCCAGAACCAGGGGCTGGTTGGGCGAGTCCAGGAACAGTCTTAGAATAAAGGCGAGGCCATTTAAGACTGAGGTGAGAACAAAATGTTTTCACCCAGAGAGTTGTGAATTTGTGGAATTCCCTGCCACAGAGGGCAGTGGAGGCCAAATCACTGGATGGATTTAAGAGAGAGTTAGATAGAGCTCTAGGGACTAGTGGAGTCAAGGGATATGGGGGGAAGGCACAGGCACGGGTTATTGATTGGGGACGATCAGCCATGATCACAATGAATGGCGGTGCTGGCTCAAAGGGCTGAATGGCCTCCTCCTGAATCTATTTTCTATGTTTCTATGTACATTTTCACCAATATTGCCAGGATCTATCTGTTGCAGTGTCTAGATTCCACTTAATATACATTGCCATTGAGTGAATAGATTTGAGGCTGAGAACAGTGTAGTCATAAGTGTATACACATAGCATAGTTGGTGTTACACATTGGAGTTGATTTTCTAGGCAAGTCAATTGTTTCCATAGTGTTGGTAACCAATCACAATTCAACAATTGGGGATAACAGTGGCAAAAACATGCCGGATCTCAACTGAACCCTGGTAGTCAGCTGTTCACCGGTTCAATGGTCTCATTTACAAGCAAACAATCAAATGAAGCGATGAGAGGGACTGGCAGTGATGCTGGGAAGCGGGGAACAAATTTAATGCCAGGATAGACACAAAAATCTGGAGCAACTCAGCGGGACAGGCAGCATCTCTGGAGAGGTGGAATGGGTGACGTTTTGGGTCGAGGCCTTTCTTCAGACCAGGAGCATGTTGTTGGCAGTAGAATGGTGTGCAAAACTAAAATGGGGGTTGAGGGAGTGTGGGAACTAAAAGTCCTGCAGCTGCCAAACACAGAACAAGAGTAGAAATTTAATGATTTTTAGTTTTACATGTCCACCACCAAATTTCTGGCAACTGAGGGAAATCACCACCCGAAGTTCCCCCAACTATGTGGCGCCGAGGCCGGGTGTGGCATTAGTTACACTTACCTTTCGGTCCTTGAAAGCCAGGGCCTCCAGGAGAACCAGGGCCTCCAGGAGGACCAGGCGTTCCCATCACACCCATATCACCCTTTGGACCTGTGGAGAAAGTACAGATTGGGAATGAAACTACTGAACACTGCCCACTAATCTGTCAAGTTGCATCTCGGCATATAAACAATCTCCACTAACGTACCTCTTTTCAACTTTCATCCTTCTGCGTTTATGCTCGTTCTCCTTAGGTCAATAGTTAAATGGGACCATTTTTATATTGAGTTGAGTTTATATTGAGCATGGGAATAAATATATAAATGTCTAAATATTATAATTGTCAGGTTTAACCTATACAACCCTTCTCTGCTCAGTAACCTGCTCATTCCAGGTATTATTAGGCCAGCAAACCTACTCTGAATTATTTTCCAAAATATTAGCATCCTTCCTTAAATAAGGAGACCACAATTGACATTATACTCTGGAAGTGGTTCCAATATAATTTAAGCACAAACCTCCTACTTTTAGATAATATTAGATAATAGGCTTTGCTTCATATTTTTCTTGCAGAAATAGAGAATTTCATATGGTATTTTCCCACATTACACTTAATTTGACAATATATTCAGCATGAAAGTTTCTCAGGAATTAGAAAATCACATTTTTTAACATGTGAAAGCTTCATCAATACACCTAGGAGATAAATCAATAGCCCTGTCCGTCTGCCTCCAATATTTGTGCTTCATATAATTTGTACAGGTACCAAACATTTCAATAAAAGGAAAGCACCTGCTATTTATACGCAGATTTGCTTTCAACTATTGAACATCTGAATACCTGAGATTTTTGCAAATATTTGAGATGCTCTTGATATTAATGAACAGTCATATTATGTTTCATACAATTTACATTTTAGGAGTTGTTCCCATCTTGTGAATCATAGGTGAATGTACTGAGAGATATTTTACACAACCTGTGGCTCAGTGGTTAGCACTGATTCAGAAGGTCATGGACCTCAGATCCACACCAAAGATCTGAGCTCAATCATCTTGGCTAATGCTTGTTGAATGTGCCGTTCCAGAGATTCACCACTCTCTGTGTGAAAAAAGTTCTTCTCATCTCGGTTTTTTAAAGGATTTCCCCCTTATCCTTAAGCTGTGACCCCTTGTCCTGGACTTCCCCAACATCGGGAACAATCTTCCTGCATCTAGCCTGTCCAACCCCTTAAGAATTTTGTAAGTTTCTATAAGATCCCCCCTCAATCTCCTAAATTCTAGAGAGTATAAACCAAGTCTATCCAGTCTTTCTTCATAAGACAGTCCTGACATCGCAGGAATCAGTCTGGTGAACCTTCTCTGCACTCCCTCTATGGCAATAATGTCCTTCCTCAGATTTGGAGACCAAAACTGTACGCAATACTCCAGGTGTGGTCTCACCAAGACCCTGTACAACTGCAGTAGAACCTCCCTGCTCCTATATCAAATCCTTTTGCAATGAAAGCTAACATACCATTCGCTTTCTTTACTGCCTGCTCCACCTGCATGCCTACCTTCAATGACTGGTGTACCATGACACCCAGGTCTCGCTGCATCTCCCCCTTTCCCAATCGGCCACCATTTAGATAATAGTCTGCTTTCCCGTTTTTGCCTCATTTATTCTCATGTAGAGATGAAAGGTCTGGTGATATTATTTTTTTTAAATGAAGAATTATTCTTCAATCGAGGTGTATAGATTACCTAGTCAACACAATTTTCTGAAGCTCCAGTTGCCCAAGTTTGTTGCTGTGTTTCTTACCTTATGTGAATTACCACATAATACTGTAAAAGCTTGCTTAAGGTGGAAAACGTACTGTAGAACACACAGTGTTTATCTTAAAAGGAGGCATACATTATGTACCACTGATTGCTGGGTCTAGTTAAAAGGTCCATGTTACGTTATGTTATATTATAGTTATGTTATATATGTTATATAACATAATGCTATGGTATGTTATAGGGTCTATGTTTCAAAGGACTGGAAAGTTCACAGTAATTTGAAAAGCTATTCTAATCCTTGTCAGGAAGTGTCTCCATCCCTGATACACACACCTAAATGTGTTGCTTGATGTGTCTATCTTCCTGTATATGGTCCAATTCCTTTAACCCTCCTCAACAGTCCCTCCCTACTGCTCAGCCTACCCATTCGTAAGATCATAAGTGATAGGAGTAGAATTAGGCCATTTGCTCCATCAAGTCTACTCCGCCATCCAATCATGGTTGACCCATCTCTCCCTCCTAACCCCATTCTCCTGCCTTCTCCCCATAACCTCTGACACCAGCACAACCTGAGACAACAAATAATTTATACAAATGTTAATTGGGAGCAGGAGGAGGCCATTCAGCCCATCAAACCTTTCCCAGTATTCAACAAAGTCATGCGGATCTGATTGTAATCTCAAATCTGCATTCTAATCCATCGTCAGAAACATTTCATTCTCTTCCTTACATTTCTATACTTCTGCCTTGAAAATGGTAAAAGATTCCAATTCCACTATACTTTGAGGAAGACTTCCACACGACAAATTTACTCTCTGAGTGCAGAATCTTTCCCATGCCTCTCTTTTAAGTGGGCCCTTTGTTTTTACATTACATAGAAGCATAGAAAATAGGTGCAGGAGTAGGCCATTCGGCCCTTCGAGCCTGCACCACCATTCAATATGATCATGGCTGATCATCCAACTCAGTATCCCATACCTGCCTTCTCTCCATACCCTCTGATCCTTTTAGCCACAAGGGCCACATCTAACTCCCTCTTAAATATAGCCAATGAACTGGCCTCAACTACCATCTGTTGCAGAGAATTCCAGAGATTCACCACTCTCTGTGTGAAAAATGTTTTTCTCATCTCTGTCCTAAAGGATTTCCCTCTTATCTTTAAGCTGTGCCCCCTTGTTCTGGAGGGGTCGCGGGAGTGATGGAAGAGGGACGGGGGAGTGGTGGAAGAGGGACAGAGGGGTAGGAAAAGGGGTGGGGGGAGAGAGCAGAAGAGGGGGAAGAGAGAGGGGTCAGGGAGGGAGAGGGGTGGGGTAGGGGAGAGGTGGAAGAGGGGGGAGAGAGGGATAGGGGGAGTGGTGGAAGAGGGACGGAGGGGTAGAGAAAGGGGGGGGAGAGAGGGGAAGGGGGGAAGAGAGGGGGTGGGGGAGGGAGAGGGTGGGGTAAGGGGAGAGAAGAGAAGTTGAAGAGTGGGGAGGGAGGGGTAGGGGGGGAGCGGTGGAAGAGGGACAGAGGGGTAGAGGGAAGGGGGTGCAGTAGAGAGGGAAGGGGTGTGGGGGAGAGAGGGATGGGTGGAAGAGGGAGAGGGGTGAGGAGAGGGAAACATAGAAACATATCTCCAGGTTCTAGATTCTCACTGGAAGAAGCCTTCTCTCCATACCCAGCCTGCCATGACTGTTCAGCATTTTATAAACGTCAGGCTTTAACCTCCACAACCCTTCTATGCTCGGTAACCTGCTCATTCCAGGTATTATTAGGCCAGCAAATCTTCTCTGAATTATTTTCCAAAATATTAGCATCCTTCCTTAAATAAGGAGACCACAATTGTCATTATACTCCAGAAGTGGTTCCAATATAATTGAAGCACAAACCTCCTACTTTTAGATAAATGTTAGATAATAGGCTTTGCTTTGTATTTTTCTTGCAGAAATTGAGAATTTCATATGGTATTTTCCCACGTTATACTTAATTTGCCACTCGCTTAACCTATCTCTACCCTATTATAGTCTCATGATGTCCTCCTCATAACTTTCCTACCTATCTCTGCATCATCAGCAAAGTTTAGCATACACTCCAAACGTTTTTTTACTGTAAGGTTTAGAGGATGTCACGAGTGAGATGAAGAAGGAAATTTTTTTTACACCCTTCTCTCATGATAGCAAAGGCCCACCCCTCCCAAATAAAAGAAACATTGAATAGGCAGTGGAACAATAAAACCAAATGAATGATTTCAGTAATAGACGTTCTTCCTGGTATGCATCTCGTGGAAAGACTGCTTGGAATTTATTTGCAAAGTCCATATATGTCACGGATTCCACGTAGGTCTTACCTGGTGGACCTGGGTACCCATCTCTTGCCGGTTGACCTGGAGGACCTCGGGGACCTGGTTGACCTGAACCGCCTGGTAACCCTGGACGTCCTTTATCTCCAGCAGGGCCAGGAATATCCAAGCCTGGAGGACCAGGGTCTCCCTTGTCACCAAACTGGCCTGGTGATCCTGGTTTACATCAAGGAAACAGATTATCAACAACAAATTCAGGAAATGGTACTTGCGGATTCAAAATTTCAAACCAACGATATTTTTCAAAGCATTTTCTTTGCTAACTGGTTCTTTCTTATTCAGATTCAGATTCAGATTCAATTTTAATTGTCATTGTCAGTGTACAGTACAGAGACAACGAAATGCATTTAGCATCTCCCTTGAAGAGCGACATAGCAAACGATTTGAATAAAAAATAAATAATAAGTGTGTCCGGGGGGGGGGGGGGTGATTGGCAGTCACCGAGGTACGTTGTTTAGTAGAGTGACAGCCGCCGGAAAGAAGCTGTTCCTCGACCTGCTGGTTCGGCAACGGAGAGACCTGTAGCGCCTCCCGGATGGTAGGAGGGTAAACAGTCCATGGTTGGGGTGAGAGCAGTCCTTGGCGATGCTGAGCGCCCTCCGCAGACAGCGCTTGCTTTGGACAGACTCAATGGAGGGGAGCGTGGAACCGGTGATGCGTTGGGCAATTTTCACCACCCTCTGCAGTGCCTTCCGGTCGGAGACAGAGCAGTTGCCATACCATACTGTGATGCAGTTGGTAAGGATGCTCTCGATGGTGCAGCGGTAGAAGTTCACCAGGATCTGAGGAGACAGACGGACCTTCTTCAGTCTCCTCAGGAAGAAGAGACGCTGATGAGCCTTCTTGATCAGAGTAGAGGTATTGTGGGTCCAAGAGAGGTCATCGGAGATGTTGACTCCCAGGAACCTGAAGCTAGAAACACGTTCCACCTCCGTCCCGTTAATGTGGATGGGGGTGTGCGTGCCACCTCTGGACTTCCTGAAGTCTACAATGAGCTCCTTGGTCTTCTTGGAGTTAAGGGCCAGGTTGTTGTCAGCGCACCATGCTGCTAAGTGCTGGACCTCCTCCCTGTAGGTTGTGTTATGTACGTTGATCTCATCTTTATCCTTATTTATTACTGTTTGTCTGGAGGTGGTAGCCTCTGCATTCTTGCATTGATGTTCTATGCAACTAACTCAGGACTGCAATAATTTTGGCTTTATACAAATGTTTGATAAATGGTGTTAAACAGTAAAAGTTTTGTTAATACTCAATTTCACACATAAAGTAGGGAAACAAAAGTAGAAACAAACCAAAAATATTGCAGTGTTAATAACTCTTTGACCTGTGTTCAGACCTTCCTTTAGATATTAATAGGACCACCAAATTTACCAAAGCAAATCATAAAATCAATTAAGCATCTTTAATATTTTGACAGTTTCTATGCACATGTGTGAAGATATGTACAGAAAGAACTTTCTTTCATTTAGTTTGATATGGAAAAATGCCCACATATGTTTATTTCCACCAGACAGTAATATAAATAGTGAACCCTCTTCCCCACACAGAAATTTGATTTAAATGGAGAGGCAAATCCGTGAAAACCTGACAACCATTTGTGTGATAATAACCTGTTTTCTCTTGGTTCCACTCGAGTGTTGTTGATCAAGCATTACTATTGCAGTATTGATCAAACAACTCGCACATTGATCACTTTGCCCTATCATTATTCGTTGAGCAATCAGACTGGAAAGAAGGACTCAAACCGAAACGTCGCCTATTTCTTTTCGCCAGAGATGCTGCCTGACCTGCTGAGTTATTCTAGGATTTGTATCTATTTTGTGGTACAGGTGCACAACCTTTTATCCGAAATTCCAAATAGCGAAAAGCTCCGAATAGCGGACATTTTTTCGGTCCTTGAAGAAAGGTCCTTGAAGACGTTCACCGAGGGCGGCCTGCAGAGGTGACAGCGGAACCTCCGGTCGGTCCTCGAAGAAAGGGGAACTAAATCCCCATTCATAAAAGAGAAGGTGAGGGTATATTGCGCGGGAGGGTTAATAATTGACAATCTGCTGCTGCCTGCCCGCTGAGTTAAAAAGTTCCCACGGTAAGACTCACGATACACAGTGTATCGTGAGTCTTGCGTGGGAACTTTTTAACTCAGCGGGCAGGCAGCAGCAGATTGTCACTCCCTTCAGTTTCACCCCACCTACACCCCTCTGCTTCCCGGCCATGTGTGTGACCCCTTCCCTCCCCTCTCCAGCTCCCCACCCATTGCACCGGCACGGGGGCTTTGCACTGTCTTCACGTCGGCGATGCCAGCAGGTCAGTGCCAGTCACCGGAGACGTCAGGACCAACGGGACACCGACCCTCAGGCCCACTGCAAGCACGGAGATCCCAGAGACCCACAGCCAGCAGCAGCCCAGCCCCGTTCCAACTCCAGAGGAACACGTTCCACGTAGGGACAGAAGCTGATGGTGTGCAAGGTACGTCTTGTTCTTGGGGTTGCGGATGAGGGGGCGCAGCTCGGGCTGTGGGCGAACTGCCACTTGTCGCTGTAGCGGCCCATCGGGGAGCGGGTTCCTGTTGGTCCTGGTGTCTCCGGCCACCCCCCTGGACAGGAGATGAGAGGCGTCAGGACCACCAGAAGCCGCTCCCCGATGGGCTGCTACGGCGACAAGTGGCAGTTCGCCCACAGCCCGAGCTGCGCCCCCTCATCGGGACACCGACTCCCAGGCCCACTGCAAGCACGGAGATCCCAGATCAGCAACTCCAGCCCAGCCCCGCTCCAACTCCAGAGGAACACGTAGGGGCAGAAGCTGATGGTGTGCAAGGTACGTCTTGTTCTTGGGGAGGCGCAGCTCGGGCTGTGGGCGAACTGCCACTTGTCGCCGTAGCGGCCCATCGGGGAGCGGATTCCTCTGGAGTTGGAGGGACAGGGAAACACAGCGGCTTTTGAGAATGGTGGGCAATCACTTCCAAAGTTCTGCCCACACAGTCAGTACACCTCTCCTACACTTGTCTCCCGCACTAAGACCATCTCACAGAGAATGATCCCAGCCTAACCCTCTCCTATTCTGCAAGAAAAAACTACATTGAAGACTCAAACTCGCGATCGAGTAACTGCTGGGATCGAGGCGCAAACTCGCGACCTTGCGGATATGAGCCGAGCACTCTACCACTGAGCCAGCCGTTAAAATCTACGCTAAAAATCTTCCATTCCGAAGGCCGAAAAATTCCGAATTACGAAAAGTGTCTGGTCCCAAGGCTTTCGGATAAAAGGTTGTGCACCTGTAATGTCATATGGTTAAGGGCACTATAACTTTGTAAATTCCACACTTATGTGTTCTGTATGAAATACCAGGGGTATTCAATTCCTCGAACATGTATTCTTTGAGTAGTTTTGGAAAGAAAATAAATCCTGAAATACTTAGACTGAAGAAGGGCCCCGACCCTAAACATTGCCTATCCTTTCCTATTTATTTAAAGAGGACTAGAGTACAATAAAAGGATGTAATACTGAGGCTGTATAAGATGCTGGCTAGTGTTTGGGTCAGGCTGCATTTGGAGTATGTGAGCAATTTTGAGCACCATATCTGAGGACGGATGTGCTGGCTCTGGAGAGGGTCCAGATCAAGTTTACACGAATGATCCCAGGAATGAGGAGGTTATCATATGATGAGCGTTTGATGGCGCTGGGCCAGTACTCGCTGGAGTTTAGAAGGATTATAGGGGACCTCATTGAAACTTATCGAACAGTGAAAGGTTTGGATAGAGTGATGTCGAGTTGATGTTTCCACTAGTGGAAGAGTTTAGGACCAGAGGTCATAGCCTCAGAATTAAAAGACGTTCCTTTAGGAAGGAGATGATGAGCAAGTTCTTTAGTCAGAGGGTGGTGAATCTGTGGAATTCTTCGCCACAGAAGACGGTGGAGGCCAAGTAATTTGGAGTAATTTGATGGTCAGGAGACATCTAACTCGTTTGACGGCACTGGGTCTGTACTCACAGGAGTTTAGAAGGATGAGGGGCGACCTCATTGAAACTTACCAAACAGTGAAAGGCCTGGATAGGGTGGATGTGGAGAAGATGTTTCTACTAGTGGGAGAATCCAAGGCCAGAGGTCCTAGCTTCAGAATTAAAGGGCGTTCCATTAGGACGGAGATGAGGAGGATTTTTTTGTGAATCTGTGGAATTAATTGCCACAGAAGGTTGTGAAGATCATGAATGGATATTTTTAAGGCAGGGATAGATAGATTCTGATTAGTACGGGTGTCAGGGGTTGTGGGGAGATGGTAGGAGAATAGGGTTAAGGGGGAGAGATAGACCAGGCATGATTGAATGGTGGAGTAGACTTGTTGGGCCAAATGGCCTAATTCTGCTCCTATCTCTTCTGACCTCTCCCTCCATAGATGCTGCCTGACTCACTGAGTTACCCTACTATGCATTTCACTCATCCTGCCTTTATTTAGTAAAGAAAGAACAGCTAACATTTACGGCAGCGGAGACCCGACTCGGCTTCTGAGCTGTGGCGGTAGGCGGCGACCACCCGCGGAGTTTGAACCGTCGCCTCGGCGCAGAGGGAGAACAAAGAGGGAAGAGACAGAGACTTTAAGATTTTGCCTTCCACCACAGTGAGGAGGTGTTTGGTGAACTCACTGTGGTGGATGTTAAATTTGTGTTGACTGTGTGTTTTTGTCATTTTTTTAAATTATATGTATGACTGCAGGGAAACAAAATTTCGTTCAGACCGAAAGGTCTGAATGACAATAAACAAATCTAATCTAATTTGATGTGAAGTAAATCCTCTTGTTGATATTCCTTTCGGACACCGGAACATGTTTAGAGTCACAAAGCTCCATAGAGCATGGAAACTGGCTCTTCAGCCCAAATTGTCCATGCTGGCCAAGATGAGTAACCAAGCTAGTCCTACTTGCCTGCGCCTGATCCATATCCCTCCAACCATTGCTATCCGTGCTTCAGTCCAAATGTCTGCTTAACTGTTGTAATTGTACCTGCCTCTGTAGCTTCCTTCAGCAGCTTGTTCTCTGTGCCTCTCGGATTCCTTTAAAATCTTTCCCCTCTCACCTTAAAATCTACGGCTTCTAGTGTTCGACTTGCCTGCCCTGGGTGAAAAGACTGCGGTCCTTCACCTTATTTATGCCCCTCATTATTTTATATGCCTCCATGAGGCCACCACTTAGCCTCCTACTGCTCCAGGGAAAAACGACCGAGCCTATCCAGCCTCTCTTAAAGCCGTTCAGACCCGAGAACATTCTTGTAAATCGTTTTGGAACCTTTTTAATTTAAAAACAAATTTTGTTTGTCATAATGCAAGTTATCAGTGTCATTCATTGTATTATTTGTCACATCTTTGAGGCAGAGACAGGAGAGGTATTGAGTCTGAAGAAGGGTTTCGGCCCGAAACGTCCCCTATTTCCATCGCTCCATAGATGCTGCTGCACCCGCTGAGTTTCTCCAGCAATGTTGTGTACCCAGGAGAGGTATTTCCTGGTTGTGGGGTATGGGGTATAACCAGACCACTGTTGGGCTCTGGTTTTCTCTACAATCCAAACAATATGCATTAGCTCCAATGTTATGCAAGAATAATGGTGACTAGTTATTCATGCAGAGAAATGTACTCCAGAAATGTTATTTCTTGGAACTCAAGGGACCAGCTGAGAGAAAGAAAAGTTGTTCAAAGGATTACAGAACAAGATGCCTACGACGATAGGTCAATGTTCCCACAAAAAGAAAACTTTCATTAAACCACAGCCAAGCTATTGTTGCAAGTACCTTTTGGACCTGAAGGGGATCAAGGTTCACCATATTGAAGTCGTCAGGGAGACGTGAGCCACCAAGCAGTTACAAGTTGCATATGAGAGGAATGCCAGTCATTGGTTAGATAAAGAAACCAAGAACAATGTCCAACAATGTAAAATACAGGTTAATCAAACATTTTATGCTTCTGCAATTGATTAACGAAAATTAAATAAATCCCAAGGTTCAATATTGGTGTTGTCGTTTGGAATAACCCTGACCATACAATGGCCGAATGGCCCTGAATTTCAAAACCACTTCGATGGCAACACTTTACTGTTCGTTGTCACAAGCACATTGTGCGGTCGGTGGCTTCTCAATCACTGACAGTGGCCAAATTAATTATTTTTGTAAAATACCCTGTTGCATTTGGAAAGTTGGCTGCCAAATTCTTTATGTTAAAGTATTTACAAAATAACAAATGACTGGAAGGACTGTTTAATTTAGTCATGTTAATAGATGGTGACCATGACAGAAGGAGGAGCGCCCAATCTGCCTTTGGAAAATTCCATGGGAACCGTTAACATCTTCCCGGAAAAATAGTTGAGGTTCAAATTAAAGTCTGATTCAATAGATAGCAAATGCATTACTGAAGAAGGGTCTCGACCCAAAACGTCGCCTATTCCTTCGCTCCACAGATGCTGCCTCACCCGCTGAGTTTCCCAGCTTTTTTGCCTACCACTGATGAAGTGATAGGCAGCTTCATGAATGCACACTTCTGGTGAGGAGTCACATCCAGTGGGAAAGTGTTTCATGAAAAAAAAATCATCTCATTTTTTGGTCATTCAAAGTCAAATGCAAATGATGTCAAGGAATCATCCATAGAAATGAACCTCCCCAAAAACCAAAAATGCATTAAATTTGGAAGTCTAGGTTAATGGCCAAGCAGATTGCACAGAGTATCATTTAGACTGAACAGAATTTGAAATAAAAAAGAGGTAGTGAATGGGTGATAATAAGATGGAGGCCTTGCAAAGTAATTAATGGCACAGCAAGGTGACTGCTTCCAAAGTTTGGAGATCCCAGGCAAGGATAAGAAAGGCAGGTGGGACTAGTGTAGCTGGGACATGTTGGTCGGTGTGGACAAGTTGGGCCGAAGGGTGTGTTTCAACGCCGTATCACTCTATAGAAACATAGAAAATAGGTGCAGGAGGAGGTCATTCGGCCCTTCGAGCCAGCACAGCCATGCATTGCGATCGTGGCTGATCGTCCCCAATCAATAACCCGTGTCTGCCTTCTCCCCATATTCCATGATCCCACTAGAGCCCCTAGAGCTCTATGACTATGATTGAGTTGGTGTGAGAATATAATTGGAGTAAGAGTGGGTGGTATAGAGATCTGGATGAAAGTAGAAAACAAAGAGGCACATCAGACAAATGACAAGGGGAGTGAAGAAGACATTTGTTGGAGACTAGAACCAACAAAATGACCAACTCCAATGTATAAACGTCACCATCTTTCCGTTCTTTTGTCACTTCCCTTTCTCCCAGCTCACATCAACTGCTGAAAGAAAGGAAGCATGAAGGGACTCTCTGGTGTAGTTCTGCTTTATAAATGAGCTGGTGTTTGTGAATGGCTTGAGAAAAATACCAGCCAACACCCACTAACTTTCCAAGTTACCACCAAGACCCCAATTCCCTTACAAACCCCATTGTCTTGCCAAGAACAAGAATTCCAATAATGGATGTCCTGGACAGCTCTAATTCTACCAGAAGCTATACACAAAAAGCTGGAGTAGCTCAGAGGGACAGGCAGCATCTCTGGAGAGAAGGAATGGGTGACGTTTCAGGTCGAGACCCTTCTTCAGACCCGAAACGTCACCCATTCCTTCTCTCCAGAGATGCTGTCTGTCCAGCTGAGTTACTCCAACTTATTGTGTATCTTTGGTTAAACCAGCATCTGAAATTCCTTCCTACACATCTAATTCTACCAGGTCTTGCATGAAATCTGGCTTTTCAGTTGATTAATATTTCTGGGGGTAGGAAGGGGGAAGAGAGCACGGCTGGGCGGAATTTCACTGCACAGAGAAACTACTGAGAGATCCTACCATGTTCAGTCATCAACTGGTGAACAGCATCACCAGTGCAATTCAATAACCTCTGGGTACAAAAGCCATCCACCAACATACACCAGTATTGGTACTTGACATTTTTTCCACCAGTGAGGAGATAAGCGACAAATCAACATGGGAAAAAGTAAAGCAACCATGCTCTACAGGCATATAATATTTAAATTGGTTAGTAGTGCTTTAAACAATCAAATGAAAACTTGCATCCATTATTCTTGCAGTGTAAAGGGCCTGTCCCTTGAGCATGCGACTGCATGCGGTAAGCGCGACCAAACGTGGTCGCTTGAGCCGTACGGCCTCGCGGGGCCGGTCCCGCTTCAATCGCCAGAGCCGTATGGAGTTGCGCGGAGCTGGTCCCGACATTACGCGGGGCTCCGAAAAACTGACCATGTTCAAAAATTCTGCGCGGCAACGGCCTGCCGGCCCGCAGCCGCCTCGACGCCGTACGCACCGCCTCGATGGGCGTGCGCAGCGTCTTGATGCCGTACGTCATGCGCGAACTTCCCGCGGACTTTGCTTGAACTTCATGTCACTCACTCGACCTCCGCGCGGCCCCCGCTTCTGGTTTGGTCGCGCTCGCCGCATGCAGGCGCATGCTGGTGGGACCGGCCCCGTACGGGGATCACTCGACCTCCGCGCGGCCCCCGCTTTCAGTTTGGTCGCGCTTGCCCCATGCAGGTCGCATGCTCGTGGGACCGGCCCTTAAAGAGCATTCAGCATTATAAGGAAAGGCCCATCCTTTCTTCACTTTGGAAGAGAAAGAAACTGGGCAACTGATTGGCAATTCTTGCTCTCATTGCAGATTCTACAGCTGTGAGTCAATCATGTCATTCCAACAAATGAACTGAACATTCACTACACATTCCAAGAACATCTCCCTACCGTGTCTATGAGCCACAGCTGATTGTGTGTGGGAATCTCTAACATGCACAAACTTTGCACGTGGATAACAATCTGATTTTGGCACAACCGATTTGAATCATGCAGTGACAAGCAAATATCAGTGATTACAAATGACATGGAAATTAGCACTGACTTTCCTGTTTGGCAAATCTTCTTTGTGTATTCGTACATGTTTTTACAGACCTGTACTCTACAAATACTATGACACAAGTGACTCCCATGCACAATTTTGTGATGCTAAAAGCCCCTCCAACACAGATAAAGGGTTTGCCAAACAAGTTTGTATGTCAGAGCCAACTTCATACAACTTACCTGAACCATTTTAACACCTAAAAGCTGGAAGCACATTCTCAACAGAGTGTGAAAATGAAATTAACAAATTAAATTACCCCATATAAATAACCTGGGTAATCCCAAATTAAATCCCAAATACACCCAAAGTAAAAAGTCAGATTTCTTACAGTTTTGGACAAGTGTGCTGGTTCAGTCCCCAGGTTTGGTATTCATTCAGAATTATGGTCACAGATTTTGGACATTTTGTGTTTTATGACTGTTGGCTGATCAATATCTCTCCTGGGATTAATAAAGTTCCATCGTATCGTATTTGGTATTTGTGTTTTGCATTTAAGCTTCACCTACAGACCAGTTTTACAAGTGGCTGCTGGCAGTGGGAGATCAATTAACGGGAATGAGTGAGAGAAGGCGTGAGATATAAACCTCAGCTACAAGTGTAAGAGTGCAAGACAGGGCAGCATGGTGGTGTAGAGGGTAGAGTTGCAGCCTTACAGCTCCGGACACCTGGGTTCGATCCTGACTATGGGTGCTTGTCTGTACGGAGTTTGTACATTCTCCCCGTGACCTTGTTGGTTTTTTCCGAGATCTTCGGTTTCCTCTCACATACCAAAGATACATAGGTTTGTAGATTAATTGGCTTGGCATATATGTAAATTGTCCCTAGTGTGTGTAGGATAGTGTTATTGTGCTGGGATCGCTGGTCGGTGGGTTTCCATGCTGTATCTCTAAACTAAACAAACAAAACCTAAAATGGGGATCATCACACCAAAAGGAACCTTTTTACTCATTCCTCTTTTGGTTAACTATAGCATTTCTTAGGGGCTTTCCAACAGAAGGGAAATAACGAATTTTAATTTGCTGCTCAGCAGGAGATTGGCAGCCTGCGGAATTGAACTTCCCTTGATGTTGGCTGTGCTGAGTAGATCCCAAGACCTACAAGTTATGCCACAGTCACTAACTTGTCCCATGTGAATGGGCTGTCCATACATGGGCTTGACAAATGGCAGGGATCAAAGGTGGTATGTGATCACAATGGAAATTCTTGGGTGATAGCCTGTGGATTTGTGGGTCTACTTTCCTTGTGGGAAAATGCCTAAATAGTAGTATATGATGTGCTGGGCAAGTTGAGCAGATAGACAACTTAAAATGACTAAATAAAAATAGATGCTACTGGAAATACTCAGTGACTTTGAAACAACCTGCCTACTTTGAACAAGTTCTCACACTGCAAAATCTCCTACAAGTGTAAGAGTAGGCCTACTTTGAAGAAGTCCTCACTCCATGGCCAGAGTGAGGCCCACCGTAAATTGGAGGAGCAGCACCTCATATTTTGCTTGGGCAGTTTACACCCCAGGGGTATGAACATTGACCTCCAATTTCAGGTAGTCCCTGCTTTCTCCTTCCCTTCCCAGCTCTCCCTCAGCCCACTGTCTCCGCCTCTTCCTTTCTTCTTCCCGCCGCCCCCCACCCTCACATCAGTCTGAAGAAGGGTCTCTGAAACGCCGCCTATTTCCTTCGCTCCATAGATGCTGCCTTACCCGCGGAGTTTCTCCAACATTTGTGTCTACCTTGAAACAACCTGATGTTGTTTATGCAATTCATGATTCAAGATTCAAGAGATTTGAGAGAATCCTGCATCATACAGAAACTTTTGTTGTGTTGTACAACCTTTCAGTGAAAAGTTATTTAAAACAGTATGAAAATGTTTTCTACTAAAGCCCCTGTCCCACTTAGGAGACCTAAACAGCAACCTCTGGTGACCTTGCCCGCCACCCAAAAAAATATCAAGGTCGGGGTGACCTGCAACCTCCTGCCACCTCCCACGCAAATGTTGAAAACCTTCCTCGACTATGAAGAAAACCGGCTCCGACTAGAACTGCGACTAAAAATTGGTCGATTTTTAAAACGGCAACCTATTTTTAGTTGAGGCCAGTTTTAAACATGATGAAAAAATAGCAGCAACCTAGATGAAGCCTCGACCACGCGGAAACCACTTTCGACCATTAGGGAGAGTGACCAAAACCTCCGATGACCTCATGGAAACCATGGGTGGCGGGCAAGGTCACCAGAGGTTGCTGTTTAGGTCTTCTAAGTGGGACAGGGGCATACCGTAACCAGTCTAACTTTGATGTTTTCAATGCAGAACAGCTATGTTTCCTTTCATTTGCCATTAACTAAACAGGACTTTGAAATAACCTGATGTAAACAACTTTAGTTTATATAATTCATGGTCTTGAATCATTCGGACATATTTTTTATTTGGTTGGACAACCTTAGCAGGAAAGATTATTGCAAGCCTATTGGAAAGTATCTTATGTACTGCAAATATTCTGATGTTTTGGGCCAGTGATTTGTCATCAGAACTGCCAAGCATGTTTTAAGTTGTGGGTAAGAGGGAGGTGCAGCAAGGACAAATATCTGTGATAGGGTGGAAACCAAGAGAAAATGAATGAGAGAAATCCAAGGGATTGAAACAGGGTGAGGGATGATGGCAATGGCTTGTTAAATGCTGACGAGGATGTGTCAATGGAAGAGAGAATAAAAGCAAAGAGAGAGAAAGAGATGCAGAACACTGCAAGTTCTGAAAAAGTTAACACACAGTATGGTTGAAATACTCATCAATGTCTGGCAGCATTTGGAAAGAGAAAAGCAGAATAAATACCACAGCTTGATGACCTCTCATCAGTACTAACCAGTTCTACTGCAAACTGGATCGGCTGGGTATCTGAAATTGGTGAATGTGCCTGGTCAGATGATGGGATGCTGCTTCTCAGTTACACTGGGCTTGATTGGAATGCATCAAAGACAGAGGGAGAGTGGGATGGAGAATGGTTAGATTCTGTTAGAAGGGAGTAAGCATAGGCAGAGATTGCTGAGTTAACTATGGATTTGCAAGGGAATTGTTCCTTTGACATGCTGGACGGGTAGTGGTGAATCTGGTGCAGGCATCTCCATAAAGGTTGTGGAATTTATGGAGGACAATCTATTGTAGATGGAGACCCATGGATTAGAAGATGAGGACAAGGAACTTCCATCAGTGAGTGGTAGACGGCGCGACTTTTGTCTATGTTTTAATGTAGTTTTTGTTATTTTTTGTTGGGGTATGTGTGTGGGGGGGTGGGGGTGGGGGGTGGGGTGGGAGGGAGGGAGGGGGTAACTTTTAAATCTCTCCCTGCACGGGAGACCCGACCTTTTCTCTGTCGGGTCTCCGTTGTCGTTGGGGCTGCAACGAGGAGCGGCCTCCAACAGGAAGACCGGGGGCTCTGGTGCCGACTACTCACCTCACCGTCGCGGAGCTGGCCGAGTCCAGAGCGGGTGGAGCGGTGGTGGAGCGCTGCTGCTGCTGCAGCCCGACCTCCGGAGATTCGGAGGCTGCAACTGCGGGTCTGGCGGACGGCGGCACCGGGAGCCCGCGGGTCCCTGGAGGGAGACCGCTTTTCAGGGCTCCCGCAACGGCGACTTCTCCCGCCCGAGTTGCGGGGTCGAAGAGCTCCTGGAGCGGGGCCTTACAGCACCGCCCCGCGCGGCTTGGAATGGCCGCGGGACTCTGCGAGCGCACGCCGGGGGCTCTAACACCAAGACCCGGTGTGCGACCTTGCATCACCCGGCGTGGCTTTAATGGCCGCGGGACAATCGCCATCGCCAGCCGGGGGCTTTGACTTTGACTCTGACATCGGGGGGGGGGGGGGGGGGGGGGAGTGCAGTGGAGAGATACGTTTTTTTGGCCTTCCATCACAACAATGTGATGGATGTTTATGTAAATTATGTTGTGTCTTGGGTCTATTTGTTTGTAATGTATGGCTGCAGAAACGTCATTTCGTTTGGACCTCAAGAGGTCCAAATGACAAATAAATTGAATCTTGAATCTTGAATCTTGATCTTGAATTCTCTCTCAACCATGGCAGAGGGAAATCGAAAATGTTAGGAAAAAGGAGGACATTTGGTATGCGCTGTTGCGGAAGGTGTTGTTGTGAGAATGGATATTATGGAGACAGAAATACTGTAAGAACAGAACAGAGTGCATAGGGAAACCAGGGTGGCGGGTGGTGCAGTCTGATGGAAATAGAGAGAAGTTGACAAAGAGAAGGGTTAGAAATGGCGGAGGAAAGTGATTCTGGGGCTGTAGAAGGAAGATCTTCACAAGAAATGTCATCTCTAGGCGACAATGGCCTGGTGTTCTGGGTGGAGTTACTGTCCAGCAAGAGGAACAGAGGGATGGTGGAGACCAGACATCATCACATGTGCCGTTCAGTTCTCTAGTTTCCACTCGTGTTCACACATTTCTTCTGCTCTCTCCACCCCTTCCCTTTCTCAATAACTTAAAATATGTTTGAGTCCGAACTATTGCTTAGATATGTGCAAAGGTCATTGAGTTGAAATGCTAACTCCATTGATGCTGCCTGGTTTGCAGTGTATTTCCAGCATTTTCTATTTTTATTTAAGATTTCCAATATCTGCACATTTTATTGCATTTTCTGCCTTGGAGAATTCTCCACTGCTGTAATCGAGTTCTCCATTATTCATGTTTCCTTTGTATTTTGCGCATTCACATTGGGACATTTGAGTGGTATATGTGTCAGGAAATGGCTGGTGACACCCAAGGAAATGATTGCAACGTTGCCTAGCAGTCAATGAATTGAACCGATGATGATAGCGTCAGGTATTCAGACCAGGCTGACCCCACCCCCACTCGATGGTAATCTTACCTGGTTGCCCCGGCAACCCAGGGGGGCCTTGTGGACCTGGGCGGCCTTGACCATTCCTTCCAGGTGTGCCTTGTGCACCAGGAGGGCCCGGAGGGCCACTGAAACCCGGATCGCCTGAGGAGGAGACGTAAAGGTTACAGAGCATTGTCTTACTCATGTAAACAGCCCTTATGTCGTTATACTTTGGCATCATGCATTCTCCCACTGATCTGAGTCGCCTTACAACTTCATTCGCCCCCGCTCACACAAGCAGACAACAACTGACAATTTTCTCTTTGAATTAGGTGATTTCTTTGAAGTTAGGATAAGCACAGCTGAAACATCTAGTGTAAAGTGTGAGAGCATTAACTTGTGACGATAGATTATCCTACCACCATATCTTTGCCCAGGGTGATTTTTTTGATCTTCTTTGGCAAATTATTTTGATTCATATGTGTGATCTGGATATATATACATGGAACATGTGCACAAAAGTTCACACATTTCTAGGGTAATTCTGCAGCACGGTGGTGCAGCAGTAGAGTTGCTGCCTTACAGCGCCATTGACCCAGAATCGACCCCGACTACGGGTGCTGTCTGGAAGCTTGTGTAGGTTTACTCCCGGTGCTCCAGTATCCTCCCACACTCCAAATAGGTTAATTGGCTTGGATAAATTATAAATTGGCCCCAGTGTGTGTAGGATAGTGTTAATGTGTGGGGATGGCTGTCAGCGTGGACTCAGTGGGC
This sequence comes from Leucoraja erinaceus, assembly GCF_028641065.1. Classification (NCBI taxonomy): domain Eukaryota; kingdom Metazoa; phylum Chordata; class Chondrichthyes; order Rajiformes; family Rajidae; genus Leucoraja; species Leucoraja erinaceus. Next base: position 49,628,064 of record NC_073388.1, on the reverse strand, counting down.
CGAAGGGCCTGTTTCTGGGCTGTATCTCTAAACTAAACTAATTCAATGGGACAGACAGTATCGCGTGCAAAAAAGACACAAGATGCTGCCTTGAGTTACTCCAGCACTTTGTGATCTGAATATATCTGGCTAGGCCAATATTCATTCCCTGTTGTAAATTGCCAAATTTAAATTGTTACATTTTATAGAGAAGATAATCTCAGAGCACAGTAGGTAAAGGGAGATTCATGGTGACAAAGGGGCAGCAATACAAGCTGAAGATAGCACAAGAAGCTGGAGTAACTTAGCGGGTCAGACAGCATTTCTGGAGAAAAGGAATAGGTGATGTTTGGGGTTGAGGCCCTTGTTCAGTGAGAGTCAGGGGAAAGGGAAATGTGAGACATAGAACAGATGAATGAAAGATATGCAAAAAAAGACTCTTTGGGTCTGAAGGTCTCAACCCGAAACGTCACCTATTCCCTTTTCTCCAGAGATGCTGCCAGACCCACTGAGTTACTCCAGCTTTTTGAGTCTATCTTCGGTTTAACCCAGCATCTGACACATTACAAGCTGAGTTGTGACCTTGCACCTGGCTGATGGTAGAGTGTGCTGCCTTGCTGTGTTACCGAGAGAGGGTGTGGATGTTCGGGATGGTGAATGGGATGCCATTCGATCAGCTGGCTTATCCTGGATGGTGTTGAGTCTATTAAGTGGTGCTGCGGCTGAACTTGCTCGTGCAGAGGAGGAGTACTCCAGCACACTCCTGGCAAGCAGCACGGGCCACAGTCGGACCATGCAGGTGACAGAGAAGTTTCGAGAGCATCAGCAGGTGAGCCGTTCTGCAGAGTACTCTCTCTCTGGGTTGGCTCTTGGATCAACAGTGTTGATGGGTCCGAGCAACTTGGATTGCAAAGGAACAAAGCAATCATGCTCTACTGGATCCACAAATCTCATGTGTTTTCATCAGGCCAGTCCTTTAATAGGATGGCAAGCAAGCGAAACAATGACAGAGGCCCCTGGACTCACTGCATTAAAGTTATCATGGATACCACTTGGATCGTGATATTCCGTGCATCCAGCAGGAGACTCTGAGCCATGTAAAGAGAGGTTTGTACAAATGGTCAGAGAGTCAGTAATGCCGGGTGCAGCCCAACCCTCTTCTTCAGCTGGTTCTGGCAGAATACACTTGTGAGAGGCAGAGCAATGCTCTGAATAGCCAAAATTACCATCAGTATCAGGGAATCTAGACCTCCATCTCACAGAACGTGTCCCAATTAAAATTGAAATAGCTGGGATACGGAAAAATCATTGTACTAGTTTCACAGTGGTCTTGTTGAATCTCATTGTCAGTGACCCGTTTTCACCCAGCCCACAGCTAACACTTTGTCTGTTTTCTTTATCATCGTTAGACTTTTGCATTTCTTTCATTCATTTGTTCTATATCACTGTCTATATCTCTCGTTTCCCTTTCCCCTGACTCTCAGTCTGAAGAATAAGGGGGAAATCCTTTAAAACCGAGATGAGAAGAACTTTTTTCACACAGAGAGTGGTGAATCTCTGGAACTCTCTGCCACAGAGGGTAGTTGAGGCCAGTTCATTGGCTATATTTAAGAGGGAGTTAGATGTGGCCCTTGTGGCTAAGGGGATCAGGGGGTATGGAGAGAAGGCAGGTACGGGATACTGAGTTGGATGATCAGCCATGATCATATTGAATGGCGGTGCAGGCTCGAAGGGCCGAATGGCCTACTCCTGCACCTAATTTCTATGTTTCTATGTTTCTAAGAAGGGTCTCAACACAAAATGTCACCTATTCCTTTTCTCCAAAGTTGCTGTCTGACAGGCTGAGTTACTCCAGCTTTTGGAGTCCATCTATGACTTCACACACATGGCTATTAACACCTCACAAGGAAGGCTGAAGGGTTTTGGGTTGGAGCTCGAGTCAGTGCTGGGCTCTTTGCTTCTCCTGTTTTCCAGTTGAGAGATAATGAATGTTGAGTGGAAAGGAAACTGGGAAAGGGCAAGGTCCTTTTGGCTAGTGATTTGGAATTAAAACCACAACATAAAAATTCATGAGTTAGTCCCACCTCCCTTTAGTGTGGGATGTTTGAACACACAAGACCTGCTATGAAGCAAGCCACCACTTCAGACAAATGTAAAGTTAGTGTGCAAGCTTGTTCCAATTGATCAGAGAAAGACCGGCTGTATATCCTTGTATAGTCTTTGTGTTCCCTTTACTAATATCCACAATACCGAATTAGATTCTTGCCGCACTTTAGACATACCTTTAGATCCTAATGTGCCATCTGCTCCTGGGCGACCTGGTTGACCTGGTGATCCAGGGAATCCCAAATCACCTTTAGGTCCCGGCAGCCCATCATTCCCTGGAGAACCAGGAGTACCTGGTGTTCCTGGAACTCCAAAGCCTGGATCACCCTGTGTGCAATTGGAATTAGTTACGTGGTTGCTCATAATAGTCACTTATTATGTTTGATTATGACATTGTCAAAACATAAGCAATTATCTGCCAACACAATACATCAATATTGCTCAACATTGCACAATACACCAGCATTGCACAATATTCAGGTCTGTGAATGGGGATAGAATTAGAGAGAGGTCCATGGATGGGTCCTTGTCAATGGGACTAGGGTTTGCCATTGTAATTGTCTAGAGACATATAATAAAAGATCATCGAATTGCTGCCGCACTGTATGACCCAGGATCTCATGTATATGTGTTCAGCATCACTGCATCCACTTGGGCATTGCCAACAATAGCTCTGGAACCAATCCCCGCACTGTTAGTAGCAATGTTACAACATTTTGAGATTTTAAAAATCAAGTCTGCAATTTATCCCATCAGATAAAGCATAAAAAGAAGTTTAATTTGACACCTAATTCACTTTCATATATTCAGTATTTAAAATGTTATGGCCATTTTCATACTCAAAAATTAGCATCTTGTTCCCTATTGCTTTACCATTGACTTAACTCAAAAGCTGTGATCGAGAACAGTCAAAAGCCCATAACTTTCTTAAAAATTAAGAGAACTGAATGAAATTTTCAGTTATTATAGATTGAAGCATTCTGAAACAAGTATGAAACAATCTTACTTGGATGACCTGAAATTAAAGCATATAATTAGTTAGTTACCTAATTGTAGCTAATTACAAAATTCAATTACTAGATCTAAACATCTATCCATTTCTAAAGAAAAGGTTAACATTTTTTAATTGCCTAAGTGCCCAAATAACATTCACACAAGAATTCACATTATAACATAATTTTAAAATCTCATTGTCATGAATTTATAGGCCAAATGGAAGGAGTTTAATGTTTAATTTCCGTATATTAATGGGCATTGAAAACATCTTGAGAGTGGGTTTTTGTGGAACCCGATCATTTGGAACGTTGCGGTTGCGGTGAATTTGAACCACATATTGGCAGGAAAAACACTGCTGGTTCGTATGGGGCCAAAATCACATTTTCGCCAATTAAATTTGGATTAAAGTCATCCTAAGAAGCAGGTTTATATGTAAAATAAACAACTTACATTATGTTTTGTTCCCTACTTGAGATCTGTCGCGTTGTAGGCCTTGAGGGCGTTAGAAGTAGCTTTTTACTTTACTCCAGCGATTAAATTGTCCAGCGATTTAAAAAAAAATCTTCCAAGAACGGAAGTCTGGCCGATTGTTCTGCAGCAGCTGGCAGGCCGAGGAAGTTCGCCTCTGACAGGCAGGAAAAACGGCATTTTAATCCCCCCCCCTCAAAGGTGCCAAAGTCGCGCACACGGCCAGTGGCAGAACTGCAACGCCGCTGAAGGGAAGTATTGTAACATCGCTACTATTACTCCTTGAACTCAAGTCATGAGAGGTAGTGTGGCGTGGTAACTGGGCTGTGGGTGCTCTGAATGTGAGAGAGTGCGTTCTACATCAATGAATTAAGAAATTATTTTGTGTTGGTCCTCAACTTTTCTGTTGTGGGTCTGGAAGAAGTGACCATTATAAAACTCACAGCGTTGCTACTGCGGACCATTTGTAATAACACATTTGTTTTAGTGGAATCATTGCTTAACACCAGCACTGCCAGATGAGGAGACTACATTGGCTTCAGCAAGCCAGATGTTATCTGAAGCAGTCAACACTCACCTTTGACCCTGGGAAGCCTGGTTGGCCCGGTGTGCCATCGCGGCCTGGTCTTCCTGAATTTCCCGGAGAACCTGACAAACCCGGCGATCCTGGCAATCCTGTGAGAGGTTAAATGGACAATATCAGCGGTCAAAGAACTTCAACATGGCGGTTGATGTTTTAGATAGCCAGGTCCATACAAACTGCACACCATAGCAGCCTGCATCTTAACAGTAATAACACCAACTTCCATTTATATACTGCCTTTAAAATGATTTAAAAAAAAACTTCCCAAGGATCTTCATGAAGTCCAATTGACACTGAATACATCAGAGTAGGGCACCAGTAAACCAGAGGATTTAAATGACAATGCAGCAGTATTTGTGGTCATCATTGCTTACGGAAGTTGTTTTTTTCTGAATTCTTTAGCCCAGGGAGGTGGAGAGGTCACTTCATTGAATGCGTTCAAGGTTGAAATAGACTTTAGCATTATTGGGAATTCAACTGTTATTGGAAGAGACCAAAATAAGATGAGCCAGGGTCTCATTGAATGATGGAGCACTGGCCACTATGCCCTAATTCCAATTCTATTTGTTACGATCATTACAATTGGCATGCGTCTGATGAAAAATATGTACTGCCAGGTTGCCTAACATTTTTTGTGGTTATTTCATGTTTAGTTTAGTTTAGAGATACAGCACAGAAACAGACCCTTTGGCCCACCAAGCCCGTGCCGTCCATCGATCCCTGTACACTGACACTATCCTGCACACACTGGGGACAATATACAATTGGACCAAAACCAATTAACCTACAAACCTGTACATCTTTGGAGTGTGGGTGGATACTGGAGATCCCGGAGAAAACCCACGCAGGTCACGGGGAGAACGTACAAACTCCGTACAGACAACACCTGTAGTCAGGATCGAACCCGGGTCTCTGGCGCTGTATGGTAGCAACTCTACCGCTGCGCCGCCGTGACATGTCAAACCAATTGAGCCATCAATGAATTCTATAGTCAATGAATTTAAAACTCATTATGCCTATTCATGTGTTCAGTCAGGTGTTCAATATCCCTAACTATTCACAAACTTAATATTTCTCCTTCAACCAATTCTAAACAATTACCTGTCACTTATCTGATAATCCAATGATCTCAGATATATACACAAAGTAGTTATATGCATTTATCATGTAGAAACAAAATGTCCTGGGGTGTTGGAGCATCACAAGATGGTACATAAAAATAAAGCTTTATTTTTTGAACAGCTGCAATTTAAAAACACACGTTAATGAAAACAAAGGTAGACAAAAATGCTGGAGAAACTCAGCGGGTGAGGCAGCATCTATGGAGCGAAGGAAATAGGCGACGTTTCGGGTCGAGACCCTTATTCAGACTCTGCAGTTGCCTCTTAAACAAAACTTAATGAAAACACACGTACCTTTTCCACCTGATGCACCAGGAAATCCAATACCCGGTGCTCCTGGGTCACCTTTTGGACCCTGGAGACCTGGTAAACCAGGTTGTCCAGATTGACCCGGGTCACCTAGAGAACAAAGGCAAAATTAATATGTTATTTCAAATATATGCCAGCAGGGGCTATTGCAGCTTCCTCACGTCTATTTCAGAGTGTATTTGATGGGCACAGCTATAAACCCTATCTTCAAGGATGCAGGTGTACCTCTGTTTAGTTTAGTTTAGTTTAGAGATACAGAGCAGAAATAGGCTCTTCGGCCCACCGATTCTATGCTGACCAGCGATATCCTACACCCACTACGTCTTTTTTTTTTTTTTTTTAATATTTTTTTTTAAATAAAATTTTTAAATCAAAAAATGTATTCAATTATTAAAAAATAATATTTACACTACAATAAAACAAGCCAGAACCCACCACCATAAATACAATACAAACATATATCCATAATAAACTATTATACAATTATGATACAATCCTTATTGAGGATACATTCAACACCCTGCGGAGCCCAGCGGTCCCGGAACTCCCTCAGGGTGCCCACAGACCAGGGTGCCCAAAGGGTATTCCCTTTCTAATCCCACCCGGGCACGGACGTAACCCCGGAAAAGGGGCAGGCAGCTGGCTCGGGTAGAGCCCTCCGCCGTCTGGCGCCGTGACTTGCGGATGGCCAGCTTGGCCAGGCCCAGGAGCAACCCAACCAGGACATCTTCTGCCTTACCCTCTCCCCTACGCACAGGGTGTCCAAAGATGAGGATGGTGGGTGAAAAATGCAGCCAGAAGGCAAGGAGCAGCCTCTTTACCCACTACGTCTTTGGAGTGTGGGAGGAAACCGAATATCTCGGAGAAAACCCAAGTGGTCACGGGGAGAACGTACAAACACCATACGGGCAGCAACCGTAATTGGGATCGAACCTGGGTCTCCGGCGCTGCAAGCGCTGTAAGGCAGCAACTCTACCGTTGCGCCACTGTGCCGTACTGGTAAATTCATCTCCTCCAAACCCCATTAAACCCTCAATAACTCTTTCTTCTCAAGACAGTGGGTGTTACTGGAAAGCTCCCATTTTCTCACCATGAACAGGCCATTCTCCTTTGTGTCTAAGCTTGGGCAGTGACTGGTTTAAACAAGGGAAAGAACACAGCTCCATCTCCACATAGTTTTATAAGCGGGCATGCTGTATATGTTCACAGTCCTTTCAGTAGCATCCAATTAATTAAATAAAGATATTTGTGGTACTGCCTTAGTTATCTCCAAATAAACATTCACCAGAATGTTTCAATTATGGGGTGGGATGCTTCAGTTATGAGGAGAGACTGGATAGGCTGGGTTTTCATTCCATTGAGGTGAGAGGCTGAAGGTGATCTGTTAGAGGCATACAAAATTGAACAGATAGGATAGATAATACACAACTTTCTCCCATATTAGGGGTATCTGAGACTAGCCCGTTTAAGGTGCCAGTCAGTTTAGAGAGGATCTCGGGGTGATTTTTTTTCATCCAAAATGTGGTTGCAATCTGGGTCCCTCCAGCTGTGAAGGTAGTGTAGGCAGGCATTCTCACTGCACTTAAGAAGCATTATGAAACACACTTGGATTGTAGGCTATGGACCAAGTGGTGGTAAATGGGATTAGTATAGACAGGTAATTGATTGTGGGCACAGGCTCGTGTGGGATCAAGGGGCAATTTCCTGCTGTGTAAAGGGCCTGTCCCACTTGGCGACTGTCGTCATCATTGACTGACATATCAGGTCACCGAAAAAGTCCCAGCGTGATGTGGCATGACGACGTATTGACACGCAGTGTTTCCTCAAGTGTCGCAACATTTTTTTTGTTGCCGCTGGATTTTGAAATGTTCAAAATCGTTCGGCTCCTCAGATACGTCAGTCAATGACGCCGTCAGTCGCCGAAAAAAATGGTCAAGTGGGACATGCCCTTAACTCTCTGATTCTATGAGAAGTCCCCAAACAGAAAACACATTTGGTGATTGCTGCCTTTACATTTCCATAAGAGATCTTCTTTGGATCTCAAATCTCAGGTGAACCATGAAACTAAAGGTAGCTTTAGATCCTGAGATCTAACATTACGCTAATGATGAAAATGGTCATCTCTGCCTGGCTTTATGGGGCAGAACTCATTTCCATCATAGATGCCTTTTGAAGAATAATACCGAGCTGGAGAGGTCAAGTTCTGGGTTTAGCCTCTTGCCCTCGATCACCTCTCTGGAAGGGTTGTGCCAAGTGGACTTTGTAACTGGTAAATTCTGCAGAAACTAGGTGAAGTTTCCAGTTCTATGATGTCCAATGTGGTTCAAATATTTAGAACAGACTGCAAGAAGCTGCCACAGAAATCCACTTCAATATACCCACAGGGGGAGATGAACGATGGAGAGCAGTTTACCTTCTTTCATGTTAAACCCAACACTCCCTCTGTACTTTGGAATGAATCCATTTTCACATTTGACAAAGACCTTCAATGGCAAGTTGTATTGGAACGTTTAATTTCCGGTGAAGTCTGACAAAGTTTATTCACGCCAAGCTGCCAAGTTTAGAGCAATTGCTGCAGAAGCATTTCCTTGACCATGGTCCAATGCACCTGGAGCCACCTCTGTTCAAATTTGGTATCTTGTCCCCTCCTTTTCAGACAGGTGAGGTTTCTTTGTGCAAAGCATTCCAGAAGTAGATAGTTTGCATGACAAGAGAAGAAAACATGTTCCAGGAAAGAAGGAAAATTAGATGATGTTGACTGACCACCCAGTCCTTGTAAAAAGTATTTAGATCGAAGAGCTGATTCTGTATATTATAACTGTCAATTGGAGTAAGAACATGTGAAATGTACTGTACTCATGTTTTAACGAGGTCACGATCCCTTAACACAGCACAATTCCAGCTCATTCATCTAGCAAAAGCACTAGCTTGTAGCCACATCACAGAAAATGCACGTCAGAGATGTAAACACCTCACCTGAAAGACCCAATGGGCCAGGTTCACCTGGGGACCCTGGAGGACCAGGTGGACCAGGTTCAGATATTGTTTGGCCTGGTGAGCCTTTAGTACCTGGAAAGAAAAGGAGAAAGTTAATGAATGGTGATGGTAAATAACTCTACATTTATAAAGAAAGCAATTTCATTCGAACATCTATAATATAACCTCAAATGTTAAGCTCCTAATGGTGCACCTCAATATTGTTGGTGAATATTTTGGTTCAGTTTTTCGTAATTAATTTTAACTTCATACTGGGATTTATCAGCCATTTTTCATATCTAATGTCAGATTGTGAGTATACTCAGCTCACATGAACAGAACCCTGCTATAACCTAGGGCGGACCTGTACTATAAAACTAAGATAAAACACCACCAGATTCAGGGACAGTTTCTTCCCAGCTGTTACCGGGCAACTGAACCATCCCACACAAACAGAGGGCAGTCCTGAACTACTATCTACCTCTTAAGAATAAGGAGTAAGCCATTTAGAACGGAGATGAGGAAACACTTTTTCTCACAGAGTGGTGAGTTTGTAGAATTCTCTGCCTCAAAGGGCGGTGGAGGCAGGTTCTCTGGATGCTTTCAAGAGAGAGCTAGCTAAGGCTCTTAAAAATAGTGGAATCAGGGGATATGGGGAGAGGGCAGGAACGGGGTACTGATTGGGGATGATCAGCCATGATCACATTGAATGGCGGTGCTGGCTTTCTCCCCAGACTGCTATTTTTAAGAGCCCTATCTAGCTCTCTCTTGGATAAATAATTAGAGTTGGATAAAGAATAAATAGTTGGATAAAGAAACTAAAAATGCCTTATGGCAGGTTTAAAGAACTGACAACATGAGAGACTCCACAGTGATATCGAAAGTATCCGGGGGTCTTAGTAGTTTAGAGGGTGAAGAGTGGGCATGCGATGACTTTAGCGGGCAAGATTACAGAGAATCCTAACGTATTTTATAACTATTAATGACAAGTGCATAACCATGGAAAGAATAGGAAGCCGGTAATAAAAATGAACTGTAGATGCTGGTTTGTACCAAAGATAGACACAAAATGCTAGAGTAACTCAGTGGGTCAGGCAGCATCTCTGGAGACCCAACCTAAAACATCACCTATCTATTTTCTTCAGAGGTGCTGCCTGACCCACTGAATTGCTCCAGCATTTTTTAATCTATTTAAAATATAAGAGCCCATTAGATATCAAAGTGGCACTCTCCATCAAGATGCAGCAGAGGCGGGTAAGGTCTTCAATATATTTCATCTGTAATCACTTACAAGCAGAAGTGGTAGATGGAGAATTTGAAATATAGGATCAGATATCTTTCCACCAGACTGATGTTGATGAGGGTCGTGCACTTGTTGTTGTCTGTGTGGACTTGAAAATGGGTATTTGACAAAGTCTCACATGGGAGACTAATCTAGAAAATAACAGTCAATGGAACCTAACAAATTGTACACAGAATTGTACCCAGATATAGGGCTGAGGAGGATTGTTCAGGGTTGGTTTGGCAATTGACAGCTTGAGACCAGTAACCAGAGTTTGAAGGAGGATCCCATCTCTGTTCTCCAGAGTTGCTGCCTGAGTCACTCCAGCGCATTGTGTCTTTTTGTAAACTAGCATTTGTGATTCCTTGAGTCTACCAGTGATATATAGAAACATAGAAAATACGTGCAGGAGTAGGCCATTCGGCCCTTCGAGCCTGCACCGCCATTCAATATGATCATGGCTGATCATCCAACTCAGTATCCTGTACCTGCCTTCTCTCCATACCCCCTGATCCCTTTAGCCCCAAGAGCCACATCTAACTCCCTCTTAAATATAGCCAATGAACTGGCCTCAACTACCTTCTGTGGCAGAGAATTCAAAAGATTCACCACTCTCTGTGTGAAAAATGTTTTTCTCACCTCTGTCCTAAAAGACTTCCCTCTTATCCTTAAACTGTGACCCCTTGTTCAGGACTTCCCCAACATCGGGAACAATATTCCTGCATCTAGCCTGTCCAATCCCTTAAGAATTTTGTAAGTTTCTATAAGATCCCCCCTCAATCTTCTAAATCTTGTGGAGTTAAGTGGTAGGACTTCTGCTATTTGTTATCTACAATATTAAACTTAAGATGTTGGAGGGGGGTAGTGAGAATGGGATTGCAGAGTTGGCTGAGATATAGCAAATGGAATTTAGTCCTGTAAAAATTTGGGGGAGTGATAATGTCAAGGATATAGAGGGCCTTTAGTGTACATGAAGGCAGCAGTAGTTAGATAAGGTGGATTAGTTGCCTTGCTGGAGCATAAGATATGAGCAGGAAAGTTATGTACAGCTGTATAAATCACAAAAGATGGACACAAAATGCTCAGCAAAGGCGGCATCTCTGGAGAGAAGGTGGCGTTTCGGGATGAGACCCTTCTTCAGATGTAGGTCACAGTTGGAGTGCTTTGTGCAGTTCTGGTCACCACATTATGGGACAGATGTGACTGCACTGGAGAGGGATCAGAGGAGATGCACCAGCATGTTGGGATGGATCAGTTTAGATATGAGGAGAGACAGGATAAGCTGGGTTTATTTGCCTTTGAGCTGAGAAGACCAAGATACACTCTGGAGTTTAGAAGGATGAGAGGGAATCTCATTGAAACATATAAGATTGTTAAGGGCTTGGACACACTAGAGGCAGGAAACATGTTCCTGATGTCGGGGGAGTCCAGAACCAGGGGCCACAGTTTAAGAATCAGGAGTAAGCCATTTAGAACAGAGACGAGCAAACACTTTTTCTCACAGTGGTGAATCTGTGGAATTCTCTGCCTCAGAGGGTGGTGGAGGCAGGTTCTCTGGATGCTTTCAAGAGAGAGCTATATAGGGCTCTTAAAAAAAGCAGAGTCAGGGGATATGGGGAGAAGGCAGGAACGGGGTACTGATTGGGGATGATCAGCCCTGATCACATTGAACGGCGATGCTGGCTCGAAGGGCCAAATGGCCTACTCCTGCACCTATTGTCTATTGTCTAATTAAGGTCCATAAAATTATGAGGGGCATGGTAAGAATAAATAGTGGAAAATGTTACCCCTTTGTTGAGCAGAGGGCATGCACTCGTGGAAAATAGGCAGTAGATTTACATGGAATTTGAGGAAGACTTTTTTCTACCCGAGGTGGTTGAAATGTGGCATATATTACCTGAGAGTGTGGCAGAGAGAGGCAAGCTCAGAATGCTACTTAGATGGGCACTTGTAACAACGGTATAAAAGGTCAACTAAAAATTCTGGGGTAACTCGGCAGGTCAGGCAGCATTTCTGGAAAAAGGGAATAGGTGACGTTTCAGGTCAAGTCCCTTTTTCACACTGAGAATCAAGGGGAGAGGGAAACCAGAGGTATCAAGAGGTACAAATAATAAATGAATGAATGGATGAAAAAAACAAATCAAAGCCAGCCAGATAATCAAGGAAAGGCGGAGCCCACAAGGATCCATTGTTGGCGATGGAGAAGATGATAACGAGTGGATACAAAACTGTGAAAGTGTGCAGGAAGAAGGTGAACCTAGTAGGGAGACTAGGATAGGGGAGGGACGGAGATAGAGGGAATGCACTTGAAGTTAGTGAAATGTGACCTGTTGGGGAGTAGTATTGGGGGTAGAGTGCTGACATGGATAGAAAATTGGTTGGCAGACAGGAAACAAAGTGTAGGGATTAATGGATCCCTTTCAGAATGGCAGGCAGTGGGGTACCGCAAGATTCGGTGCTGGGTGGGGTACCGCAGAACTCGGTGTCCAACAACTTATGAACTTATGAATGCCACTAGCAGGCTCTCAGAGAGTGTTCATGAGATATTGCCAGCAATGGGAAAGTTTAATAGTTGAGTAGGCATGGGTCATCCTTTATCAGAATGGTAAGCTACATGAAATGGAATCAAAAGTGTGAGGGACATCATTGGGGTGAAAAAGAAGGAACAGTGGTCAATATATGGGAGCAAATATTTAAGGCAAAGTATCAGAGGATTGTGTTAATGATGATACAGAACAGTGTCTGAGAGAGTGGTGGGTGATGGTCACGCAATCTGTAATCGCCTACACAGCTGCAGCCTGAGAGCGGGGAATCAAAAATCATCATGGAGGTGAGGATTGGCTTTATGGAAGGAAGCAGGGGGTTATAGTTGAAGGTTGCTTCTCGGACTGGAGGCCTGTGGTGACTAGTGGTGTGCCTCAGGGTTCGGTGCTGGGCCCGTTACTGTTTGTCATCTACATCAATGATTTGGATGAGAAAATACACAGCAAGATTAGCAAGTTTGCTGGTGATACAAAAGTGAGTGGTTTTTGCAAACAGTGAAGATGGCTGTAGCAGGATCTAGATTGATTGGCCAGGTGGGCTGAGGAATGGTCGATGGAATTTAATACAGAGAAATGGGGGGGGGGGGGTTGCATTTTGGGAAGTCTAACATGGGCAGGACCGACACAGTGAATGGTGGGGCTCTGTGGAGTGTTACAGAGCAGAGGGATCTAGGAGTACAGGTGCATGGTTCCTTGAAGGTGGTGTTGCAGGTAGATAAGGTGGTCAAAAAGGCTTTTGTCACTTTGGCCTTCATCAGTATTGAGTATAGAAGTTGGGAGGTCATGTTGCAGTTGTATAAGACATTGGTGAGGCCACATTTGTAGTATTGTGTTAAGTTCTGGGTACTATGTTATAGGAAAGATATTGTCAAGCTGGAAATGGTACAGAGAAGATTTGTGAAGATGGAATAGAGGGTGTGAGCTACAGGGAGAGGTTGAGTGGGCTGGGACTCTATTCCTTGGAGCGCAGGAGGATGATAGATGATCTTATATGTCTAAAATCATGAGTCTCTGGCCCGGAGTAGGGGAATCGAGGATCAGAGGACATGGGTTTAAGGTGAAGGGGAAAAGATTTAATAGGAATCTGAGAGATAATTTTTTCACACAAAGAGTGATGGGTGTATGGAACAAGCTGCCAGAGGAGGTAGTCAAGGCAGGGACTATCCCAATGTTTAAGAAACAGTTTGACAGGTACATGGACAGGACAGGTTTGGAGGGATATGGGGCCAAATGCAGGCAGGTGGGACTAGTGTAGCTGGGACATGTTGGCTGGTGTGGGCAAGTTGGGCTGAAGGGCCTGTTTATGCGCTATGAAGATGGTTGTAAAAAATTGCAGCAGGATTTTGATTGATTGTGGGTGTAGGGAATGAGCTGCCAGAGGCTATGACTATGACGCTATGAAATAACTTTTTATACATCTGGCACGAACTAGATGGGCTAAATTGCTTCTGATTTTATGATTCTATGAGTACAGCCAAAAATATAAAATTGTCACATGGGTCCCATCATGCACCAATTTAATCAGCCAGAGAAAAAGGACAAACCATAACTCGTGCACGAACATACCTGGAGCTCCAGGTGCTCCTGGGCGACCTGAAACGCCTTGCATGCCTTTTGGGCCTGAATACCCAGGTGAGCCAAAGCCCGGTGGTCCTGGTGGCCCCCTGTCTCCTGGGAATCCCAATGGACCTGGATCACCTGGTGGACCTCTTCCTCCTTTGAAGGTTAAACCTCCCTGAAAAGAAATTCCAATGGCCCTGGAGTTAATATGCGGCAGAAAGATGGCTTTACTCAAGGCAACAAGCTTGAATGTTTAAAATATAGAGGCACAAATGAAACGTTTCCCTTCATATATTTCTCCCCAATCCAGTTAGATCTGACATTCATGTTGAAAGTCTAGAGAGAAACGATAATCATACTTACTGTAAACTATGCATTCCTTTCCAAGGTTTACAATCAAGAAAAAAAAACATCTGAAGGGAGCAATTTGGACAGTAACTTTACTGTTTGGTGCCAAGCAAAGAAATGGCTTGTAGATGACATACTTTCTATGTTCAACACAGGAGCAAAGGCCACTCTAATCCAGGCACAGCCAAACCTTCGTACAAATTCAATCAATCAAGAATTCTGAATGATGTATCCACAAGTGTGCAGACGGGTCTTCTGCTCTGCTTCTATAATTCTCTTCCATTGAAAATGTATGTATTCACTACAATGTCACGATTAGCAACATCCCTGGGTTCATCGCTGGCCAGAAACTGAACCCGACCAGCCACATAGAAGGAAGTCCGAGCTTGGTTATCCTGCACATTCTCCTTTCCAACATCTACAAGTTTGTAGGGTACCCCAGCTATGCCTGCCTCTTTGTAGGGTACGTTGAACAATCCCTGTTCCAGACGTATGTACACTGGCCCTATCCCCAAACTCTATCTCCGTTACATTGATGACTGTATCGGTGCTGCCTCCTGCACCCATGCAGAACTCATTGACTCATCAACTTCACCACCAATTTCCATCCTGCACTCAAATTTACTTGGACCATCTCCGACACCTCCCTCCCCTTTCTTGATCTCACCGTCTCCATCACAGGAAATAGACTATCGTTTGACATCTATTACAAACCCACTGACTCCCACAACTATCTTGACTACACTTCTTCCCACCCAGCTTCCCACAAAGACTCTATCCCGTACCCCCAATTCCTCTGTCTACGCCGCATCTGCGCCCAAGATGAGGTGTTCCATACCAGAACATCGGGATCAATCAATCAACCTTTATTGTCATCTTGCAAGCAACAGTTGTACAGTGCAAAATGAGGAGACATTTCCCAGGGAATAGCAGAGCATCGCACATGAAATTTAAAACATTTCACACATAATAACACTAAAAACAATCCAGTCCCTGATGGAACAGTATAAATAGTTAAAAAGCAGGTAAAATACAACGTCCTCATTGTGTCAAAGAATGTCCTCATTCTTTAAGGAACAGGGGTTTCCCTCTCCCATCATAGATGAGGCCCTCACTAGTGTCTCCTCAGTACCCCGCAGCTCCACACTTGCTCCCCCTCCCCATAGTCGCAAGACCCCCTAGTCCTTACCTTTCACCCCATCAGCCGTCGTATACAGCACAAAATCCTCCAAAATTTCGGCAACCTCCAACGGGATCCCACCACTAGCCACATTTTCCCATCTCCACCCTTTTCCGCCTTCCGCCGAGACAGATCTCTCCGCAACTCCCTGGTTAACTCATCCCTTTCGACCCAAGCCACCCCCTCCCCAGGTACTTTCTCTTGCAACCACAATAGATGCAACACCTGTCCCTATACCTCCTCCCTCGACTCTGTCCAGGGACCCCGACAGTCCTTTCAGGTTAGGCAGAGGTTCACCTGCACCTCCTCCAACCTCATCTACTGTGTCGTTGTTCAAGATGTGGACTCTTATACATCGGCGAGACAAAACGTAGACTGGGCGATCGTTTCACTGAACACCTTCGCTCAGCCCGCCTGGACCTACCTGATCTCCCGGTTGCTAAACACTTTAATTCCCCTTCCCATTCCCACACTGACCTTTCTGTCCTCGGTCTCCTCCATTGTCAACGTGAGACTAAACACAAATTGGAGGAACAGCATTTCATATTTCGCTTGGGCAGCTTACAGCCCAGTGGTATGAATATTGACTTCAAGTAACCCTGGCGTTCTGTCTCTCTCCATCCCTCCCTCACACCAGCTTCTCCAGTAGCATCAACTTCTCATTTTCACCCAACAAACACCTACCAATGGCCTGTTTCCTTTATAGAAACATAGAAACATAGAAATTAGGTGCAGGAGTAGGCCATTCGGCCCTTCGAGCCTGCGCCGCCATTCAATATGATCATGGCTGATCATCCAACTCAGTATCCCGTACCTGCCTTCTCTCCATACCCCCTGATCCCCTTAGCCACAAGGGCCACATCTAACTCCCTCTTAAATATAGCCAATGAACTGGCCTCAACTACCCTCTGTGGCAGAGAGTTCCAGAGATTCACCACTCTCTGCGTGAAAAAAATCATCGTTACTTTGTTGTATATCTTTCGTTCATTGTTCTTTATCTCTCTACATTATCTTCTATATCTCTGATTTCCCTTTCCCCTGACTCTCAGTCTGAAAAAGGGTCACGACCCAGAACGTCACCAATTCCTTCTCTCCAGAGATGCTGCCCGTCCCGCTGAGTTACTCCAGCTTTTTGTGTCTATCTCCAGTTTAAACCAGCATCTGCAGTTCCTCCCTACACATTTTGTCTGCAAGGACACGTTATGATTGAATGAAATATTCTCTCATCTACCTGGATGAGTGCAGTTTCAAAAACACAAGAAGTTCCACAGCTCCAGGATAAAGCAGACCACTCCAAAAATCCTTCTGCCAAGGAAGGATTTGTGTTTGCAGTGAGTACCAGCTACAAAAAACCCTGTAGCCACTGTGACTTTCCCCTGGAGTATTGCGTACAGTTTTGGTCTCCTAATCTGAGTAAAGACATTCTTGCCATAGAGGGAGTGCAGAGAAGGTTCACCAGACTGATTCTTGGGATGGCAGGACTTTCACATGAAGAAAGATTGGATAGAATCTGCTTGTACTGACTAGAATTTAGAAGATTGTGGGGGGATCTTATTGAAACGTACAAAATTCTTAAGGGGTTGGACAGGCTAGATGCAGGAAGATTGTTCCCGATGTTGGGGAAGTCCAGAACAAGGGGTCACAGTTTAAGGATAAGAGGGAAGTCTTTTAGGACCGAGATGAGAATTTTTTTTTTTCACACAGAGAGTGGTGAATCTGTGGAATTCTCTGCCACAGAAGGTAGTTGATGCCAGTTCATTGGCTATATTTAAGAGGGAGTTAGATGTGGCCCTTGTGGCTAAAGGGATCAGGGGCTATGGAGAGAAGGCAGGTACAGGATACTGAGTTGGATGATCAGCCATGACCATATTGAATGGTGGTGCAGGCTCGAAGAGCCGAATGGCCTACTCCTGCACCTTTTTTCTATGTTTCTATCTACCCATCCTGTGAACTCCACTGCCCATAGTAGGCGAGTCAACAACTAGAGAGCATAGGTTTAAGGTGTGAGGGGAAAAAGATCCGAGGGCAACCTATTCACACAGAGGTTGGTGCTTAGATTAGTGTAGAGATACAGCACGGAAACAGTGCCTTTGGCCCACTGAATCTATGCCGACCAGCACTTCCCTTACACTAGCACTATATTACACACACTAGGGACAATTTACAATTTACAAAAGCCAATTAACCTACAAACCTGTACATCTTTGGAGAGTGGGAGGAAACCGAAGCACCCAGAGAAAACCCGTGCATGTCACAGGGAGAATGTACAAACTCCTTAAAGACAGCACCCATAGTCAGGATCGAACCTGGGCCTGTGGCGTTGTTAAAGCCCTGTCCCATGGTACGAGTTCATTCCAAGAGTTCTCCCGAGTTTGCCCTGATTCAAACTCGGAGATTTACGGTAATGGCCACTCGTCGGTACTCGGGGCTCTCGTGGACATTTTTCATCATGTTGAAAAATCTTCACGAGTCTTCCCGTGCTTACCTGCCGTTAGCGAGTCTTCCCGAGTACCTGCCGTTAGCGCTAAGAGACGTCCCGAGCTCCGACGTACCCGCTACGTTCATTCCCCGCGCTTACCACGAGTTTGATTTTTTTAAACTCGGTAGAGCTCTTGGAATGAACTCGTACCGTGGGACAGGGCTATAAGTCAGCAACTCTACCGCTGCTCCACCATGCCACCCTTGTGTATATGGAATGAGCTGCCAGAGGAAGTGGTAGAGGTGGGTAAAATTACGGACAGGTACATGGGTAGGACATATTTAGGGATATGGATCAGGCCAGGCAAGTGGGACTAGCTCAATTTCACAACTGAGTCAGCATGGATGAATTGGGCCAAGAGTCTGTTTCTGCACTGTGTAATTCTGTGACTCAATGATTCTCTGCAAAGGCAGCAGCTGCAGGAGAATATCATATCCTCCAAGTCAGACAGAACTTGAAATTTGTTAGGGTTCCTTCATCATTACTTGCGTTGAATGACGATCCCCTCTCCACAGCAGCACTGTGTGAGCACCTGCACCAAAATGACCATCACTGATCAAGAAGATGAGGCATCCGTGGCAGCTAAAGCTGGGCAGTGAATGTTGGCTGATCCAGCAACACCCAGAACCTGAAAAATGCTCAAATAATAATAATTGCTCAAAATAAAATGGAATTTTAGTGTAACAAGGAACTGCAGTTGCTGGTAAAATGCGATTATAAACCGAAGATAGACACAAAAAGCTGGAGTAACTCAGCGGGTCAGGCAGCATCTCTGAAGAAAAGGATATGGACATTTAGGGTCGAGACCTTTCTTCGGTTAATTTTAGTTTCTGTTTAGTTTTTTTAGTTTAGTTTATTGTCACTTGTACAGAGGTAGAGTGATCAGCTGTTGTGTGCTAACCAGTCAGCGGAAAGACTGTAAATGATTACAATCGAACCAGTTGGTGTACACATACATGAGGACGGAATAATATTTAGTGCCAGGTAAAGTCCAGTAAAGTCCAATTAAAGATAGTCCGAGGGTCTCCAGTGAGATAGGACTGCTCTCTAGTTGTTGATAAGATGGTTCAGTTGCCTGATAACAGCCAGGAAGAAACTGTCCCTGAATCTGGAGGTGTGCGTTTTCACACTTCTGTACCTCTTGCCTGATGGGAGAGGGGAGAAGAGGGAGTGACCATGGTGAGACTTGTCCGCGATTATGCTTTTTTTCCCTGCACCCTAATGTTTGTGCTTCAACAGCTTTGATGAGGTGGGGACGAGAGTGTTAGCACTGTACACTGTTGGACTATATTATCTGGAGCCCTTCTCCTGAGGCAGGGCTTAGGAAGCTGTTTATAGGCCCATCACATCTGTGGCTGGGTGATACAGGCATCTCAGAATTTGGTGCAAGGGAGGGTGGCAGGATGTGCTAAGGAACCTGACAGCAGCTGTGTAGGATGCTGGTTTAAATCAGTCTGAAAAAGGGTCTCGATCCGAAACGTCACCCATTCCTTCTCTCCAGAGATGCTGCCTGTCCAGCTGAGTTAGTCCAGGTTTTTGCGCCTGACAGCAGATGATTCTAACTGGCGTGAGGGGGATGGAACATTGTTTGCTGTCGTGCCCAGTGTTAGAGGGTGGGTTCTGGGATGAGTACAAAGTACAATTAGAAGCTGATGGTCAGGAGAAGGGTGTGAGATTGGAAACATGGAAATTGTCTTGAGGTGAGGGAAATCATCCATGATGATTTTTTTATTTAGTTTAGTTTAGAGATACAGCGCAGAAACTGACCCTTCGACCCTAGCGCCGACCACCAATCCCCATACACTTGCACTATCCAACCCTTCGGCCCACCGAGTCCATGCCAACCAGCGATCCACGCACAGTAACACTATCCTACACACACTAGGAAAAATTTACATTTATACCAAGCCAATTAACCTGCAAATCTGTATGTCATTGGAGTGTGGGAGGCAACTGAAGATCTCGGAGAAACCCGAAGCAGCTCACAGGGAGAACGTACAAACTCATTACATACAGCACCCATAGTCAGGATCGAACCCCGGTTTCTGGCACTGTAAAGCGCTGTAAGGCAGCAACGCCACCGTGCCACCCCAAATTGTGGGGTCTAACAGGAAGAAACAACAGGGTCTCAAAAGGCTGGAGATGGTGGGGAGGTGGGGAGTGAGGGTTGGAGGAGGCCTTTGGCTGTGGATAACAAGAGGTAGATGTAGCTGAGGACATGCAGGTCTCCCAGATAGGAAATATTGTCTAGGAAGTGTTCTGTGGGAACCAGCTCAAAACAATATTGTCCAAGATACTAAATAAAGTTGTATAGAGCAGGACCGGAATCATCATACGAAGCCCAGTTTCAACCATCTATTCAGCATTCCAGGAGTGACACATCACAGGAATTTTCCAAATGGTATGAAATGACCCAGAATTTATCATAATCAGATTTTAACAATTATATGAAAAAATTACACAATGATGAAAAAACAGAATTACTCAAATTAATTTCTGGGCACATGTTTCAAATCATTGGTTTCTTGTGACTTCCTGAAATTACAATTTATCAGTAACATTTTATTTAGTACAAATCTGAGTAACCCCTCAAATGAATAAGCTATCAGTTTCCTGTTTTTGCTTCTGCTTGTACCATGTGCTGTGCCCAGGCAAGGCAGAGATCAGGCAACTTGATCTGATGCATTCACTAATGCTCCTGGGGATTACAATGTGTTTGACAACTGTGAGACTGTTGAGTTAATTGACCAGAGATCACTCACCAATGCAAATCTTTTTCCTATGATAAGTTGTGTTAACTATTTAAAGTAACACCATTTTGTAAATGTCTTCCGAAGTGTATAGGTTGCTATAACTTTGGACATAAATGTGGTAGAGTTCTTGCCTCACAGTGCCAGAGATCTGGGTACGATCCTGACCTTTGTTGCTGCCTGTATTTCTGCCAGTTTCCTCCCCCATCCTAAGGGCATGCAGGTTTGCATGTAAATCCGCATTTAAAATTTTTTTTAGGAATACAGTGCGGAAACAGGCCCTTTGGCCCACCGAGTCCACACCGACCAACACATTAACATTACCCAACACACACCAGTGACAATTTACATTTATACCAAGCCAATTAAAACCTGTACGTCTTTGGAATGTGGGAAGAAACCGAAGATCTCGGATAAAACCCACGCGGTCACGGGGAGAACGTACAAACTGCGTACAGACTGCACACATAGTCAGGCTTCAAGGGAGATGCTAAATGCATTTTGTTGTCTCTGTACTGTACACTGACAATGACAATTAAAATTGAATCTGAATCTGAATCGAACCTGGGCCTCTGTTTCTGCAAACGCTTTAAAGCAGTAACTCTAGCACTGCGCCAACATGCCGCCCGGCCTCTGCAAATTCCCCTAGTATGCATGGAGTAGTTGATAAAGTGGAATTACATAGAATTAGTGTGAATGGGTGACTCCCCTCTCCCATCAGGCAAAAGGTATAGAAGTGTGAAAAGATTCAGGGAGAGTTTTTTTCCCAGCTGTTATCAGGCAGCTGAACCATCCTACCGCAACCAGAGAGCAGTCCTGACCAACTATGTACCTCATTAGAAACCCTCAGACTATCGTTGATCAGCCTTTACTGGCTTTGTCTTGCACTAAAGGTTATTCATGTTATTCTCTTTATCAGGTATTTGTTCAGTGTGGACGGCTTGATTGTAATCATGTGCATTGTCTTTCCGCTGACTGGTTAGCACACGCCAAAAGCTTTTCACTGTACCTCGGTACACATGACAATAAACTAAATGGAACTAATTCAACAGCTCAATCAGCACCACAGAGACTATAACACCATACATTAAAAAAAAACCTCTGCTGCCTCTGCTGGAACCCCACACACTCCTGTCCTGGCCAAGCCAAATGAAAAAAAAAACAGACTATTAAAACTCCCCTGAAGGATAACACGGGCTAATTATACATGATGCAACAACGCATTTTCCAACCATGTGAAATGCACAGGGAAAGACAGCATGCAACACATTCGCTGCAAGTTTGCAACCCATTCCATAGGCTCACTAACCCTCTGGGAAAATATTAGTCATATTTCTCATCTTTTCTTGCTGACACATTTTATTATTTTTTTTTTTTTTTCTTTCTTTTAAAATCATTTTATTAAAGGTAATACACATAATTTAAAGGCATGCTTTCCTTTTTTTTTTAAAGGTATGTGGTTAAATTACCAATTGAACAAGAGTCAAACACTTAAATTATGTTCAGATCTCAATCAGGCCTCCGCTGGGTCTTTCAACCTATCTGCCAATAATTGAAAGATTGATTGAAAGATACAGCTTGAAAACAGGCCCTTCGGCCCAGCAAGTCCACGTCGACCATCGTCGCCGACTCGTTCACACTAGTTCTATGTTATCCCACTTTTGCATCCGCTCCCTACACACTAGGGGCAATTTACAGAGGCCAAATAACCCTACAAACCTGCTCATCTTTGGGATGTGGGAGGAAACTGGAGCAGCTGCAGGAAACCCACGTGGTCACAGGGAGCATACACTAGCTCCACATAGGCAGCACCTGCATTCAGGAGCAAACCGAGGTCCCTGGTGCTGTGAGGCAGCAGCTCTAACAGCTGCGCTACTAGCTGCCCTATTTTGAGATAATATAATAGCCATATAACCATATAACAATTACAGCATGGAAACAGGCCATCTCGACCCTTCTAGTCCGTGCCGAACACATAATCTCCCCTAGTCCCATATACCTGCGCTCAGACCATAACCCTCCATTCCCTTCCCATCCATATAACTATCCAAGTTATTTTTAAATGATAAAAACGAACCTGCCTCCACCACCTTCACTGGAAGCTCATTCCACACAGCCAGCACTCTCTGAGTAAAGAAGTTCCCCCCTCATGTTACCCCTAAACTTCAGTCCCTTAATTCTCAAGTCATGTCCCCTTGTTTGAATCTTCCCTACTCTCAGTGGGAAAAGCTTTTCCACGTCAACTCTGTCTATCCCTCTCATCATTTTAAAAACCTCTATCAAGTCCCCCCTTAACCTTATGCGCTCCAAAGAATAAAGCCCTAACTTGTTCAACCTTTCCATAATCCAGGAATCCAGGATAATCCAGGAATCATTCTTACAACTCTCCTCTAGACTGATGGAATGAACTAAAACTGGCTTGGACTGACGTCTCTGATTATCCTGTCCCAACACAACTCGTCCATTGTTACCTGCATTTGATATCAATGCACAACATTAGAATGGATATTACTTACAGGTTCACCCTTTAAACCCGGTGCACCTCTCGACCCATCTCTTCCTGGACCGCCATCTAATCCTGGAAGTCCTGCAGGCCCTGGGAAACCAGAGCTACCTCGATCACCTTTAGTCCCAGGGAAACCAAAGCCATCTCCTCGGTCACCTTTGGGGCCAGGGCCTCCTGGAATTCCCGGAATGCCCGGCGTTCCCTGGAAATGATGGGAACAGGAATGATCTCAGTGCTGACAATCAGGCAATGTTCAGCAGGAACCAAATATCAATCCTTCCAAAAGGCTGGTTCTTAATCTCGAATAATTATATTAAAAAAACAGGAAGTATATGTCAAAGGCTATAACTTAAGGGCCTGTCCCATTTGGCTGACTTTCGTGCGCCATTTACGCGACCTGCTAGCGTGTGGGTAGCGTGTGGGTAGCGTGTGGGTAGCGTGTGGGTAGTGGGCGGGCACATGGAGTGGTGTGGAGGAGTGTGAAGTGGCATGGGGGAGTGTGGACTTTGTCCTGCTCAATATCTTTGCGCGCCACCGGCCTGTCACGTAACTGACGGCCAAAGTGGGTCAGGCCCAAGACCCTGGCGTGACGCAACGTCTCACCTCCAACAGCAGCAGAAGCAGGCAAACGATCGGCAAGCTCACGGCCATTGCGGTCCGGATCCGCCCCCACTTCTACTCCCAGAGCAGGGCCAAGAAAATTGAAGATAGACGCAAAATGCAGGAGTAACTCAGCGGGACCGGCAGCATCTCTGGAGAGAAGCAATGGGTGACGTTTCAGGTCAAGATCCTTCTTTCAGACTGAAGAAGAGTCTCGACCCGAAACATCACCCATTCCTTCTCTCCAGAGATGCTGCCGGTCCCGCTGAGTTACTCCAGCTTTGTGTCCATCTTCAAATGACGTCACGCGCTCCAGACGGCTGTGCGGGCGCATGATGGCACGTGACCTTCGTGTGACCTTCGCGGGACCGTCACTACCGGCCTGTCGCGTAATTGACAGCCCAAGTGGGACAGGCCCTTAAGGAACTAAAAGCAAAACAACTAAGTACATACAGGCTAAGTACATTTATGTGAACTTTTCTTACTTGAGGTCACATTTATTTCATTTACCTCTTTATTTACTACCTTATATGGGTCCATTTCAGTAAAGGAATGAGTTTCTTAATTTATAATCCTTTTTTGATATGTTGTGATCAGTGAAGTTACTATTTAAACTCCCGTTTAGGTAGATCCACTCACAAATACTTACAGGAGGTCCAAAATTTCCACTTGGACCTGGCAGCCCTTTATCTCCTTTCTGTCCAGGCGTTCCTGGTTGACCTGAAACCCATTAAAGAAACGATGAAAAGCTCCCTTCCAAAAACAAATGTCAAAGGGCAAGTTGTAACACAGTGGCACGGCTAGTAATTAGTAAATCTACTGCCTCATGGCTCCAAAGCCCCAGGCTCCACCCCGACCTTCAATGCTGAGTGTGCATGTTCTCCCCGTGACCATGGGGGACTCCTGCCTGTTTACTCCTACATCCCACAAATATGTGTGCTTCTCAGTTAGCTGGTCACAGTAAGTTGCCCCAATTAGAAACACTTGATAGAGCGAGGGCAGGGGGTGGGGGTGCGAAGGGCAATTGATGGGAATGTGAGAATAAACGGGCAATGGATTGATATGGATGAGTGCCTGCAGGCCACCATGAAGTTGGTGAGAAAGAACTGTAAGACTCTATGACCCTATCCGGAAACATAGACTTAAGGTGCAAAAGGGGTTTGACCTCAATGCTACTGGGAGCAGAGGGTATTAGCTATAACGAGAGGTTGAACATACTTGGTGTCGGAAAGAACTGCAAATGCTGGTTTGAAGATAGATGCAAAATGCTGGAGTAACTCAGCGGGACAAGCAGCATCTCTGGAGAGAAGGTTGGTCTGAAGAAGGGTCCCGACCCAAAACATCACCCATTCCTTCTCTCCAGAGATGCTGCCTGTTCCGCTGAGTTACTCCAACACTTTATGTCTGTCTTTGAATGTATCTTTTTCTGGAACGTCAGAGTGGCAAGTCCTGGGAAAGCACTGCCTGAGAGCATGGTGGAAGCAGAGTCACAGAGAATATTCTAGAAATGTCGAAGCGAGCACTGGAGTCGCCTAATCATAGGGCCGAGTGCTTGACGTTGGGACAGGCGGCCAGTGGATGGCATGGATATGGTGGCCTATTTCCATGCTGTGTGACTCTATAATTGCATGACACTCTGACCAGAAATGGATATCTGAGCAAACACTTGCCTTGTCCTCCAGAGAGTTGAAATAATTCAAAGAGCAGTGAAGAAACACTTCAAGCTGATATATCGTGACATTTGTAAGCAGTACGCAATATCCTATTTAAGGACTATTTAGGCAGATAGGTTGGTGGAATGGGAGAGGGGATAGGCGGTGACAGTTGAATGGTGAAGCAGTTTCAAGGAGTGATGTTCATCCTCAAATCACTAAAACGACACACTCCCTAAAGTGGGCCTCCACCTTGTTCTTTCCCATGTGTATTTGTAAAAAAAAAATCATGATCTACAGAATGAAACAAAACAATATCCCACCTGGTGTCGAAATAGAAGGCCACCTTTACTGATGTACATTCCCCATGCAATGGCAGAACATAGAGAAATACAATTGTCCATTTGAGCTGCTCTTGCATCAATTCCGTGCCTAGCTACTGCCATCAGTTCTTGATGTGCACGTCCCCCTAAAGCCATCAAACTGAACAGATGTGCCGGGATAAACCACTTAGAAAAATTAACTTGAACCCAAGATGATGGACTATGTTTCTTAGCATTGAGAAGATGTTAGGTATCAGGGCAGATCAAGCAGAGACTACAGTGTAATTGTACACTTGGCCAAAAAAAGAATAAAAACTGAATGACAAGATAAATGAGTAAAGACCAGTTAATTTTAACACAGGAGAATCCTGGGAGGAAAATGAGCATTTGCACCCATGTATCTGAAGTGAACACAGATGAATAGTGGTTGAGATTTTGACCGACTACATAACACACAGTTGTCTCTTGGTATCATCAGTATTTTGTACAAAACCTATCCAGAGTACGCCACCATTTTATGAAGCTTCCCATCTTGGAGAGTTACCTGGAATGCCATGAGGCCCTGGAGGTCCTGGCAAGCCTGGAGAAGCAGAGCCCGTACCGAAGCAGTTGGTGCAAGTGTCTCCTTTATCACCTACACAATTCAAAGGGGCAGAGAAGCAAATTATTAGTAATATGAAACCGCTGCAAAGATTATTAACTTGAAAGACTTATTCCTCTGGCCTCAAAGAGTGAACATCTTTAGGCTTTAGAGGTACTGCGCAGAAACAGGCCCATCGGCCCACCAAGTCAGCGCCGACCAGCGATTCCCACACATTTATACCAAGGGACAATTTGCAATTATACCAACCTACAAACCTGTACGTCTTCGGAGTGTGGGAGGAAACTGGAGCTCCCGGAGAAAACCCGGGGAGAACGTACAAACTTCGTACAGACAGCACCCGTAGTCAGGATCGAGCCCGGGTCTCTGGCGCTGTGAGGCAGCAACTCTACAGCTACGCCACCCTGCCGCCCACTCTCAAAAATGTTTTCAGTAAACTAGAAATACTGGGCATTGATATATTTCACATCCAGCGGGAAACATGTCTGTGGGTACTACAGTAAAACTATCCAATTATGTGCAATGTTGGCCATTTTGTTTCTGAAATGTTACTCTATACATTTTATAGGGGTGTTAGAGCAACATGCAGCTGTAATTATGTTTTACATTTACCTTAACTAACTGAGGCTGTGTGCCTATTCTTTCATCTTTCTAAAACTTGGGTAGAACTATTAGATTAGAACATTATTCAGTTAATCTCTGTGGGCGAGGTTGAAGTAGGGTTTTGCAAGTTGTCTGTCCCCAACTGCTTGGTAGTCCTAGTGATAACATGTGGATAAAACGGCAAAAGATGCACAGAGCAAGTACAACAGTGTTTTCATGTTGTGGATAGACATAAATAGCGGGAGTAACTCAGCTGAATAACTCAGTCAGACTGCACCCCTGAAGAAAAGGAATAGGTGACGTTTCGGGTCGAGACCCTTCTTCAGGCTCGTCACCTATTTCTTTTGCCCAGAGATGCTGTCTGACCCGTTGAGTTACTCCAGCATTTTGTGTCTATCTTCGGTTTAAACCAGCATCTGCAGTTCCTTCCTCCACATTTCTAATGTTGTGGGTTTGCGCCATCCATACTTACAATATAACAAAATAACAATATAATATAATATAATATAACAAATGAAACATAGACACGGTATCAGCAATAATTGCCTTTGCATTTGATGAAGAGGGGGAAGCACTTTCACTATCTCCCCTTTCTTCATTTGCATTTCTTCAAGATTGGCAGATTTTTAGTGCAACATATCCAAGTTGTGTATTTTTTGGCATAATTCAACGATCTCAACATCACTGTTCATTGATTATACAGTGCCTTATTATGTCTGGAAAGGTTCATGTCATAATTGATAGGAGCAGAATTAGGCCATTTGGCCCCTCAAGTCTACTCCGCCATTCAATCATGGCTGGTCTATCTTTCCCTCTCAACCACATTCTCCTGCCTTCTCCCCATTAATTTAACACCCATACAAATCGAGAACCTGTCTATCTCTGCCTTAAAAATGTCAATTTTCTAACCTCCATAGCCTTCTGTGGCAATGAATTCCACAAATTCACCACCCACTGACTAAAGAGATTCCTCCTCATCTCCTTCCAAAAGGAATGCCCTTTAATTCTGAGGCTATGTCCTCTGGTCCTAGACTCTCCCATTAGTAGAAACATCCCCTTCACATCCACCCTATCCAGGCTTTTCACTATTTGGTAAATTTCAATGAGGTCACCCCGCATCCTTCTAAGCTCCAGCGAGTACAGGTCCAGTACCGTCAAACAAGTCACCCAAAATAAATATCAACATATAATGGGTGCTCCGAGTTCCATTGATGTGGCATTGCTTTTAGTGCCTTGCTATATTGCTATCTGGTATAGACGTTAGCCTGTCCACTATATCCACAAATAACCCGTAGTAATGGTGTATCATTAATCCAAGTTGTACATCAAAAAAAAGTAAAGTTGCAATTATTTAGAAATTTATAAATTCTGTGTGGAAATTGTGCTTTCCACAATGCAAGATGCAATAAGGTGGTGGCTGTGTGTTGCCGTCCACTTGCAAAATCCAATTCCATTGAAGTCAACATAATTGAATCTCAGGAGCAGAGCACAATTTACACCTGTGACTGTTTCCCATATTCAACCACACAACCCAAGGATGCATTTGTGGAATTCCCTGCCACAGAGGGCAGTGGAGGCCAAGTCACTGGATGGATTTAAGAGAGTTAGATAGACCTCCAGGGGCTAGTGGAATCAAGGGATATGGGGAGAAGGCAAGCACAGGTTATTGATTGGGGATGATCACCCATGATCACAATGAATGGCAGTGCTGGCTCAAAGGGCCGAATGGCCTCCTCCTGCACTTATTTTCTATGTTTCTATGTCCATTCCAGTGACCGGTTGCAGCTAAAAATGAATTTAATTAGATTAGAGATTAACCATTGCCTTTATAAAATTGTGGTCGACTTGAGATATCCTCCAAGGTTTAGATGTCTCCAGACCATCACATTACTCCAATGCCAGCCACTTAAGCTCAGTATTGTTTTATTTATCTGAACACCAATATCCATGCAGTAGCCTGATCCAACAATCATCATGGCAACAGCCAAGCAGCAGAGGCAGTGAGAAACTAATGTAGAAAGAACTTACCTTTCAGTCCACTCTCGCCTGGAAAACCCGATGGTCCTGGTAACCCTGGCGACCCCTGCTGACCCGGTTGGCATTGTGAGCCGTGAGGAACTAAGGAGATGAACAGATCAATTCAGATTCACTGCACACTCAACAACAATCAAATAAATAATATATTTGACATCTAAACATGTCGGTATTTGCTTTAAAGCCCTGTCCCACGGTACGAGTTCATTCCAAGAGTTCTCCCGAGTTTGCCCTGATTCGAACTCAGAGATTTACGGTAATGGCCACTCGTCGGTACTCGGGGCTCTCGTGGACATTTTTCATCATGTTGAAAAATCTTCACGAGTCTTCCCGTGCTTACCTGCCTTTAGCGAGTCTTCCCAAGTACCTGCCGTTAGCGCTAAGAGACGTCCCCGAGCTCCAACGTTCCCGCTACGTTCATTCTCCGTGCTTACCACGAGTTTGATTTTGTTTTAAACTCGGAAGAGCTCTTGGAATGAACTCGTACCATGGGACAGGACTATTACGATTTGTAACTCAGTAATTACCATATTCATTACGAGTAGAGTACTTAATGACAGAGTTTGCGCAACTCTTCAGATAAAATACTGTTATGAATCATATGATTAAAAGGATATAAGAGTAAGGGGAAGGGTACAAATTTGATTTACTCATGGTGGGTAAATAGCATTGGTCCCTTTTTAAGAGAAAGGAGAGCCAGGGATGCAAGGTTTTATATTTTTGGAAGTTTTCTGGAGTTTGCTTCTACTTGAGCGGAAGCGCAAAATCAAACTGGGGCAAAGAAATCAACCTGGTGACACAAAGGTCACTGCACACAAAATGTAGTGGGAATATGGAACCAAAAATCACAGGGTAAGGTTGAGGTGAATAATACTGGTGTATTTAAGAGGAAGCTAGATAAGATACGATACAGAATGTGGAGAGGGAGATACTGATATATTTATTTAAAGAGGGGAGCATGGTTACAGGAGCAGTAATACCATAATGTTTAATCATGCTGAATAACTAGCTTTTGTGTGGTATGTTCCACGCCTTTCTATGCAATTGATATATATTTCACACCTGTTTTAAAAGTAAAGGTTCTTCATGTCACCATTCTCCTTTAACCGGTGATGTTACACAATGGACAATAGGTGCTGGGGTAGGCCATTTGGCCCTTCGAGCCAGCACCGCCATTCAATGTGATGATCATGGCTGATCATCCACAATCAGTACCACCTTCCTGCCTTCTCCCAATATTCCCTGACTCTGCTATCTTTAAGAGCCCAAAAAAGCTCTTGAAAGTATCCAAAGAACTGGCCTCCGCCACTCTCTGTGGCAGAGAATTCCACAGACTCACAACTCTGAGTGAAAAAGTGTTTCCTCGTCTCCTTTCTAAATGCCTTAAGCCTTATTCTTAAACTGTAGCCCCTGTGGATTCCCCAACATCGGGAACATGTTTCCTGCCTCTAACATGTCCAAACCCTTAATATTCTTATACGTTTCAATAAGATACCCTTACATCCTTCTAAACTCCAGGGTATACAAGCCCAGCTGCTCCATTCTCTCAGCATATGGCAGTCCCGCCATCCCGGGAATGAACCTTGTGAACCTGCACTGCACTCCCTCAATAGCAAGAATGTCCTTCCTCAAATTAGGGGACCAAAACTGCATGCAATTAAGTGCAATGGCCTAGAAGGAGGCTCCCCACACAAGTGTTACAGAGAAATGACAATTTTCTCAGTTGCTTTACATGCAAAGTCCAACACTGTTTTATATAGTTTAGTTTAGTTTACAGATACAGTGTAGAAACTAGGCCCTTTCTCCCATCAAGTTTACACTGACCAGCGATCCCCACACACACTTACACTATCCTACAATTTACAATTATACCACGTCAATTAACCTACAAACCTTTGGATAGTGGGAGGAAACCGGAGATCCAGAGGAAACCCACACAGGTCATGGGGAGACATACAATCTCAGTACAGACAAGCACCTGTAGTCAGGAAAGGATCACAGAGCCCTTGCACTCTAAGACAGCAACTCTACCGCTGCACCACCATGCTGCCCGCGAACACAGACTCCACTTCTTGGTTTCAGCTGTCTAAATTCCGGCTGCCCGTTGTATTGTGGAATGTTGTCCATTTGACCGTCCTTTCTCCAGCCCGTTGAGGTAATTTTTCAGCTTGGTTCTGCATCCTCACCATTGAATCGGACAGTTTATGCTCAAGCACAGTTGTACATCTAATAATCTAAGGGGATGCTTCAATGTACATAATAATAATGGAGGCTGCACTGTTAAAGGAGCCTTTGGCCCACTGAGTCCATGCCGATCATCGATCACCTGTTCACACTCGTTCTAAGTGTCCGACTCTCTCATCCGCTCCGTACACACTAGGGGCAACTTACAGAGGCCAATTAACCTACAAACCTGCATGTCTTTGAGATGTGGCCGGAAACAGGAGCTCCTGGAGGAAACCCACGTGGTCACAGGGACAACGTGCAAACTCCACATAGACAACACCCGAGTCTCTGGCTCTGAGAAGCAGCAACTCTACCAGTGGTCTCCAAATCTGAGGAAGGACATTATTGCCATAGAGGGAGTGCAGAGACGGTTCACCAGACTGATTCCTGGGATGTCAGGACTGTCTTATGAAGAAAGACTGGATAGACGTGGTTTATACTCTCTAGAAGTAGGAGATTGAGGGGATCTTATAGTAGACACCAGGAAGATTCGGTGTTGGGTAAGTCCAGGACTCAAGGGGTCACAGCTTACAGATGCGGGGGAAGATCCTTTAAAACCTTTGGAACTTTTTTCACACAGAAGGTGTATCTTGGAACTCTCTGCCATAAGGCCACCAGTGAGTAGAAGAACATGTGAAGTCCCACTGCATTTGGTGAAGAGGAGAGCCATTGTCCGTTCAGCATCAAGAAAAACAGTTCCCCCAGTCATTCCTTCATTCATTTGCCATTTTGTTTAGTATCACACCACCACTGTTTTTTAGGACAACAAAATATAACTGATTGGTTGTCAGCTTCTTGGCTGAT
The DNA here is from genome assembly GCF_028641065.1 of Leucoraja erinaceus. Classification (NCBI taxonomy): domain Eukaryota; kingdom Metazoa; phylum Chordata; class Chondrichthyes; order Rajiformes; family Rajidae; genus Leucoraja; species Leucoraja erinaceus. The sequence continues at coordinate 49,596,035 of NC_073388.1, read as the reverse complement.
CCTCAAGAGCGAGTTACTCCTAGAACTGTGCTAGAAACACAGTTCTTTTTCCCCTGTGTGAAATGTTCCTTTGTCTTGAATCGAGATATCTACATATGAATTTCAGAATCTATTTAAACAAGATATGAATAAGACTGATTGAAAGAAGATATTTACATTTGAATGCTATGATGATTTATGACCACGCTGCGGTGACACGAATGCACGGCAAGTTTACCTCTGGGGTCGGTTACTGAATAACCCGGATTTCCTGGAGGACCACGAGGACCTGGAAGACCAGGTTGCCCTGGCGGACCAGGAAGTGAAAATCCAGGTCGACCTTCATCGCCTTTCTGACCTCTTTCACCTGGGAAACCTGGAGTTCCTGGTGAACCCAAACCAGATTGACCTGTGGAAAAACGCCCGAGGGGCAGGAAACAAATTTTAAAAAGGAAACATTAGCATTTTTGAAGACCAAGAACATAGATTTTTTTGGAAATAAAGCAACCTGTGGCTGGAATAATTCCAATAGGCCAATGTCATTTTGAATCGTGATACGTGCTGATAAATATTTAGCTGGGGCTTGAAATCTTCCACTTATGACTCAGTTATACAATGAGGCGAAGGGCCATTGGGTGCTAAGCATCGAAATGGGCAAAGGTAAAAAATGTTGCAAAAATACTCGTTCATTCCTTGAAGACCAAAGAGACAGAAGCATCCAAACTTCCTCATATGTTTTCCTAGCTCAGAATGCAGAACAAAGATTTGAGGAATGCAGTTGAACAGAGGGATCTAGGAATAACTGTAGATAGTTCCCTGAAGGTGGAATCTCATGTAGATAGGGTGGTAAAGAAAGCTTTTGGTGTGCTGGCTTTTATAAATCAGAGCATTGAGTATAGAAGTTGGGATGTAATGTTTTTTAAAATTGTACAAGGCATTGGTGAGGCCAATTTTGGTGCACAATTTTGGTCGCCAAAATTATAGGAAAGATGTCAACAAAATAGAAAGAGTACAGAGGAGATTTACTAGAATGTTGCCTGCGTTTCAGCACCCAAGTTACAGAGAAAGTTTGAACAAGTTAGGTCTTTATTCTTTGGAGCGCAGAAGGTTAAAGGGGGACTTGATAGAGGTCTTTAAAATTATGAGAGGGATAGACAGAGTTGATGTGGATAAGCTTTTCCCATTGAGAGTAGGGAAGATTCAAACAAGAGGACATGATTTGAGAATTAAGGGACAAAAGTTTAGGGGTAACGTGAGGGGGATCTTCTTTACTCAGAGAGTGGTAGCTGTGTGGAATGAGCTTCCAGTGGAAGTGGTGGAGGCAGGTTCGATTTTATCATTTAAAAATAAATTGGATAGGTATATGGACGGGAAAGGAATAGAGGGTTATGGTCTGAGTGCAGGTAGATGGGACTAGGTGAGAGTAAGTTTCGGCACAGACTAGAAGGGCCGAGATGGCCTGTTTCCGTGCTGTAATTGTTATATGGTTATAAGATGGGCAGGGAAAAAAAAACTTTGAGAATTGTTTTTAGGCAATGTGGAAATGAGTTTGAACAGCATCGGTTTGGCAAACAGAACATCAAACTGAAGGGTTAAGCTCACCCGTACAAAATCTTGCGCTATTAGGGAAGAGACTCAATATTCAACCTCTACAGGTTGAAATTAGACAAGGAAAGAGGAAAATAGAGTTTGCTGCCTGTGTGATGGTGCAACAAGTTGACAGTTCATGTAATGGAAAGCTGAGATCGTTAGTAATATTTAGTAACAGCAGGTGTAAATTTGACCTGTTGAAGTGTAACTATGTTACTTTCCAGATTTAAATGGCAATGCCGAAAGTTTCAAGTCAGAGTTGATACGATACGATACGATCAAACTTTATTTATCCCAGAAGGAAATTATCTGAATGGTGTCAGATTAGGAGAAGGGGAAGTGTAACGAGACCTGGGTGCGCTTGTACATCAGTCACTGAAAGTAAGCTATGGAGCGAAGGAAATAGCCTATTTCCTTCGCTCCATAGATGCTGCTGCACCCGCTGAGTTTCTCCAGCTTTTTTGTGTACCTTCGATTCTCCAGCATCTGCAGTTCCTTCTTAAACACTGAAAGTAAGCTTGCAGGTACAGCAGGTGTGAAGAAAGCCAATGGCATATTGGCCTTCTTTGCAAGAGGATTTGAGTTTAGGAGCAAGGAGGTCCTACTGCAGTTGTACAGGGCCCTGGTGAGACCACACCTGGAGTATTGTGTGCAATTTTGGTCTCCTAATTTGTGGAAGGACATTATTGTTGTTGATGGAGTGCAGCATAGGTTCGCCATGTTCATTCCCAGGATGGTGGGACTGACATATGATGAAAGAGTGGGTTGACTGGGCTTGTATTCACTGGAATTTAGAAGGATGAGAGGGGTTCTTATAGAAACACATAAAATTATTTGAGGATTGGACATGCCAGATGCAGGGCACATGTTGCTGATGTTGGGGGAAGTCCAGAACTTGGGGTCCCAGTTTTAGAATAAGTGGTAGGCCATTTAGGACTGAGATGAGGAAAAACTTTTTCACCCAGAGAGTTGTGAATCTGTGGAATTCTCTGCCACAGAAGGCAGTGGAGGCCAATTAATTCACTGGATATTTTCAAGAGAGAGTTAGATTTAACTCTGAGAGCGAATGGAATCAAGGGATATGGGGAAAAATCCGGAACGGAGTACTGATTTTGGATAATCAGCTATGATCATATTGAATGGTGACATTGGCTCGAAGGGACAAATGGCCTCCTCCTGCAACTATTTTTTATGTTTCTATGGTCTGCCAACAGTCATAAAACACTACAAGATACATGACAGATGAAATTAAAGTGATGAATGGGGTCCAGGATTGGGGATGTATAAAGATTGGGGGGGGGGGGGGGGGGGTGAGGGTGAGGGGGGGGGGAGTCAGTCTAACCCATGGCAGAAGGGGGAGGAGTAGTACAGTTTGATAGCCAGAGGGGAAAAAAGGATCTCCTGTGGCGTTCTGTGCTGCATCTTGGTCTGTTGCTGAAGGTACTCCTCAGGGTGACCAGTGTGTCGTGGAGGGGGTAAGCTGTATTGCCCAAGATGCTCTGCAGTTTGAGGAGCTTCCTCCCCTCTAAGACCATCTCCAATGGATCTAACTCCGCCCCCAGGACGGAGCCAGCCTTCATGATGAGCTTGCTGATCCTGTTGGCGTCTGCGACCTTTGCCCTTCGGCCTTCGCCGAGTTGCGAATGGGATTAGACCAGCTACGGGATGGGGCAGACAAGCAATGGGAAGAAGTGCCCCCTCCCCCCTCCCTCCTCCCCCCCCCCCCCCCCCCACCCCTCCCCCAATCTTGCTGCCACGGAAAATAGCACATTTCTTTGCTTTGGGTACAACCGAGGTCTGACTGGGATAACACAGTCTTCCAAGTAGTTTAGTTTATTTTCACATGTACCGTGGTACAAGGAAAAGCTTTTGTTGCGTGCTATCCAGCCAGCAGAAAGACAATACTTAATGAAGTAATCAAAGCTGCCAAGATTTTTCGATGGCATGCAAAGTTGAGTTTATTTTCCTAACACTGGCCATGTTTTTGACAGGCATATAAACTTCAGGCAGCACCCTTTAGTGACAATAAAGATCGATATGACCCATTGCAATGCAGGATGGCGGTGTTCTGAGAAAATGAGGGGGTAATTTGCTGTTCTTTCTGTTAGGTTTTTACAGAGAAATGTCAGGTGCGGCATTTTGGGAAGTCTAACATGGGTGGGACCTACCCAGTGAATGGTTGGGCTAAGGACAGTGTTGTAGAGCAGAGTATCTAGGAGTGTACGTGCATGGTTCCTTGAAGGTCTAGTGCCGGTAGATAAGGTAGTCAAAAGGGCTTTTGCCTTCATCAGCCAGAGTATTGAGTATAGAAGTTGGTAGGTCATGTTGCAGTTACATAAGACGTTGGTGAGGCCGCATTTAGAGTATTGTGTTCAGTTTTTGGAACCATGTTATAGGAAAGATGTTGTCAAGCCGGAAAGGGTATAGAGAATATTTATGAGGATGTTGCCAGGACCAGAGGGTCTGAGCTATAGGGACAGGTTGAGAAGGCTGGGACTCTATTCCTTGAAGCGCAGAAGAATGAGGGGTGATCTTTTTCGAGGTGTATAAAATCATGAGAGGAATAGATCGGGTGGATGCACAGAGTGTCTTGGTGAATCGAGGACAGAGGAGATAGGTTTAATGTGAAGGGGAAAAGATTTAATAGAAATCTGAGGGGTAAATGTTTCACACAAAGGTTGGTGGGTGTATAGAACAAGTTGCCAGGAGAGGAAGTTGAGGCTGGGACTATCCCAACATTTAAGAAACAGTTAGACAGGCACATGGATAGGACAGGTTTGGAGGGATATGGACCAAACGTGGGCAGGTGGGACTAGTGTAGCTGCAACATGTTGGCCGGTGTGGGCGTTGGGCCGAAGAGCCTTTTTCCAAACTGTATCATTCTCTGACTCTATAACCAATGAGGAACCTTTCGGTCTTTTTCTTTACAGAAAATAATGGTCATCGCAGATGGTTCTGTACAGTTTCTGTACGGTCTTGCATTTCAATGTGTTAAAACATTGCGTATGATTCTTCTATGGAGCATAGGATGTTTAGGCATGACCTTTTTGAAATGTACAAGATTATAAGGGACACGATTAAAGTGAATGCACAGAGTCTTTTTCCTAGGGTAGAGGATTCTAAACCGAGAGAGCATATGCTTAAGGTGAGAGGAGAGAGATTTGAGAGCGTCTTCAGGTGCAACTTTCAGAGATATTCCTATCTGTAATGTGCTGTCGGTGGCAGTTACAGAAGCAGTTATGACTTTTAAAAGAAATTTGGACAAATATATGGATCAGGGGGACATGGGCCAAATGCAGGCGAATGGGAGCAGCCTAAAAGGCCATGGGCAAGGTGGGCCGAAGGGCCTGTTGTTGTGCTGCATTACTATAACCCTCGTGTAAATTGGAGGCTTGGTGGTTGGTGTGGACTCTGTAGGCCAAATGGGCCTGTTGTGGTGATGTGTAACACCAGGCCCTTGATTAACCATTTCAGGATGAGAAAGAGCAGTGAGATTGTTTGATTTGACATCCATACAATCAATGTGCCTCACCTGGAGGGCCGACGGGACCTGGTGGGCCTGGAAATCCTGAAAGATAAATAGCAACAGGTTAGAACACAGTCATACTTTTCTTTTAGAAAAGGTTCTCAAATGGGAAGGATTGGCATGGAATTCACAAACCTATTGGGCCCCGTTCTCCAGCTGAACCAGGGGTGCCAGGGTAACCAGGGTCACCTTTCTGTCCAACGCTGATTCCCGGTCTTGGGAAAACCTGTGGGGAAAGATGGGCAAATTCTTACTTTGATTAATGGCAGCAAAATTACCTGTGGGCTTAGCTGGTGCAGCGTTAGAGTTACTGGCTTACAGCACCAGAGACCCAAGCTCAAACTTGTCTGTACAGAGTTTGTACGTTCTCCCTGTAACCTGCATGGGTTTTCTCTGAGATATTTGGTTTCCTCCCACAATCCAAAGACGTACAAGTTTGTAAGTTAAGTGGCTTGGTATGAATATACAATTGTCCCTAGTGTGTGTAGGATAGTGTGGGGGTCGCTGGTCGGTGCGGACTCGGTGGGCCGAAGGGCCTGTTTTTGCAGAGTGTCTCTAAACTAAACTAAATTTTAAATTTCTCAAGATAGACATAAAAAGCTGGAGTAACTCAGCGTGTCAGACAGAATCTCTGGAGAAAAGGAAAAGGTGATGGTTCGGGTCACATAGAAACATAGAAAATAGAAAAATAGGTGCAGGAGTAGGCCATTCGGCCCTTCGAGCCAGCAGCGCCATTTAATATGATCACGGCTGATCATCTAAAATCAGTACCCCATTCCTGCTTTTTCCCCATATCCCTTGATTCCTTTCACCCTAAGAGTTAAATCTAACTCTCTCTTGAAAACATCCAGTGAATTAATTGGCCTCCACTGCCTTCTGTGGCAGAGAATTCCACAGATTCACAGCTCTCTGGGTGAAACAGATTTTCCTCATCCCAGTCCTAAATGGCTTACCCCTTAATCTTAAATTGTGACCCCTGGCTCTGGACTCCCCCAACATCGGAATATTTTTCCTGCATCTACCCTGTCCAATCCTTTAAACATTTTATGTTTCTATACGATCCACTCTCACCCTTTTTAATTCCAGTGAATACAAGCCCAATTGACCCATTGTTTCATCACATTTCATTCCCGGCATCCTGGGAATTAACCTAGTGAACCTACACTGCACTCCCTCGACAGCAATAATGTCTTTCCTCAAATTAGGAGACCAAAATTGCACACAATACTCCAGGTGCGGTCTCACCAGGGCCCTGTACAACTGCAGTAGGACCTCCTTACTCCTAAACACAAATCCTCTCGCAATGAAGGCCAACATGCCATTAGCTTTCTTCACTGCCTGCTGTACCTGCATGCTTACTTTCAGTGACTGATGTACACAGCCACCCAGGTCTCGTTGCACCTCCCCTTTTCCTAATCTGTCACCATTCAGAAAATAAACCATATTATAAACCATATTATAGTCAATGTTGCCCAAGGGGCCTTGCACAACAAGATTGCTAACTTATCCTTTCTCATACCGCCTGCCCTCTAGTCGGTTCTTCTACATATTGGTTTAAAAAACCATCCTGAATACATTCCAGGAAATCCTCCTCCTCAGCACTGTTACCAATTTGGTTGGCCCAATCTATATGTAGATTAAAGTCACCCATGATAACCGCTGTACCTTTGCTACACGCATCCCTAATTTCCTGCTTGATGCTATCCCCAACCTCCCTACTGCTGCTTGGTCATCTGTATACAACTCCAACAAGCGTTTCCTGCCCTTGGCTATTCCGCAGTTCTACCCATACCGATTCTACAGCATCCAAGCTAATGTCTCTCCTTGTTCTTGCATTAATCTCCTCTTTATCCAGCAATGTCACCCCACCTCCTCTTCCTTTCTGTCTATCCTTCCTGAATATCGAATACCACTGCATGTTTAGCTCCCAGCCTTGGTCACCCTGGAGCCATGTCTCTGTAATTCCAACTATATCGTATTCCTTAACTGCTAACTGCACATTCAATTAATCCACCATTACGAATGTTCCTCGCGTTAAGGCACAAAGCTCTCAGGTTTGTTTTTCTTATCTCCCTTCTACCTTTCGCTCCTGTCCTCCTTTTATGTCCCTCTGTCTCCTTGCAGTCTCGACAGACAAAAAGGGACAGAGTTACTCCTACGGAAATAATAATGTAGAATACATTTCCCCTGCTAATGCACTAACAAACGTTGTCATTTTAGATAAATGCTTCAAATCGCTATTCTTCAATCATGAAGCAGAGTAATAGCTGAATGAAACTAGCACCTTTCCACTTCATTTACTTTATTTATTTTCTGTCATATCATTATCACATTTGGACTATCCACAAATTAAAGACTTTACGCTAATCACTTCAGGATTACACAATCCTAGGTAAAAGGTGTGCCAATTTGCAAGCATTCGTTCTGATGCAAGCTGATGTCCGGAAGCACAAGACCACTATGCTAATGCAGACTGATCTTTTTTCAAGGTTTTGCTGAAACTATGTGGATCGGAGTCAGAGCCGGGGCCCGGCAACTTGGAACTGGAGCCTCATCGTTTTGAACTGGAGCCTCACCGATTGGAACTGGAGCCTCGTGAGTCAGAGTTGGAATCTCGTGGGTCGACGAGCCTGGCGCTGGGGCCCGGGTCGCTGGCGTGGAGGCTTCAGGAAGGGAGCCGGCAGTGATAGTGGAGGAGGTCGGTACTGCAGTCGATGAGGATGCTGGTTGGTGCGGTGGTCATTGAGGGCTCCGGTGGTCGAGGACGGGACACGTGGGAGTTGGAGGACATGAACAAAGGAGGGCCCGGCACGGGTGAACTGCCGTGAGGGGGGACATGACCAGGTGCAGAATGCTTTGTAAATTTGTCAGCACCCTTTACGTGGCAACAAATCGCATACTTTGGGTATGCAAGCAAAGAATTTCACTGTGACTCATCACATGTGACCATAAAGTATTCCATTCAATTGAATTCAAATCAAAACAATGAATTAATAAAAGGCAGCTGGTCTAAATTCACTCCGTTCAAGATCTCAGAAACAAAGATAGACACAGTAAGCTGCAATAACTCAACAGGTCAGACAGCATCTCTGGAGAAAAGGTTTCGAGTCAAGAGTGTTCTTCAGACCTTCCTACAAATCTCCGAAATAAAGAGCTCTCTTTATTCCCATCCTTGAAAGGGGAATGACATATTACTTAAACCACTGAAATCTGCACAAAAGCTTTAATTACCTAGCAGTCCACTGGTGCCCTTTCATCTCTTATCGAGACTCTGGTTTACAAGGGTTACACCCACATAAAGAATCATAAAATTCTGCTAACACTTGTATTGTGAAAATGTTAGGGTAGTGTACCACAATTATTATAATACTGCACAAGTAATTTAGAAGCCTCAACTGATGAACCACAGACACAAATTAAAATCTAACCATGGCAGATGGAGAACTAAAATCAGGCTAATAAAATATCAATGATAGCACCGATAATAATGACCTTGAAATGACTGAACCATCATAAGCCCATCTCTGGTTCACTAACGCATTTTGGGGGTGAAAATCTGTTGATGTTACCCATTCTACCAGATCTACAGCAATATATATGGTCAACGTTTAATTACCTTCCAGTTCAAGGGAAGTTAGGGTGTGCAATCAATGCTGGACTTATCAAATTCCCCAAATGTTTTAAAAAGGCAGATATTGTTTAGTTTAGATTCAAGATACAGCGAGAAAACAGGCCCTACGGCCGACCGAATCCACGCCGACCAGCGATCCCTGCATACTGCCACTATTCTACACACACACACTAGGGACAATTTTCAATTCCAATTAACCTACAAACCTGTACATCTCTGGAGAGTGGGAGGAAACCGTAGCACCTGGAGAAAACACACGCGGTCATGGGGAGAACGTACAAACGCTGCACAGGCAGTACCTAAAGTCAGGATCGAACCAGGGTCTCTGGCGCTGTCGGGCAGCAACTCTGCCGCTGTGGCACATAAAGTCTAGTCACTGGTTTGATCTGCGATGTATAGTCAAGTTTACTGGTAATGTGTTAAACAACACAATAACCTATTGGTCCTTACGTCATTAAATATTTAGTATAACTGGATTATAGATATGCAATACAACTTAGATACTCACAGTGCCAGGTGGACCTGGGAAACCGATATTGCCTTTCATACCCTATTCATAGAAACAGAAGTTAATTAGTGATATAACAAATGTATTGAGTAAAATTGTTTTCTATGATGAAATATCAAAGGCCACCACAAGAAGAAATGAAGATTGTTGATAATACCTCACACTTGGAGAGTGTCCTCATCAAAGGCTAACCTTCAAGATCCAGTCAATTATCAGCCGCTCCCATTTTGACATTCCAACTCTTTGCATTCTCTGAATTAATTCCCCATCTTTACCAGACCAAATGCCATAAACTAATCCACCTCCATGTTAGATATTTGGCATCTGGATAATACATCAGCGATCACTAAAAACCTGTCAGATGACGTAGCAAATTCTTCCTCCAGACAATTTTCAATAACAATTTATCTCTTTCTCAGAAGCCATAAAAATGGCCATTGAATTTAATGTTTCAAAGGTATTTGATTGTCACGTGTACCAATTAAGGTACAGTGATATTCGTATTACCGTACAGCCATACTGAAAAAGGAACAAGACACACAACTACATAAAAGTTCACATAAACATCCACCACAGCGGATTCCCCACATTCCTCACTGTGATGGAAGGTAATAAAGTCTAATCTTCTTCCTCTTTATTCTCCCACGGTCGAGGCAGTCAAACCATCCATCGGGGTGATCGAAGCTCCTGTGGCTTGGAGTTCCCGAGGTCGGTCTCTGACCAGAGAACGCGAGCTCCCGCAGGCACCCGCGGTGGAACTCATTGTCGATCCTTGGCAAAGGGATGGCGTGCTCCGTGATGTTAATTCCTGCAGGCACTCGCGGTAGAGTTCTCAAAGTCAGTCTCCAGCAAAGGCCGCCAACTGCTCGACGTTAGGCCGCAGTGCCGACGGGGGTGGGGGGGGGGGGGGGTAAAAATCGCATCTCCGTCGAAGAAGCAAGGGACAGGCAGACAGTTGGCGAGGCAGCCATTGCTGGAATTTCCCCATTTCTAATTGCAATTTAGTGCACTACATGCTGTTTTTTTTTAGGTGGGGACACAAGGAACTGCAGGTGCTGGAATCATAAACAAAAACATATTGCTGGAGGACCTCAATGGGTCAGGCGTCATCTGTGCAAGGAAACAGACCATTGACGTTTTGGGTTGGAACTTTTCTTCAGGCAGAAGGAGTGGAGGAGAGATATTTCCTTCGTGCAAACATACTCGCCAACCCATGTAAATTTACGCCAAAATCATTTATATATACCACAAACAACAGAGGTCCCAACATAGATCCCTGCAGAACACGTGTAGGAAGGAACTGCAGATGCTGGTTTAAACTGAAGATAGACACAAAAAACTGGAGTGACTCAGCGGGACAGGCAGCATCTCAGGAGAGAATGAATGGGTGACGTTTCAGGTCGAGACTCTTTTCCAGTTTGAAGAAGGGTCTCGAATCAAAACGTCACCCATTCATTCTCTCCAGAGATGCTGCCTCGCCTGCTGAGTTTCTCCAGCATTTTGTGTCTATCCTCCCTGCAGAACAACACTAGTTATGGATCTCCAGCCAGAATAATGCCTGACCACCAGCGCCCTCTGTCTTTTATGCTTCTTAAAACAGTTCTGAATTCAAACTACCAAGTCACCCATGCATCCCATGCATCTTAACCCTCTGGAACAACTTACCATGTGGGACTTTAGTTAGTGGAATGGCTATTTCTCAGGGCAAGGTGTTTGGGAAGCTGAAAGGCCTGAAAATGGATAAGTCACATGGACCGCAGCCTCGGGTTCTGAAAGAGGCGGCTTTAGAGATTGTGGGGGCATCAATAGTGATATTTAAAGAATCACTAGTTAGGTGTGGCAATATTACCCTGCTGGACAAAGCAGAATGGTGGGAACTATAGGCCGGTTAGTCTGACTTCAGTGGTTGGTAACAATTTAGAGTCCATTATAAAGGATGAGGTTGCGGAGTGCTTAGACGTTCATGATGAAATAGGCCAAAGGTTTTGTGAAGGGGAGATCTTGCCTGACAAATCTGCTAGAATGATTTGAAGAAGTAAGCCAGCAACTGCAGGTCCTTCCTGCACTAGCCTTACCAGTACAGGCCGGGCAAAACAAATCCAAGCACACCAGGGTCCTTATCCTCAACTTTATTTTACGGCCCTCTCTGGACATCTCTGGTACAACGGTACCCCATCATTGAATAGCCCACTGTCCATGTTTAGGAAGATATCACCATACAGTTTGTCCAGATGATTAGCAAAATTTAGTCAAAGAATGAAACAGAAAAGGTGTGTAACAAAAGGTGTACGACACGGGAACAGGCCTTTCGGCCCACTATGCCTGTGCTGAACAAGATGCTAATACAAACACGTCTCTGCCTGCGTATAATCCACAAAAAAAGATATAGAAGTATGAATACGCGCACCTCCAGATTCAGGGACTGTTTCTTCCCAGCTGTTATCAGGAAACTGAATCATCCTACCTCAACCAGAGAACAGTGCTGAACAACTATCTACCTCTTTGATGCCCCGCGGGCTATACTTGATCGGACTTTGCTGGCTTCACCTTGCACTAAATGTTATTCCCTTATCCTGTTTCTATACACTGTAAATGGACCGATTGTAATCATGTATTGTCGTTTTACTGGCTGGTTAGCACGCAACAAAAGCTTTTCACTGCACCTCAGTACACGTGACAATAAACTAAACTGAATCTGAACATCCCTCCATTCCCTGCATATCGATGGGCCTATGCAAAAGTTTCATTGTAGTTTCATCAATCACGATGTTTGCCATTATCATGCTGACAGAATGATTTTGTTACTCAACATCATTAACAAATGCTCTGTTTCTGTGCTGTGAGCTCCATGCAATTTACCTTGGATCCATCTCTGCCAGTAGACCCAGGAAGGCCAGGTCCTCCTGGGATACCCTGCAAAAATAAAAAGTGGTGTCACACACTGTTTACAGAGCATCTTCTCGAGAGATGTGTGTTCTCATGATGAGACTATTGGTGATCAAATCATGACACAAATGGACCTCAGGTCCCTGGCAAGGCAACTGGGACATCCTTAGAAAGCGAGGCCCAACCAAATCAGCTCACAGCTACCCCCAACGGGGACTTTCTGCTCCTCTGCTGAAATCCGGCAGATCGACAGAGGAATCTCAAGGCCAGTCACATATGAACCCTGCCAATGGAGTTTGCTTTATTGAAGGTGTTTAAGGCTGCTCTTGATAGTTTTCAGAGAGAATCACAAATATTTTCAACGCTTGAATTCCTTCAGGGAAACATGCATTCAATACTGTTGGCATATTGATACTTACATCAAATCCAGGGTTGCCTGGTTCTCCATCTTTACCAGGTTTACCCTGTGATAAGAAGAATAAAATTGATAAAATACATAGATAAAATAAATTTTAAATAAATGTTAAAATAAATTGATCTGGGAATCAAACATTTACACAGCGGCAGTTGCCTCAACAGAGGTTGGGCAAAAAGTAACAGGCGGAAACATAATACAAACTGTAGAGACTTCTAGAACTGTAGAGAGAATTCAAATCAGCAATTTATCTCTGATAAGCTTCAGTAGAGGAAATGTATCTTTATTAAAAAGTCAAGTACATTTTTAAATCGTTCTTGGCTGCAGCAGCCCTTTGCCTGTCTGACGTTGGGCATAGATATTTAACCCAGGGCCCAAACCAGAACACTGTGCAAAAGACCTAACAAACTGCACTCTCTCCACCATCCGTTCCGATCTCTGAATGAAAGATGAGCTTAAATAATAGGGGAGAAACTTGAACATCGATAAAGGAAAAGAAAGGAATGAAGTACAAACTAATGGTGATATGACTGCAAATTATTCAGAGAGGGACAAATGGAATCCAGTAATTGTGTGGCTCTGGAAGTGAAACTATTCAGGATGAGGGGCCCCCATTCGACAATAGGTCAAAGTTGGTATAGTGTTGTGACATTGTTAGACTACGCTATCATCGAATTGCACCTTTAATTACTTCGCACCTTAACAGGTTTACACGTAGGATGTCATTTTATAAAGGGCCACAAGTTTCTTTGAGAAGTGTCTTGAAAGAAGAGAGACAAAGAGAGACGGGGACCTCAAGGAATTCAAAGTTTAAAGCCATAATACCAAAACCCAACATGGATGAATTAGTATGAAGGAGATGGCTATTTGTACGAATCCCTGCACAGACAACACTCAAGTATTCACCTACTTTCAGACAATCTATTGCCAAAATTGTTCAATAGATCAAATTTGTCCAGGCCAAGAATTGCTGACTATTTCCCGTTTAGCAATACCAGCAGAATGAGTAGAGTCATCAGAGGCTCTTGTGTGATGTTCGTACTTACTCTCTTTCCTGGTTCTCCGGGCTCACCCTTCTCACCACTGCCGCCAAAACCAGGAGGACCCTGCAACAATTACAATATGGACTGAGTTACAGACGTACACCGACACTCTAGCTCTTCAGTTAAACTTTCTGCATCTTACTTACGGGAGTCCCAGGGTAGCCTCTTGCACCAGGTGTGCCAGGATATCCAGTTTCACCCTATCAGGTAAAAAAAAACAAATGTTAGGCACTGTTTCTCAAGGTAAGAAAGTCAAATTAATTCCAATGTGGATTATTTATGAAGCACGGGCAGTGTTATTACAATTAAAAATTCATTAAAAATAGAACAGATGCGAAAACACTTTTTCACAGAGAGTTGCGAGCCTGTGAAATTATCTGCCTCAGAGGGCGGTGGAAGCCAATTCTCTGGATACTTTCAAGAGATACGACTCTTAAAGATGGCGGAGTCAGGGGATATGGAGAGAAGGCAGGAACGGGGTACTGATCGTGGATGATCAGCCATGATCCCATTGAATGACGGTGCTGGCTGGAAGGGCCGAATGGCCTACTCCTGCACCTATTGTCTATTGTCTATCAGCTATTTTGTGCACAGCCCTGACTTGAAGCAAGTAAGTTCATAATCAGGCCAACTAGTTTTAGTTGTAGACGTACAGTGCAGAAACAGGCCCTTTGGCCCAATAACGTCTGCACCGACCAGCGTTCACCCATGCACTAGTTCTATCGTACATACACAAGGGACAATTTTTAGAAGCCAATTAACCTACAAACCTGCATGTCTTTGGAACGTGGGAGGAAACCGACAAACCTGGAGAAAACCCACGCAGTCACAGGGAGAACATGCAAACTTTGTACAGACCAGCACCCATAGTGAGGATTGAACCCAGGTGTCTGGTGCTGTAAGGCTGCAACTCTACTGCTACACACTGTACTGCCCCAGCAAGTGCACATGCAAGTGATTTCATGAGAAATGTCGGCCAGAACAAAGTAATACTTCAGTGCTGTTTACATTTACCTGAACAAGAAGGTGGGCCCTTGGTTCTTGGTTTAACCATCCACAATTATTTCTATCATAGGATGTTCTAGCTAGAAGATAAGTCTGAGTTTATCCCCCCTGATTCAATTAGTGAACATATTTCCAAATCTGATATGGAATTAGTGACTGGTATGGTCCCAGACTCACCAACGCCCACAAACCACGTAGTCTGTGACTATGACTAAACCATGGTGTGTGTCCATTACTGGATGCTTCAGGACTGGGGTCGGTGTCGAGCTAAGTTCCTTTGGTGCTGAAAGGTTTTCCCACATCTGTCATTATATAAAGTATTGGGAACAAGTGACAAGAACTTCCCAGCTGTTATCAGGCAACTGAACCATCCTACCACAACCAGATAGCAGTGCTGAACTACTATCTGCCTCATCGGTGACCCTCAGACTATCCTTAATCGGAATTTGCTGGCTTTACCTTGCACTCAAAGTTATTCCCTTATCATGTATCTGTATACTGTAAATGGCTCGATTATAATCATGTATTGTTTTATCGCTGACTGGACAGCAGGCAACAAAAGCTTTTCACTGTAGCTCGGTACACGTTACAATAGACTAAACAGTAAACTTTGAAGGTAGAAGCTTGCCGCGTGGCAAGTGACCAGTTACCTTTTCTCCTTTCTGGAAGTCTATCCCGGGGGAATTCAGCTGTTCTAACTGTCCAGGGGGCCCGGGAGGACCTTGGAGCCCGAGGTCACCCTGGAAAAGAGCAAGATGAAATGATTAAACCGAACACAAGTTGAGGTTGCCATCCTACTACTTAACCCATCACACACAAACTGGACTGAACAGTGAACTAATATCCATCTTCTTCTTGCGTTTGAGGCAGCAGAGGTTATGTAACGGCCTCCAGGCGCTGTAGCCGGTTCAATGTGCTGTTGTCAAGGGCCGTGAGGTCTACCCCTCCACCAGGGGGGCGGAGGACAGCGCAGTGGAAAATGCCGTGCTGCTGGTCTGCTCCACACACGCAGGCTGCTGATGAATGCAGCCCCCAGCGATACATGTTGGCATTGAACCGGCCAAACCCTGTATGGAGCTGGTTCAGGGCGGACCACACTTTGCGGGGCAGGTCCAAGCTGCGTGGGGCTGTGGTGTTCGGTGCAACAGTGAATTGAGGAAGTCGCAAAGTTCTTAACCCAGCTGGCTCTCCATGCTCCCAGTGTGTTGAAACCGGAGCCACAAAACTAAGATCCAAATAACTGTGAACCAAATAATAATAATAATAATAAATTTTATTTATGGGCGCCTTTCAACAGTCTCAAGGACACCTTACAAAAATTTAGCAAGTAGAGGAAAAACATGTAAGCGGAATGAAATAAATAGTAGAGACATGACTAGTACACAAATTAAAGACAGAATTCAATTCAAAACAAAATATGAGGCAATTCAAGCACAGATGAAAAGGGAGGGGGACGTGGGGCTAAGGATAGGCAGAGGTGAAGAGATGGGTCTTGAGGCGGGGCTGGAAGATGGTGAGGGACACGGAATGGCGGATCAGTTGGGGGAGGGAGTTCCAGAGCCTGGGAGCTGCCCTGGAGAAGGCTCTGTCCCCAAAACTGCGGAGGTTGGATTTATGGATGGAGAGGAGTACAAATGTATTGGTGCCAATGACAGAAGGTCACAATTGATAATGGAGAAAGTTAACAGATTAAAATTGTGCTTACCTTCTCCCCTTTAGGTCCTTGGAAATTCAAACCCATGTTCCCCTGTGGTGAAAAGGAAGAAGAAGGAAGACTTGTGAGTCTAACTGTGCTGAGTGATAAGACAGTCTAAAGGAGAAAACTACCTTCAACCACCTTACCTTCTGTCCAGCTGAGCCAGGAGGACCAGGCTGACCCTAGAATAGATGGAGCAATTGGACAATGAATGATTGCAACATGATTCAGCCCCACACCTGTTCTAAAAAGCAGGTGTTTTAAAACAGAAACGAGCTAGCCCCTTATGTGACAAGACTAATAATGGTGAGTTGCCAGGTCAGAGTCCCTCTTTTGTCTTTCCCAACAACTCCTAAGTCTACGTCAATGGAGGTGGTAAGCAAGCTGGGAATAACTCAATCATTCTCACCACAGCAATTTGGCTGTTTCTACAGCAACTAAACCTAAGCGCGCAAAAACTTAATATTTGGTCCCAACTGCTCCCCAACCTTTTCATCTGCTACAGAATTCTAATAACACTCAGTTCTTAAACATAGAAACATAGAAATTAGGTGCAGGAGTAGGCCATTCAGCCCTTCGAGCCTACACTGCCGTTCAATATGATCATGGCTGATCATCCAACTCAGTATCCCGTACCTGCCTTCTCTCCATACCCCATGATCCCCTTAGCCACAAGGGCCACATCTAACTCCCTCTTAAATATAGCCAATGAACTGGCCTCAACTACCCTCTGTGGCAGAGAGTTCCAGAGATTCACCACTCTCTGTGTGAAAAAAGTTCTTCTCATCTCGGTTTTAAAGGATTTCCCCCTTATCCTTAAACTGTGACCCCTTGTCCTGGACTTCCCTAACATCGGGAACAATCTTCCTGCATCTAGCCTGTCCAACCCCTTAAGAATTTTGTAAGTTTCTATAAGATCCCCTCTCAATCTCCTAAATTCTAGAGAGTATAAACCAAGTCTATCCAGTCTTTCTTCATAAGACAGTCCTGACATCCCAGGAATCAGTCTGGTGAACCGTCTCTGCACTCCCTCTATGGCAATAATGTCCTTCCTCAGATTTGGAGACCAAAACTGTACGCACTACTCCAGGTGTGGTCTCACCAAGACCCTGTACAACTGCAGTAGAACCTCCCTGCTCCTATACTCAAATCCTTTTGCAATGAAAGCTAACACACCATTCGCTTTCTTTACCGCCTGCTGCACCTGCATGCCTACCTTCAATGACTGGTGTACCATGACACCCAGGTCTCGCTGCATCTCCCCCTTTCCCAATCGGCCATCAGTTAAAACTCCAGTCTGATGTATTTTACAAAGCCACAATGTAGGTTTACTGATAGGTGCACTTGATTTGATTTCTGCCCTTTTAATCCTTGACATTCCAAAACCAAACGAGTGCAATTCTAGCACAACTCCTGCTGTCACCATGACATTGGTTCCATGGATGAAGTTTTGAGAAGAGTAAGCCATCAACGTACCGGTTGTCCTGCTGGGCCAAATGGACCTGTTGGACCTGATGGCCCTAAAGGACCATGGGGACCCTGTGAAAGACAAACTTTTGTTAGCTTTGTATATCTATCTATCTATCTATCTATCTATCTATCTATCTATCTATCTATCTATCTATCTATCTATCTATCTATCTATCTATCTATCTATCTATCTACCTATCTATCTATCTATCTATCTATCTATTTTATTTATCTATATAATATTAAAACTCTGTGGCTGCTGATGCTGGCTGTGTTTCTGCCTGACTTGTGGTTGCCAGCCTGTGGGTGCCAGCCTTTGATTTGTTGCTACGCCAACACCAGACCCACAAACGCCCAGAAATTTTTCCATTTCGGTAGAGATTTCACTTTTAATTTCACGTATACACTCCTGATTAAATCTTGTCGTGTTTATGTACACATTTTAAATAAAATCCTTCTCTCCCCCCCCACCCCCCCACCCCCCACTCACTCACTTTGTTGCCTCCTGTTGGCCCAACGGGTCTGCACTTGGTCTAGTATCTATTAAAACTGTGTGGCTGCCGGCTGGCTGTGTGTGTTTCTGCCTAACTTGTGGCTGCCAGCCTTTGATTCATTGCTACACAAACACCCGACCCAGAAACGCCCTGATTTTTTCCATTTCGGTAGAGATTTCATTTTTCATTCCAAGTATCTACTCCTCATTAAATGTTGTCGTGTTTATGTACATGCTCTCCGCCCCCTTCCCACTCACTCATTATGTCGCCTCCTGCTGGCTAGCGACCATAACGGCTGCTGGCGCCCGCATCTCGCCTCAAAGACGCCATTTAAAAACAGCCACTCTGCTGATTCCTGAGCCGCTTGAGTTGGAGGACCACGTCTCCCGTGGGGGCTACGGGTAAAGAACGGCTGTGTTGGGGGAGCAGACCCAACGGGTCTGCACTTGGTCTAGTATATAATAAACTTGCCATTTAAAACACCAATCCATCAGACTGAACAAGTCTGTTGGATTGGTCTGAAGAAGGATCTCGACCCGAAACGTCGCCAATTCCTTCTCTTCATAGATGCTGCCTCACCCGCTGAGTTACTCCAGCATTTTGTGCCTACCGACTGAACAAGTTCATGAGTATTGTCATCAAAGTCAGACTTACTACTGATTTAATGCAGTGCAAAATTGCCTCTAATTTACTGTTAGGACAGTAAATTGGTTGGTTGGTTGAGGGGACAGACACAGTGGAAGATGCCTCTTGCTTAGCAATTCCCTAACATTGGATGTGGACAGAAAGGGGAGAGAAGGTCTGGGAACCCATGTACACGATGACAGATGCAGATTGCAAGGGTAGATAGTGGGGGAGGCTAAGTCAAGAGGCCCATGTTAAATTTGGTAGGCTTTGATGGGATGGAATGGAGTCAACTTGGAACAGCAACAACCCTATGGGAATATCGGTGACACAGTGAAAGCTGTATACTGGCCACTGTGGCTACAGAACACCACAATCTACTGTACATTATTGCAGTAACTCCAAGCAGGAAATGAGCAGATAGAATTGGAGGCAAGCTGCTAATGTCCTTGAGCAAGGCAATGGGAAGGATCTGCATCTGGTCAGAGGAGGCTGTGCACAGTCTCCAGCACTCAAGCAAGTTCTGGGGGAAGGGTTGGAAGGTCTCAAGATTGCTGAGGCATAGATGTGCACTTTGGGATGAGGCTTTCTCATGGTCCCACAGGATGAAGAATGGATTTGAAGGTCGTCCACTTTGTGTCATTCCTGTCACTGACCCCATCCTGCTGTGATGGCGACATCAGCATCCTGAATCAGCCACCACCCATGCACAAACTCATGGCAATTTGCAGCAGCCAATGAACCTGCCAAGTTGCATATCTTTGCAAAGTGAGAGGAAATCAGAGACTGGAAAAGATCACCGTGAGAATATGCAAATTCCACAGAGACGGCACTGGAGGTTGTGATGGAACTTGTGTTGATGGAGCTGAGAGGAAACGCTCCCACTTAGCTGTGACTCCAAGATTATTTTATGTCCTGCGATTTCCAAGCCAGACCTGACATTAGAAGCTGCCCACTTCACCATTTAGGTTCAGGTCTATTAGTGTGACGTGTGAAATTGTCAGTGAATAATGTTGTTTTGCAAACTATTCAAACAGATCAGAAAATATTATATAGAAATACAATCATGTCAAACTCAAGTACTATAGATCAAAATGCAGAAAATTGTGTACCAGTTCCATTAATACATTGGACATGGAGTTCAGCGTTGTCTAAGGGCATCAATTGCACATATATTATACAGAAAAGCAGATGCACTAAGGGGACAAGTAGTTGTACATCATAGTTTTTACCGATGAGGTTTTAACTGGTTGCTCTGGTGTCAGTTGAGAATTGCATCTTGCTGAGAACATTTCATAATGACTGCAAAATTCACACACAGGCAAACTCAATGCTCGCATTTATATCAAGAGGGCTGGAATATAAAAACAGAGATGTAATGCTGAGGCTGGCCAGGCCACATTTGGAGTGCTGTCAGCAAATTTGGGCCCCATATCTGAGGAAGGATGTGCTGGCTCTGGAGAGGGTCCAGAGGAGGTTTACAAGAATGATCCCAGGAATGAGTGGGTTAGCAAATGATGAGCGTTTGACAGCACTGGGCCTGTACTCACTGGAGTTTAGAAGGTTGAGGGGGGGACCCCATTGAAACTTACTGAATAATGAAAGGCATAGATAGAAGTGGATGTGGAAAGGATGTTTCCACTGGTGGGAGAGTCTAGGACTAGAGATCATAGCCTCAGAATTAAAGGGAGCATTTTTAGAAAGGAGGTGAAGTGGGACTTCTTTGTTAAGCGGGTAGTTCATCTGTGGAACTCATTGTGGAACACAGAGGGATGTGGACACCATCAGCGGATATTTTTGATGCAGAGATAGATAGATTCTTAATTAGAACGAGTGTCAAAGGTTATGGGGAGAAGGCAGGAAAATGGGATTAGGAGGCAGAGATCAGCCACGGTTTAATGGCGGAGTGGTCTCGATGGCCTAATTCTGTTTCTATTACTTGTGAATGTGAACTTGTGACTTGCAAATCACACTGTAAATACTAATGTGTTTACCTCAACATGAAATCAATCCTTAATATTTTGGGCCTGAATGAGTAAAGAATCTTTGCCCAACCTTGTCCAATAGTTTAAACACATGTATATGCACAATCAACATATGCTTACACATGCGCATGTATATACACACCCAAACACACATACACACACGTGTACACATACACACACCCACACCCATACCCACACGCACGCATGCACACAAATGCACACAGACATGCGCATGTATGTACACACCCAAACACATACACACACATGTTTACACATACACACACGCACGCACATGCACAGACATGCGCATGTATATACACACCCACACACACATACACACATGTGTACACATACATACCCACACCCACACATGCACTCACGCACATGCACACAGACATGCACATGTATATACACACACAAACACACATACACACACATGTGTACACATACACACCCACACCCACACATGCATGCACACACACACATGCACACAGACATGCGCATGTATATACACACACAAACACCCATACACACACATGTGTACACATACACACCCACACATGTGTACACATACACACCCACACATGCATGCACGCACACACATGCACAGACATGCGCATGTATATACACACCCAAACACACACCACACACCCACACCCACACATGCACCCACGCACATACATGCACCCAGACATGCGCATGTATATACATACCCAAACACACATATACACACATGTGTACATGTACATACATGCCAAAACCCATACCCACACACGCGCACATGCATACACACATGTGCGCTCACACACACACATGCACACAAACATACACACACACGTGCACACACACAGTATCAATCAGTGTTGGATATTTTTCTAAGGAATCAGGGAAGCTGCTTTGATACTTACCGGTAACCCTGGTAGACCGGGCGGTCCTGGATCTCCTTTCTGAGTCGGATACCGTGGTGATATCACCTCACCTGGGTCACCCTAACGTGGACGGAAATAAAGAGGTAAAAATGAATTACAATCCAAATGCGCAAACTAACGTTGTGTAGGGATGGACGACATGAGAGCTTCAACCTTACCTTGATCCCTGGATTCCCAGGAGAACCCTGAAAAATAAAAATCAACATATGCTCACAGAATGGAAAAGTGCGTGCAACCAGTAGATCAGTTCTCTCCGCAGTTGCTGCAGCAATACACTGACAAGATGGAGTAGTGACAATCATAGCCAACAACTGCAGGCATTATGCCTTTATCAAGCTCTCTTTCCCGTCCAGGTTTGGCCTTGTTCTGCTGCTCACGTTCCTCCCTAACTGAGTAATTGTGTAGGTTTCGTATGTTGGCCACAACGCCACCTGGGAAATGTAATTATTTGACCCCCAAGGATAACTTGGGGCAGAGATGGGGAGCCAGGGGAGGTGGCTTTCAGTCTCATTCCCTTCAATGTCTCTTTGGAGAGTCCTTGACTGCGAGCATGAACTGAGAGCCTGAACTGTGAGCATGAATGACACCACAGCCAATTTCATTTGCGAGTTTCATTATCCTCAACATAACTCACACATACACAATCTCCTCAGTGGCATTGGGTAGCCATTAGTAGCGACTCTGACTGCTTCTTATTCCCCCTATCTCTAGTTAAGACATTGGGATGGGATAATGCCGGACAACAGGATTGGGATAACGCCTGTACCTTGCAATCATTCACTGAACAAAGTTACCAGTACCATTTAATTCAGTTTAGAGATATTGTTTGGGAACAGGCTCTTTGGCCCACCAAGTCCGTGCCGCCCACTGGCCCACTGGCACTAACACTATCCTACACACTAGGGACAATTTACAATTCTTACCGAAGCCAACTAACCTACATCTGTACATCTTTGGAGTGCGGGAGGAAATCGGAGTACCCAGGGAAAAACCCAGGCAGATCACGGGGAGAAGGTACGAACTCCCCACGGATAGCACCCCTAGTCAGGATCTAACCCAGGTCCCTGGTGCTGTAAGGCAGCAACTCTACCACTGCACCACTGTGCCACCCGTCATCTTTATGGGCAGTGTCAAATATAGAGGCCACAAGCAAGGGACAAGTAGTCTTAGTATCACCCGCAACAGCTGGAGGACCGGTTGCAAGTAGTCTATGAATTAGAGAGCAAGGAAGTACATTTTGGAGAGGAAAATATATGGAATCCAGAATTCTTCTGGCCACGATAAAGTTTAAAAATTTTTACAGAAATGAGGGAAACAGATTAAATGTTCAAGCCAATGAACTTTCATCAGACATGATGAAAGGTCATCAACTTAAAACATTAACTTTGTTCCTCCCTCCACAGCGGCTGCCTGACCAGCTGTATATTTTGACACGTAACAGGTCCATCTGCTGGTGACAAACTCCAAGACAAAGGGCACACTAGTGCCCTGTTGAGACACAGATTCAAGGTTTATTCACCTTTTCATGCATGAGTTGGGAGAGCATTCCCTGAAACAGTATTCCACATTAATCTCCACAGTGAAAAATCAAAGACAACCTCACAGGGGGCAAGACTCTGAGAAGTGCTTAATTCAGTCACCAAATGAAACAACCTGTCGAAACATGTCTGAAGAAGGGTCCCAAACCATAACGTCACCTATTCCTTTACTCCAGAGATGCTGCCTGTCCCGCTGAGTTACTCCAGCTTTTTGTGTCTATCTTCCAGTTTAAACCAGCATCAACAGTTCCTTCCGACACAAACCATTCTCTGCAACCGATTATCTCTTGAACCCACCATTGTAGATACAGATAATGTACAGTTGTAGATGAAGAGCGACATAGCAAACGATTTGAATAAAAAAATAATAAGTGTCCGGGGGGGGGGGGGGGGGGGGGGGGGGGGGGGGGGGGGGGGGTGTAGGGGGGGGGGGAGTAACACAAAGGTAAGATAGACACAAAACGTTGGAGTAACTCAGCAGGACAGGCAGCATCGCTGGAGAGAAGGAATGATGACGTTTCGGGTCGAGACCCTTCTTCAGAAAATATACATTGACAGTTCATAGAAATCTAAGTTTTATTAAACATTAGGCAAAAGGAAATGGATGATTTTTAGACAGGCGATACAGCTCCCCAAGGGATCAGGGCCGGTGCTCCTAGCCCAATTTAGTTTATTATTGGCACGTGTACCAAGGTACAGTGGGTTTGAGAGAATGCAGGAGGAGTGGAGGGTGGTATCAGCGCAATGGAGACATAAGGAACTGCAGATGCTAGAATCCTGAGCAAAACAGAGTGCTGGAGGAACTCAAGCGGGTCAGTCAGCATGTGTGGGGGGAAGGGACAGGTGACGTTTCGGGTCGAGACCTATCTTCAGACCAGAGTTTTGGAGTGGTGGTGGGCTTCAGTTTGCCAACCACAATTCTCCCGCTGCAGCTTGGATATGCCATGTACAGGCTCAGTGTGCACCAAATGGGGCAAGGTGTACCCAGTTGAATATGGTATGGTATTTATTTGTCACATGTACCGAGGTACAGTGAAATTCACTTTTGTATACAGTTCAGTACAAGTCTCACTATACATAAACACTTAGATACTGTACATATTAGATTAGCAACTCAATGTGTAGGAAGGAACTGCAGATTCTGGTTTAAACCGAAGATAGACACGGAAAGCTGGAGTAACTCAGCGGGACAGGTAGCATCGGTGGAGAGAAGGGATGGGTGACGTTTCGGGTCGAGACCCTTCTTCAGACAATATACATTCACACTGTTCCTATTTCATCTCACTTTGTCATCCACTCCTTACACACAGAGGCCAATCAACCTCAAACTCATACATCTTTTGAGGTGGGAGGAGCCCATGTGGTCACAGGGAGAATGGGTCCACATGCTTAGCATCTTAGGTCAGGTTCAACCGGGGTCTCTGGCGCTCTACCAGCTGGGCCACTGTGCTGCTCTTTGGCCAATACTTGGCCAATGTTCTATACATCAGGGTACACAGCATTGTGGCCAGAACCAATAGCAATGAACAGGCAGAAAAAGAGCTGAGCCCTTGAGCGGTTATTAATCGTGGCGTCATTCCTGTTGCTTCCTTACCGGAGCACCAGCTGATCCGGGATGGCCAGATCCTCCAGGATAGCCTCGATCTCCCTGTGTGGGAGAAATAAATGTGTTATCATGCTGGAAAATAGGCGTATAAATGGTAATAAAGGGGAAGAGGTAGAGGCAGAGATGGACTCACCTTGGTTCCGTTACAACCGGGTATACCATGTGGGCCGATGGGACCATCATGTCCCGGTAACCCCTGCAACAGGAAAATAGGATTTACGTTAAATAAATGGCATGAAAGAAAAAACATTTTCCACCTCTCATCATTTTTGTTCAATATGGGGATTTATTGTCGATTGACAGAAAGCAGAGGAACAACCTCAGCATGAAGGAAGATACACTCACAACATTTAACAAGCATCTACACAGAGACTTAAAATCCCAAGGGGATAGAAGGCTCAGGGCCGTGTTGGTAAATGGGACTGGTGTGGATGGGTATTTGATAGGTTGCTTATGTTTCTGGATCCGTTTCTGTGCTGTACAATTCTAATTAAGACCATGTACTAGGTGTGTATGTGTGGGCACATGTGGCACATACGGAATTACCCGCTGCAATACCGAAGTTCACCAGGAGTGGACAGAGCCACTCCTCGAAATGGTAGCCAGCCACAGGACCTCTGCTCAGTCCGCCTGAACCTACCTGATCTCCCAGTTGCTAAACACTTTAACACCCCCTCCCATCCCCACACTAACCTCCTCCACCGTCAGTGAGGCCCACCACAAATTAGAAACATAGAAACATAGAAACATAGAAATTAGGTGCAGGAGTAGGCCATTCGGCCCTTCGAGCCTGCACCGCCATTCAATATGATCATGGCTGATCATCCAACTCAGTATCCCGTACCTGCCTTCTCTCCATACCCTCTGATCCCCTTAGCAACAAGGGCCACATCTAACTCCCTCTTAAATATAGCCAATGAACTGGCCTCAACTACCTTCTGTGGCAGAGAGTTCCAGAGATTCACCACTCTCTGTGTGAAAAAAGTTCTTCTCATCTCGGTTTTAAAGGATTTCCCCCTTATCCTTAAGCTGTGACCCCCTTGTCCTGGACTTCCCCAACATCGGGAGCAATCTTCCTGCATCTAGCCTGTCCAACCCCTTAAGAATTTTGTAAGTAATTGGAGGAACAGCACCTTATATTTTGCTTGGGCAGCTTACACCCCAGGGGCATGAACATTGACTTCTCTAACTTCAAGTAATCCTTGCGTTCCCTCTCTCTCCATCTCTCCCCCTTCCTAGTTCTCCGACCAGTCTGACTGTCCTTCTGATTAAATCCTATCTCTGTATGCTTCGTTGTCACCTGCCCCCAGCTAACAATGATCTGTTCTACATTTTCCTTGACCGTCCTCCCACCCCTTTGATGTCTCATCCTCACACCTTACACTTCCTTGTCTCTGTGTCGCCCTCTCCCCTGACACTCACTCTGGAGAGGGGTCTCGACCCAAAAGGCATGCATGCCCTGCTGAGTTACTCCAGCAATTTGTGTCCATCACAGGAGGGCAGTGGTCGAGAGAGCAGAGGCAACCAGATGGAGAGCCTAGGTCACGGAGGGGAGAGTCGTCCATGGTAGGGCGAACATGACAAGTGGCATGACCATCTTGCCCAATGGAAGGGGCAGGTTCTCCAGTGGAGGGGGGGTAGGGTCAAGGAGGAGGGTGGAGGCAATCAAATAGAGGGGGTGTCATCCGGTGGATGGGGAGAATCTGAAGGCCAAAGACATCTGCTGGAAGCTTGCTGCCAACCAGCAGGAGAGTTAGTGGCCCCGGTAGATTATGGGTGTCACCAGAAGAGGGGTGGAGTTACTTCAAGAAGGGGACTTCAACACAGTGGCCTTTGGTCCATTGAGGCCATGCCCAAACCATGAGCGGAATAGATCGGCTCGATGCGTAGGGTATCTTGCCCAGAGTAAGTGAATCGAGGACCAGTGGACATCAGTTTAAGGTGAAGGGGAAAATATTTAGCAGGAATCTGAGGGGTAACTTGCACAGAAACGGTGGTGGGTGCATGGCTGGGACAAGCTGCCAGAGGAGGTAGTTGAGGCAGGGACTATCCCAACTTTTAAGAAGCAGTTAGGCAGCTACACGGATAGGACAGGCTTGGAGGGATATGGACCAAACACAGACAGGTGGGGCTAGTGCAGCTGGTGCATGTTGGCCGGTGTGGGCAAGATGGGCCGAAGGGCCTGTTTCCATGCTGTATCACTCAATGACTCTAGGACACATAGTCACACTGGTTCTATCTTGTCCCATTATCTCATCCATTCCCTCAGATGTGGAGCAATTTTTCAGAGGCTAATTAACCTACAAATCCACACCTCTTTGTGTTGCCGGAGGAAAGGGGAGTCCACAGTGGAAACCCATGTGGCCACAGGGACAACCTGCAAACTCCACACAGACAGCTCCCGAGGTCAGGATCGAACCGGGTCTCTGCCGTTGTGCGGTAGCACATGCCTGGTGTTGCAGGGTCAACCATGTAGGGTGGGATTCTGAATGGTTTAATATATAAACCATGGACTGCCCTGGGGCAATGCTGTCCATTCCACAACACAGATGACCATCCAGACAGTGCCTCTCTCTCATTATCTACCAGGGCACCCTTCAGCCGCACTTCCATGCTCTTGGGCCCTGTTTCACAAAATAATTATCATGAGTTTCAACGTATTAGTAATTTTCCTGGTGCCTTACAGTGCCGGGGATCCAGATTCAATCCTGATTTGCCTGTACGGATTTTCCCTTTGCCCTTTGGGTGTTGCCCTTGAACACTAAAAAACATTTGCATGTAAAAGAGTACGCTTGGGGATAGAGAGACATAGAGAGGGCAAAGACATCAGACATGGAAGCAACCACGATTAAATCAATGTGTCTGATGGAACTGCAGATGTTGGTTTAATACAAAGGTAGACACAAACTGCTGGAGTAAATCAGTGGGACAGGCAGCATCTCTGGCAGCCTCAGTCTGAAGAAGGATCTCGATCCGAAACTTCTCTCCAGAGCTGCTGCCTGCCCCGCTGAGTTACTCCAGCGTTTATGATTAAATCAATGTTCAATTTACCAAACTGTTCCCATCTGTAAAACACGGATGGCTCGATGTTGACTTTGCAAAACTGACATTCATTTTAACAATAATTGGGAAAATACGATGTCAGGAGACTTCTGCCTGAGATTTGTGAAGTGGTGCATACTTACTGGAACACCAGGTGTGCCGGGAAAACCAGGGATCCCAGGAGGGCCCTGTCAAACATGAAGCAAAGACAAGGTCAACATGAACAATGTTTGTCAGCGGCACTTTACCAATCTGTTGCAAGAAGCACACGACTAGCTGGGAGCACCCAATCCATCTGCATACTGTGATTCATTCATTGAATTGATTGTAAGATACAGCATGGAACAGGCTCTTCGGTCCACTAAGTTCATGTTCATAACTGATAGAAGCAGAATTAGGCCATTCGGCCCATCAAGTATACTCTACCATCCAATCATGGCTGATCCAATTCTCCCACTCAACCCCATTCTCCTGCCTTCTCCCCGTATCCCCGACACTAAGTTCACGCTAACCATTGATTAACAGTTCACTCTACTGTGTTAGAACACTTCAAGTTCAAGTTCAAGTGAGTTTATTGTCATGTGTCCCTGTATAGGACAATGACATTCTTGCTTTGCTTCAGCATACAGAACATAGTAGGCATTTACTACAAAACAGATAAATGTGTCCATATACCATAATATAAATATATACACACATGAATAAATAAACTGATAAAGTGCAAATAACAGAAAGTGGTTATTAATAATCAGAGTTTTGTCCGAGCCAGGTTTAATAGCCTGATGGCTGTGGGGAAGTAGCTATTCCTGAACCTGGTTGTTGCAGTCTTCAAGCTCCTGTACCTTCTACCTGAAGGTAGCAGGGAGATGAGTGTGTGGCCAGGATGGTGTGGGTCCTTGCTGATTCTGCCAGCCTTTTTGAGGCAGCGACTGTGATAAATCCCCTTGATGGAAGGAAGGTTAGAGCCGATGATGGACTGGGCAGTCCATTCACTCCCTGCCCACTAGGGGCAATTTACAGAGTCCACTTTAACCTACAATCCCACATGTCTTTGGAAGGTAGGAGGAAACCAGACCACCCAGTGGCAACCCAGGGGGCCAGAGGAAGGACACGTGAATTCCACACAGACAGCACGGTCAGGATCGAACCCGGGTCTCCTGTGCATAACTCTATCAGTGGTGTGATTGTACTGCCATGGTATGTTAGATGGCTGTCAGTACTGGCATGGATGGCTGATGGTACTGCACTTGTTCTAGATCCTCATCCCATTCATCTGAACCCTGACTATTGCTCCGACAGCTTGTTTAAACCTGTAGCATCCCGATACAATCTTCCGTCACTTACTCGTAGTCCTTTGGGGCCTGGGAACCCATGTGGTCCGGTGTCACCCTAAGAAGAAAGAAAAGAAAATGAGTGCTCTTTCCAAGTCCAACAGTTTGATAGAAAACATAAGAAAAAGCAGAGAACATATGCCCTGAGCTTGCTTCCCCCACTCAATAATTGCCCTGCCTTATCCCTGCAGCCAGCAATCCCCTTTATTGTCCAAGATCTATCACATTTGTGGTTTTGGTGGATGGTTAGGGGAAGCCATGGGTTGCAACATCAATTGACTTTAGGGGAAGTCATAGATTGTAACACCAATGGCAGCAACGCATTGTCACGCTGCAGTACCGCTCTGACTTTGTGGAAAAGAAGACATTCTTTCACATCTCCAACCTTAGCCCTGAGATCATGCCCTTAGACCCAAAGTTCTCAATTGGAGAAATCCTCATGGCCTCCACTATTCAAAGACCACTGAAGTATCCCAATCCGGGATGTCATCTCTACATTCTCTCCACAGGTGCTGCCTGACCCGTTAAATTCCTCTAGAACTTCGGCTTTAGTTAGAACCTTTGCTTTCTTCAAAACTATTAGCCTTTAGCTGCAGAGTCTGTTGTTTTCCAATTGCTCAGTGGTAGAGATACTAATGAACACATCCTTTCCTCTGTCACGTTCACTGACTAGTTAGAATAACCTAACTGGTTCAGCATCTTGAAGTCAGAAGGGGAATATCCTCTCAGTCACTGTACAGTGACGTACTCTGGTAGCGGATGCTGAGTAGGCTCTGGGCTAGTCCAGGAGTCAGTGACACTTGGAACCTGACCTCTGCCTGCTGACACAAAGCCTCAAAGGGCTGGCAGGATGTTTGGAGCCAACACCAATTCATAGAAACATAGAAACATAGAAAATAGGTGCAGGAGGAGGCCATTCAGCCATTTGAGCCAGCACCGCCATTCATTGTGATCATGGTTATTCGTTCCCAATCAATAACCCGTGCCTGCCTTCTCCCCATATCCCTTGATTCCACTAGCCCCTAGAGCTCTATCTAACTCTCTCTTAAATCCATCCAACGATTTGGCCTCCATTGCCCTCTGTGGTAGGGAATTCCATAAATTCACAACTCTCTGGGTGAAAACATTTTTTCTCACCTCAGTCTTAAATGGCCTCCCCTTTATTCTAAGACTGTGGCCCCGGGTTCTGGACTCGCCCAACATTGGGAACATTTTTCCTGCATCTAGCTTGTCCAGCCCTTTCATAATTTTATATGTTTCTATAAGATTCCCCCTCATCCTTCTAAACTGCAGTGAATATAAGCCTAGTCTTTTCAATCTTACCTCATATGACAGTCCCGCCATCTCCAGGGATCAATCTAGTGAACCTACACTGCACTGCCTCAATCACAAGGATGTCCTTCCTCAAATTAAGAGACCAAAACTGTACACAATACTCCAGATGTGGTCCCACCAGAGGCCTATACAACTACAGAAGAACCTCTATACTCCTATAGTGAAATCCTCTTGTTATGAAGGCCAATACTCCATTAGCTTTCTTCACTGCCTGCTGTACCTGCATGACAACTTTCAGTGACTGGCGTACAAGGACATCCAGGTCTCGCTGCACCTCCCCTTTACCTAACCTAACCCTATTGAGATAATAATATGCCCCCTTGTTTTTGCTGCCAAAGTGGGTAACCTCACATTTATCTACATTATACTGCAACTAGAGCGGGAAATGAGGCAAACACACGAGAACACAGCTCAGCGGTTCAGTTTAGTTTGGAGATACAGCACGGAAACAGGCCCTTCGGCCCACCGAGTCCACACCGACAAGCGATCCCAACACATTAACACTTCACTATGCACACTGGGGACAATTTACATTTATACCAAGCCAATTAACCTACAGACGTGCACGTCTTTGGAGTGTGCGTTGAAACCGAAGATCTCGGAGAAAACCTGCGCAAGTCACGGGGAGAACGTACAAAGCGTACTGATAGCACTCATAGTCAGGATCGAACCGGGCCTCTGGCGCTGTAAGACAGCAACTCTACCGCTATGCCCTAGCAAACGCGTGAATAATTTATTTTAAGTAAAAATAATTTCAAAAAGATATCACAAACACTTGTTGTTTCAAATGCTTTCTATCCCATGCACTGCAGACCCTCCTTCTGTGAAATCTATCAGCCCCACTCCAGTGTTTATGCTTTACCAGTTGAATCTGTGACCACTTCCCCAGTAGGCAGCAACTCCCAGCTGACGGCTTGCTGCAGGAAACACTCTTATGGGAAGGAAAGACTGGACCATGTTTTTAACACTGACTCCATTTTGAAATATAAGTTCAGTGTCTTCACAGGCTTGTAATTGGTTCCTTGAGTTGCCGATCATTGAGGTGATGAAGTCACATTGTATTCTTTCCTACCTTAATTCCTCTTGTTCCAGGAGGGCCCTCGGGGCCTGGGAACCCGGGCAAGCCTATGTGACCCTCCAGTCCCGGCAGGCCTCTCACACCCTGCATGGCCAGAAATTAAACACCTTCAGCATAAAATACACATACTAGCTGCACAATGAAAGCCGAAGCACAAAAGATCAAATGCATAACAAGTACTGCTTGGGTATCTTAATCAGAATTCCTCCATGTATCTGAAACCTGTTCTCTCATTACAATATGTAGGAAGAAGCAACTCCATCAAATGCATGACATTTTCAGGTCTTTTCTGGGAAGAGGTACAGGAGCATTGGCTGCAAAACCAGCAGGATGCTCCTCAGCTTCTTCCCACAGGCTATAAGACTGCTAAATGGACTTTGCCCCCTGCCAAGTATCGCGCACAAACCCCCACACTGCAGCAGAGCCACTGTTGTGCCGCTGCCGGTCGGAACGCCTGTTGAATGTTTAGTAGAGTGTTAAATTTGTTCATGATACATGTATTTTTTTTATTTCTATTTATTTTTCATGCACACTGAATGGACACTGGTTGAGCAATGTTTTTTGTTTCCTCTGGGTATGCGAATACTCAGGAAATGACAATAAAGATATACAATACAAGTACTGCTTGGTATCTTAATCAGAATTCCTCCATGTATCTGAAACCTGTTCTCTCATTACAATATGTAGGAAGCAAATGAAAATGTTGGTTTCAGGACTTTTCTGTCCTGGGCCTCCTCCATTGTCAGAGTGAGGCCCAGTGCAAATTGGAGGAACAGCACCTCATATTTCACCGGGGGAGCTTGCACCCCAGCGGTATGAACATTGACTTCTCTAACTTCAAGTAATCCTTGCATCTCCTCTCTCTCCATCCCTCCCCCACCCGTGGTACCAGCTTCAAAGTCG
This sequence comes from Leucoraja erinaceus, assembly GCF_028641065.1. Taxonomy (NCBI): domain Eukaryota; kingdom Metazoa; phylum Chordata; class Chondrichthyes; order Rajiformes; family Rajidae; genus Leucoraja; species Leucoraja erinaceus. The sequence continues at coordinate 49,563,421 of NC_073388.1, read as the reverse complement.
TCTTGTTGAGTCTCATTGTCTGTAACCCGTTTTCACCCAGCCCACAGCTAACAATGGCCTGCTTCCTTTATCATTGTTACTTTTTTGCATATCTTTCATTCATTTGTTCTGTATCTCTCTACATCGCCATCTATATCTCTCGTTTCCCTTTCCCGTGACCCTCAGTCTGAAGAAGGGTCTCGACCCGAAATGTCACCTATTCCTTTTGAATAGCACCAAGAGATGTTGCCTGACTTGCTGAGGGGCTTCAGATTTTTGTATCTCATTGCAATCCTGCCTGTGGCTTATGTTGCAACCGGGCTGGGATTTTGGGGGCAGGGTGGTGTTGAGGTATTCGAGACTTGCTGCTGGTAGATCAGTACAGATGTGCATGTAAGCACCAGTGCCAACAGTACAGGGTCGTGCTGCAGTGCTGCCGTGCATCTGTGGAAGAGAACTGGAGGATTCAAGGAATTTTCACTGTGTGTGAGAAGTGGAAACATGGAATTGCAGATGCGTGTTTACAAAGAAAATGACACAAAGTGCTGTAGTAACTCAGCTGGCTTGGAGGCTCAGAGGGGATAGAGCCTTCTCTGTTGCTGCTCCGGCACTCTGGAACACCCTGCCGTTGCACATCAGACAGGCCCCCTCACTGTCCATCTTCAAATCCAGTGTTAAAACACATTTGTACTCCCTGGCTTTTGACCATGCCTGAAACTTTGCTTCTGTTTTTTGTGTTTTTGATGTTTCTTTATTTTACATGTCTTTTCCTACTATTTCTTTTTATTTTTATTTTTGGTGTGTATTATCTTTTTTGTCAATGATTAGTGATGTACAGCACTTTGTTGCAACTATGTTTGTTTTTAAAGTGCTCTATAAATAAAATTATTATTATTATTTATTATTATCCATGAGTGACAGAGGATTATAATCAGCTACTGGGAGTGGGGCCGTCATGATTGTGCTCCACATTGTTGGGAGTGTTGGCGAAGGTCGCGACCCAGTGAAGGGGTGGGAAGGGGGTAGATGGGGTTTACTACAGTGGCCACTGAATAATGTGGAGACTATAGTGCATCAGTCTGAAGGAGACACACGGTGAACTGAGTTTCATTCCAAAAACATAGTGATCAATTTGAGACAGGCCATTCAACATGTTGACTTGCACAGTGTCCAAGTCATGGATGTGCACTCAGTGTGGGGCATGTGGGGCAAGTGGGGCACTTGAAAAAGACCCGGTTACAAGTGTGAATGAATGATACTTTACTTTATTGTCATGTGTGACAAGTCCCAGTGAGATTCTTTGTTTTGCAAACTCAAGGTATGCAAAGAGTCACCACATAAAGGGCATCAACAAAGTTACAAGTTTTCCATTTTAACACAAACCAAACTTGGTCGGGCAGGTCCTCTGCAAGCTATGGTGAAGCAGTCCTCGCATGCGATGCAACGGGCTGTTTCCAGATGGGTGGCCTGTGCTGTTCATGGCCACGGACGCACAAATTAACGGGGTGGACAAGGTGCCCCCGTGCACCTTACAGAACATCTGCACACATCCAGGGACATCAGTAGCATGTACACGGAGGGCCTGGAAGTAATTTTGTGACCATTGTGGAACATTCCACATTTGAAGTTTTGATAAAAAATTCCTTTGCAAAAAACAATCCATCTCTTTGTGAAAGAGTTTCTCAGTCAAAATAGTTGTGGACATTTCTGTTGATTACCATTGTAACAGGGCCACCTTGTGGAGCCTGCAGGTACTGTAACATCTTGTTACGTGAGGAAGGGAACTTCTATTTTTCTTTCAACCTCCAGACAGCTTTCAAAGTGGGAAATGGCTGTCGATTGGACTATGCATAGTGAAGGGTCTTTGATGGGGAGATTGGATTATACACATAGTGGAGCGGTCTGACGAAGGGTCTCAACCCGAAGCGTCACCTATTCCTTTTCTCCAGAGATGCTGCCTGACCCACAGAGTTACTCCAGTTCTTTTGTGTCAATCTTGGGTTAAATAGTTATAATTGTATAAAATATATACATGAAGAGCTGGAGTACCTCAGCGGCTCAGGCAGCATCTCTGGTGGACCTGAACAGGTGACGTTTCGGATCAGGACCCATCTTCAGACTGATCGGAGTGTATCCACCTGTCACTCGCCTGGCTTTGTCCTACCTCCTCCTCTCCTCCAGATTTCACCCCCTATTACAATCACGTTGTACAAGGGTCCTGACCCAGAGGTCTGCCCACCAATCTGTTCCACCACTGAGTTACTCCAGCACATTGTGTCCTGTTTTGTAAACTAGAATCTGCAGTCCCTGGTGTCTATGGATATATTTATGTGTGGTGCATAATACAATTTTAGTTAAAAAAAAACAGGAAAATCTGGGACCAAGATGTATAGGGTCGGTGATTTTTGTTCCAGATCCTCCGCATGTTGGCTGTTTGAGGAATGTGAAAAGGTTGATTGCCAAGCAAAGAATGACCAAACTCTACCTTCATGTGTTTGGATCACATGTCACCTGGGGGATAAAACAGACCCCACATGGACAAGACAAAATGCAGATGCTGGTTTAAACTGAATGCAAAATGTTGGAGTAACTCAGCGGGATAGACAGCATCTCTGGAGAGAAGGAATGGGTGACATTTCCGAAGAAGGGTCTCGACCTGAAACATTACCTATTCCTTTTCTCCAGAGATGCTGACTGCCCTGCTGAGTTACTCCAGCTTTTTGTGTCTATACTCACACGGACAAGGTGGTCTTCAAGGGCCTCATGGGGTCTGATTTGTCACTCGAGGCTCCAGAGGTCTCTCCATACCAAACTTTCACCCATTGCAGTGGACATCCCCACAGGTCTCAAATCCTTCAGACTGGTTATGCTTCACATCCCATTACTGATGTGTCCACCCGCACCACAATCCTATAATTCACCCATATTGATTTCCGATCTAACCTTCTGTTAACCAAGCTCTCACTATTCAGCATCTCCCAGATCAATACTGAATCCCAACCCACCCAACACTCTGCTGGTGGCTGAAGATGTCCTGGTTGGGTTGCTCCTGGGCCTGGCCAAGCTGGCCATCCGCGAGTCACGGCGCCAGACGGCGGAGGGCTCTACCCGAGCCAGCTGCCTGCCCCTTTTCCGGGGTTACGTCCGTGCCCGGGGGGGATTAGAAAGGGAATACGCCCTGTCTGTGGGCACCCTGAGGGAGTTCCGGGACCGCTGGGCTCCGCAGGGTGTTGAATGTGTCCTCAATAAGGATTGTATCATAATTGTATAATAGTTTATTATGGATATATGTATGTATTGTATTTATGGTGGTGGGTTCTGGCTTGTTTTATTGTAGTGTAAATATTATTTTTTAATAATTGAATACATTTTTTGATTTAAAAGATAAAAAAAAAATAAAAAAAGCTCTGCTGGTCCAATCTCATCCCCACAGGCCTCCTTATCACAGATCTACCTCACAATCACCACCAATCCTATCCTTGGCGGATCACGTAAACAAAATAACTTTCAGTTCACAAAAGTGCTCGCTTCTGTTGCATCCGACACCTCGAGTCGGATGCTCCACAAAATCTTGTGGTAGGAAGGTATTTGTGAGAACGGTTTGAAACATAGTGCTCTGTAAACAATATCATATATTGTAAATTATAGAAAAAAAATTCAGTGTGTGTAGGCGTATATATATATATATACATATATTATATAAACATATACATACACACTCATACAAGCTGTAAAGGGCAGAGAAGACTTACGAGGATGTTGACAGCACAAAAAAGGTCTGAGTTACAGGGACAGGTTGAGCAGGTTGGGACTCTATTCCTTGGAGCGCAGGAGGATGAGGGGTGATCTTTTCGAGGTGTATAATATCATGAGAGGTGTAGATCGGGTAGATGCACAGAATCTCTTGCCCAGAGTAGGTGAATCGAGGACGAGGACATACCCTTATTTTGCTCTGGTATTTTATTTCATTCACATGTTTAAACTGTAATGTTTTATTCTTAATGTTTAATGTTTTATGGGTCATTCTTACTTGTTACTGTATGTCGTGTTGTTACTTGCGAGCGGAGCATCAAGGCAAATTCCTTGTATGTGAATACTTGGCCAATAAACATATTCATTCATTCATTCATTCATTCATTCATAGGTTCAAGGATGAAGGGGAAAAGATTTAATAGGAATCTGAGGTGTAACCTTTTTCACACAAAGGGTGGTGGGTGTATGGAACAAGCTGCTAGAGGAGGTAGTTGAGGCTAGGACTATCCCAACATTTAAGAAAAAGTTAGACATGTACATGGATATAACAGGTTTGGAGGGATATGGGCCAAACTCAGGCAGATGTGACTAGTGAAGCTGGGACATGGCTATTGTGGGCAAGTTGGTCTGAAGGGCCTGTTTCTATGCTGTTTCACTCTGTGACTCTATGACATACATATATACACATACATACACATACACATAAAACCAAACCATAATAGTGCAAAATGACAAAACCAATGCCCTCATGTCTATGTAGTTCAGAGTTTGTTTGGAGGTTGTGGTGTTCAATAGCCTAATGCCTGTCGGGACGAAGATTTTCCTGAAGCTGCACGTTACAATATGCAGGCTCCTGAGGGTTTAGCATGTTTAGCGGTATTTCTCTCCTTCCTATGGCCCAACAGCGGCTATCTCTTCATTTGGTGCTTCACAGTAGTAGGTGTGGGGATGGGGCCATCAGTCAGGGATCAATTCTGGTGGTGAGGGTCACCTGGGGAAATGTATGCATCGATAGAAATACGATTCACCATTGGGAGGGTCCTGGCCAGAGTTTCTGGAGAATCACGTTTCACACAGAAACTGTTGCAATCCTTTTCCACTCGGACTGGGATCTTATTGGAATCATTGATGCAGCAGGATGTAGTGTCAGGTCAGACTGGGAGATGAGTTGCAAGGGGTTATTCATGAGGAATCACCGACAAAATAGTTTGAATCTTGAGGCGCAGAGTGTAAGGAGTAAAAACATACCTTGTCACCTTTCACTCCACTGCAGTCACAGCCTGATCCCGTCGAGCAGCCATGACAAGCCTGCAACAAAGTACAGAGAGTTTATTAGTCAATAACTCCACCAAAGGGTTGCTGTGGAATGATATAATTAATCGATGCTTCAATGTGCAGGAAGGAACTGCAGATGCTGGTTTAAACTGAAGGTAGACACAAAAAGCTGGAGTATCTCCGTGGGTCAGACAGCATCTCTGGAGAAAAGGAATAGGTGATGTTTTGGGTCGAGACTCTTCTTCTGACCGTTCAGTCTCAAGATGGGCCCTGACCCGAAATGTCACCTATTCCTTCTCTCCAGAGATGCTGCCTGACCCTCCGAGTTACTCCAGCTTTTTGTGCCTATCAATGATTCAATGTAAGTTCACACTGATCACAAGTCTTCACATTATGCAAGGCATATTCTGCTGGGATAATCAGATTTTAAACCTGTCTTTAAAGCTGTGCCCTCTATCCGGTCTGTCTATCCAGATATGGGGAGAAAGCAGGAGCATAATACTGAATTCCGATGATCAGTCATGACCATATTCAATGCCGGTGCTGTCTCGAAGGGCCGAATGGCCTACTCCTGCACCTATTTTCTATTTTCTATGTCCAAACTCTCTCTGTAGCTGGTAACCCGCACAATCCATGCAATGTTCTGGTAAACCTCCCCTGCACCCTATCCAAAGCCGTGTCCATACCGCTGGCTTGTAAGTTATGGTAAGAGCTTCAGCTTTGGACACTGAGGTAAATGCATGAACTTGCGCCATCTGCTGGACAGTGCAGCACTGCAAGTTTACAGCCTTTCCACACACTTTTGTTTTAAAACTTCCACTGCAGATTGACAAAGATGAGACCCTTTTACACCTTGTCCTCCAGCATTGTGACTCATCACAGATCAGCACACAAGCCAAAGGCTTTCCTACCATCACAAGCTGGGCCGATAGATCAAAGGTTCACAGAATGTGTAGGAAGGAACTGCAGGTGCTGGTTTACACCAAAGATAGACACTAAATGCTGGAGTAACTCAGTGGGTCAGGCAGCATCTCTGGAGAGAAGGAATGACCGATGTTTCGGGCTGAAACGTTGCCTATTTCATTCGCTCCATAGATGCTGCTGCACCTGCTGAGTTACTCCAGCACTTTTGTCTACCTTCTATTCTCCAGCATCTGCAGTTCCTTCTTGAACACTTACTTTCCCTCTCCCTCCGTCCCTCCCCCACCCTAGTTCTACAACTAGTTTCACTGTCTTCCTGATTGTACTGATTGCTGATACTATGCCTCTTTGTCACCTTCCCCTCAGCTAACGGTGTACCATTCTACATTTCCTTATCGCCATCCACTTTGATGCATTTTCACACCTTACCCTTCCATATCTGTGTCTCCCTCTAACGTGACTCCCAGTCTGAAGGAGGGTCTCGACCCAATACGTCACCCATGCCTTCTCTCCAGAGATGCTGCCAGTCCTGCTGAGTTACTCCAGCATTTTGTGTCTATCAAAGTTTCATAGAAGGTCCTTATACAGAGGTGATCTTCAACTCTGGCTGTTCCGGCCTGGATTCTGATCCAGGTCCCAAGACACCAGTGCAACTTCCTAACCCACTCCCACACACAGATCTCAGCATCAGCGCTGGCCATTAGATTTACTCAACAAATTCAATATTTCCTGCGACCAGCTGCTGTTGACGGATCTGACAGAAGCTTCCCTCTGCCACCTAGTGGCAGAATGCTGGAAGTACAACACCACAGCTTTAAACTCTGGAATAGGAGAATTTGGTTCCATTTTTCAGTTTAGTTTAGAAACATAGACATCGAAAATAGGTGCAGGAGGAGGCCATTCGGCCCTTCGAGCCAGCACCGAGGTGTTCCGAGGTACAGTTGAAAGCTTTAGTCACCTGCTATCCAGTCAGTGGAAAGACAATACATGATTACAATCAATCCATTTACAGTGTATAGAATCATGTTAAGGGAATAACATTTAGTGTAAAGTAAAGCCAGCAAATTCCGATCAAGGATAGTCCGAGGGTCACCGATGAGGTAGATAGTAGTTCAGTGTTTAAGAAGGAACTGCAGATGCCGGAAAATCGAAGGTAGACAAAAGTGCTGGAGAAACTCAGCAGGTGAGGCAGCATCTATGGAGTGAAGGAAATAGGCAAAGTTTCGGGCTGAAACCCTTCTTCAGACTGATGTAGGGTTTCGGCCCGAAACATTGCCTATTTCCTTCACTCCATAGATGCTGCTGCACCCGCTGAGTTTCTCTAGCACTTTGTCTACCTAAGATAGTAGATCAGCACCGCTCTCTGGTTGTGATGGGATGATTCAGTTGCCTGATAACAGCTGGGAAGAAACTACCCCTGAATCTGGAGTTGTGCATTTTCACACTTCTGTACCTTTTGCCTGATGGGAGAGGGGAGAAGAGGGAGTGGCCGCATTGAATTCTCCAATTTGAGGTAACCTCTAACAACCAACCCCCCTCTTCCATCTCTCCTTTCTTCCCCCCACCCCCTTTACCTCTCCTCCCCTCCCCTCGGGACATGCACTTATGTCCTGGCAATACGGGCTCCTGAGTTACCGGATTTGGCCTGTGCTTTCCAGGGTCCCAGTGTGAACAACTTTCTCCAGAAGATTGAAGAACACCTGGGTCTTGCAGAGTTAAATGCAGGCCCCATCTTATTGTATGGTTTGTTGAACGTAATGTTGCCCATTTCCTTCACTCCATAGATGCTGCTGCACCCGCTAAGTTTCCCCAGCAACTTTTGTCTACCATTTGACAATCTCTAATCTCTAATGTTCTAAATTCACACACTTGATGAAATTTGAGCTGTATGGTATACAAACCCATGCAAATAAAAGAATACACTATTAAAATTTGAAAAACATGTTTCATTGAAAAAAAACCCAGGAACAAATGTCTACCTCAAATAGATAAATATTCATGATCTACCATCAATCTGCTATTACACCCAGGAAGCTGTTTAATTGCTCACCTGGACTAGCAGAATTGAGAGCTATCATTAACTCATCTTTTTGAAAGAAGTGGTTTTCTACAGCTGTTATGTCTCTCCATTGAAATCTGTACTTTGCAACAGGTGTTATTTTCTGTGGTTTAGATGGTCTTTGAAACAAAGACAGTGAGAGAGCATGAAAGCTGAAAGAGGAAGAGAGAGCAAGGAAACAAAGGCAGAGAGAAAGGGAATGAAAAAGAAAAAATGCAAACAGGAGCAAAATTACAAATATAGTAAGAGAAAAACATAAAGTGGGAAAGCATTTGCTGTGTTTAATTCTAAGGCACACAATAAATGTAAGAAGATAGACACAACATGCTGGAGTAGCTCAGCGGGACAGGCAGCATTTCTGGATAGAGGGAATGGGTGACGTTTCCGGTCTGAAGACTGGTCTGGACCCAAAACGTCATCAATTCCTTCTCTATAGAGATGCTGCATTACTGAGTTACTCCAGCATTTTGTGTCTATCTGAGGTTTAAAATAGTATCTGCAGTTCCATCCGACACATATACAGGTACAGCAGGTCGTGCAAAGAGAAATAAGTAACAAGGAGTGGTGTATATAATGTTTCTGGGGCAGACTGAAGGATCACTTTACAGATTGGAGAGCCCCTTGTCTGGTTTGTGCCTTTACTCCAGACTCTCCAAAACAGCGTATGCAATCATGACGGGAATAGATAGGGTGAATGCACTGTCTTTGCCCAGGGAAGGGGAATCAAGAACTCGAGGCATAGGCTTAAGGTGAGAGGAGAAAGATTGAAAAATAACCTGAGGGGCAACTTTTTCATATGTAGGTTAATTCAACGAACTGCCGAAGTACTGTAAGTCATTGAGGCAGGAGTGAAAATTGCATTTAAAAGACACTTGGACAGGTACATGGATAGGACAGGTTTAGAGGGATATGGGGCAAATGCAGGCAATATGGATTAGCTTAGATGGGGGGGAACTTGGTCATCGTGGACATGTTGGGCCAAAGGAACGTTTCTCATCCTCTATGTCTCTATGATTGCATGACTCTGCGACTGTCACTTGCCCTGTTCTTTAGTGGCTGGTGTTACACAGTATGCCCCTGGAGCTCTAAACACACAGTGCTGTTTGCATTCTCCTCCATGTGTGCAAATACATATAGACCACGCTCTTGTCACTTGCTACTACATCCTGCGGCCTACAGTGGACCCTCGACATTAGTGCCGCATGTGGGCGGTGGAGCTGCTGGACAAGGGGGGACTCTTCTTCCATCTGTTTAAGTTGAGTTTAGAGATACAGCGCAGAAACAGGCCCTTCAGCCCATCGTGTCTGCACTGACCAGAGATGCCCGCACATTAACACTACCCTACACACACTAGGGACAATTCTTTACATTTCTTACATTTATACCAAGCCAATTAACCTGCAAACATGCACGTCTTTGGAGTGTGGGAGGAATCCACTCATCTCCTCTTTTTCTGACTATCAACTGGGGCAACAACAATGGACAGTTAAATACTCATCATGCCATCAGAGCAACTGAAATAGAGACATTCGGACAAGTACATGGATATGAAAAGTTTGGAAGTGGAATGAGCAAAACGCAGACTAGCATAGAACAGTGCTTCTTAAACTGGTGAATGGTTCACCCAAGGGTGAATGAAATTATTTTGGGGTGAATGAAACTAGAGAGGTGAATGAAGGGTGAATGACTTAATTTATTCAGATATTTATATATTTTGTTAAACTTAAAAAAGGCATTGCCATTAAAGTGGTTAGTAAGCTCTTATTGGTTTTAATGGCAGTGGAGCTGGAAATCTGATGCTTTTTTCTCTCTACCTATGGTTTTCTAATTTCAAAGTAGTGGGATATTTCCCAAATTTACTGTAATATAATCTTTTATGGAAGACCAGACGAGCTAGTGGGATCATAAATCTATAAATGGCAACACTGGAGGATCGTCGTAGGCAACTGTTGAGCTGTAACTTTACTTTGTGTAGCAATTTTGCGACCATTTTGATATTTGGTGGCATTGTGAGCTTTCGTCAGGGACAGTTATAGATAGTTATATAAGTTAGAAACTAATATATTAAATCACATACTCCATGGTTTTTGAGCTAGTTTTCCAAGTAAAAAACTGCAGTAATCCAAGCCCGGAAAGGCTAGGAACGGTCTGAAGCCCAGTTTTAGACGTTGGAATGTTTTTTTTATCATTCTAATAGAATGATTTTCCAACTCCAGTGGTAATTAACTTATTTTTTTCACTCCTAGTTTTCTTTACATATTTTTAGGATGTTCAAAAAGTAGTACAAAATAAACACATAAGAAATCGGTTCATTTATGTTTTTTGCTCATGTGACAAAATATAAAATTATACACATTAGAGATTAAGACGAAAATTACCAAAAAATAAGAAAATTTAGTCGAGGGTGAATGATAATTTGTGTTAAATATTCAAGGGTGAGTGACACTGGGAATGGTTGAAGAAGCACTGGCATAGATGATGTATTTTGGTTGGCAGAAGCAAGTTGGGCCGAAGGGCTGTTTCGTGCTGTGTGTCTAGAATAAACACATGATGGCACTGGGAGAGGACTGGAATGTCATAATATTCACTAATGACTGCACTTATGTGATCTGCTCTCTGTACCCCCAGATCCACAAGAACAACATGAACATATAATAAGTTTACAGGGTGACACAGCGGCAGAGTTGCTGCCTTGCAGCGCCAGAGACTAGAGTTTCACCCTAAGTACCGGTGCTGGCTGTACGGAGTTTGCACTTTCTCCCAGTGACCTGCATGGGTTTTCCCCTGGTGTTCCGATTTCCTCCCACACTCCAAAGACGTACAGGCTTGTAGGTTGATTGGCTTCGGTAAAATTGTAAAATTGCCCCTAGTGTGTGTAGGGGAGTGTTGGTGTGCGGGGATCACTGGTCGGCGTGGACTCGGTGGATTGAAAGGCATGGTTTTGCGCTGTATCTCTAAAGTAAAGTAACGTAAAAAGTAGAGTTGACAAGCCTCCAGTAGATCTAATTCACACTATGTTTACCTCGTGGACTGCTACGGTTGAGGATGGAGGCTCACCACCTTCTCAACGGCATGGAATGCTGCCCATTCCCAGAGATGCCCACAACACACAACTGAACTATAAGATTATTTTATGGGGATGTTGCCAGACCTAGAGGGTGTGAGCTACAGGGAGAGATTGAGTACGCTGGGACTCTATTCCTTGGAGCGCTGGAGGATGAGGGGTGATCTTATAGAATTGCATGAAATCATGAGAGGGAATAGTTCGGGTAGATGCACAGAGTCTCTTGCCCAGAGTAGATGAATGGAGAACCAGAAGACATAGGTTTAAGATGGAGGGAGAAAAAATTGATAGGAATCTGAGGGGTAACTTTTTCACACAAAGGGTGGTGGGTGTATGGAACGGGCTGACAGAGGAGGTAGTTGAGGCAGCGACTATCCCAACGTTTAAGAAACAGTTAGACATACATGGATAGGACAGGTTTGGAAGGATATGGATCAAATGCAGGCAATGTAGCTGGGGCGAGTGTGGGCAAGTTGGGCTGAAGGGCCTGTTTCCACACAATATCACTCAATGACTCTATGTCTCTAAAGTGCCTGTCGTAACATGTACAGACAGTGGAGGGAGATGGCTCGAACACTATTGCCATGGGGATGAGATTACCTGACCACACACCAGCCACATTCCCACAGGGAAAGGGCAAGATTCGGGAGAGTTGCAAGTTAGATAGAAAATACACTTTTGTGACATTGAATAATTTCAAATTTCGAAGATGAGAAAGGCGACTTTCAGCTGCGGCTCCCAAAAGGTTCAGTCCATGTGGGTCTCTCCATAATTCTGTCCTCACCTGACAGAGTTGCCGTCTTCAGATGAAATGTTTAACCAAAGCCCCACCTGTTCCCCTGGGAATTCCCAACGGGTGGAAAGGCACCAGTTCAAAGAGAGCTGGGAATTATTGGAATATCCTTTATCCTTCACTCAATGACCCTGAAACATTATATCTGGTTTAACTATATTGCAGAAGGATCTGAAGGAGACCACACACCCAAAGAATCGCCCATCCATATTCTCCTTCTCCAGAGATGGACAGTGTATGCAGGAACTGCAGATAGATGCTGGTTTATACCGAAGATAGACACACAGTGCTGGAGCAACTCAGCGGGTCAGACAGCATCTCTGGAGAAAAGGACTAGGGTAATGATGCAGGTCGGAACAACCTCTTTAGACTGAGCAGAGGGGGGGGGGGGGGGGGGGGGGTGAACTGGAGGTAGGAGGTGGCACGGTGGTGCAGCGGTAGAGTTGCTGCCTTACAGCGCCAGTGACCCGGGTTCGGTCGTGACTATGAATGCTGTCAGTACGGAGTTTGCACTTCCTCCCCGTGGATTTGAGTATAGGAGCAGAGAGGTTCTACTGCAGTTGTACAGGGTCTTGGTGAGACCACACCTGGAGTATTGCGGACAGTTTTGGTCTCCAAATCTGAGGAAGGACATTATTGCCATAGAGGGAGCGCAGAGAAGGTTCACCAGACTGATTCCTGGGATGTCAGGACTGTCTTTATGAAGAAAGACTGGATAGACTTGGTTTATACTCTCTAGAATTTAGGAGATTGAGAGGGGATCTTATAGAAACTTACAAAATTCTTGAGGGGTTGGACAGGCTAGATGCAGGAAGATTACTCCCGATGTTGGGGAAGTCCAGGACAAGGGGTCACAGCTTAAGGATAAGGGGGAAATCCTTTAAAACCGAGATGAGAAGAACTTTTTTCACACACAGTGGTGAATCTCTGGAACTCTCTGCCACAGAGGGTAGTCGAGGCCAGTTCATTGGCTATATTTAAGAGGGAGTTAGATGTGGCCCTTGTGGGTAAGGGGATCAGAGGGTATGGAGAGAAGGCAGGTATGGGATACTGAGTTGGATGATCAGCCATGATCATATTGAATGGCGGTGCAGGCTCGAAGGGCCGAATGGCCTACTCCTGCACCTAATTTCTATGTTTCTATGTTTCTATGTCCTGTGTGGGTTTTCACAAGTTGTAGGAGTGTAGAACTAGGCCCATTGAGTCTACTCCGCCATTCAATGCTAGCTGATCTCTGCCTCCTAATCCCATGTTCCTGCCTTCTCTCCATAACCCTTGACACCTGTTCTAATCAAGAATTTGTTTTCTCCGAGACCTTAGGTTTCCTCCCACACTCCAAAGACGTACAGGTTAATTGGTTAATTGGCTTGGTATCATTGTAAATTGTCCCTAGTGTGTGTAGGATAGTGTTAATGTGTGGGGATCACTGGTCGGCACAGATATATTATTTGTGGGAGATTGCAGTGAACTAATTAGATTCTATGTTCCCTACATTGCAATAGTTCTACACTTCAAATGTACTTCACCAAATGCAGAACAGTGTAAGAGATGTAAAAATGCGACGGAAATGCAAGTCTTTTTCTAGTCTCTATCCTGTAGACTAAAGAGCCTGTCCTACTTGGACAACCTAATCCAGGAGTTTAGAAGACCCTAGACGAATTGAAAAAAATGTCAAGGTCGTGTTGGCTCGCCGAAGTGAAATACCTCCTACGACTATGTCTACGACCTCCTACGACCCCCCTCGACCTCAGTCATCCACACCTAAGACCAACTACGACTAGCTATGAGTGGGAAATGATCACATGATAAAATGATATCATGTTTGCTTTTTTCTTCTCGGGCCAGTTACCGACCTACGACTTCCTTCGACTACCCACGACTACCATCGCGACCTACCTACAAGTAAAAAGTATCAATTTTTTCCATGCCAACCTTTTTTTAACTCGTGGACATTTTTTATCAAGCTGGAAAAAACGCCGCGACCTACTTGAGGCCACGAGTACGCGGAGCCCACTCACGAGCACGAGGAATAGTTACGAAGACCTCCTATGACCTCGTGGGGACCATGCTGCGAGTATGAGTCAAGGGCAAGTCTGAAGAAGGGTTTCGGCCCGAAACGTCGCCTATTTCCTTCGCTCCATAGTTGCTGCTGCACCCGCTGAGTTTCTCCAGCAATTTTGTGTACCTTTGAGTCAAGGGCAAACTCGGCAGAGGTCGCCAATTAGCTCGTGAAAGTGGGACAGCGGCTTAACAGCTAAAGATTGGTGAATATGATTAGTTAACAACGATATTATTGTTACACCAGGTGCACACCTGGTAGGTAAGTCTAGGGGGATAGATGGGCGTTTTTCCACAAGGCAGCTCCTGGTGAAACTATGCTCAGAAGAGAAAGGGTGAAGTTTGGGCTGCAAACTGCAAGTGACCTTTACATGTAATACACAACCAGCTCACAAGAGGGCAGTACTAAGCTTTCTCTTCAAACCCACCCCCACCATCCTGGCACAAGGATTGTTTCCGTTTCCATGGTAATTAACCTCTTGAAGCACTTGGGTCAGAACAGAGCTCTCCACAATTCTGCAAGTCATTTTCTGACGTCTCTTCAGGATAGTTACGCATAATCAAATCCACAAAGCAGAGCGGTAAATGAAAAATAAAGGGCACCAGGCAATGATCTACCTTGCAGACTCACCAAGTACGAACACCTTTCCATCTGAAGGTGTGGCATGGTGGCGCAGCGGGCCTGTCCCACTTAGGCAACTATAGGAGACTATGCAGTCGCTACACGGCTGCCACATGTTCACGGGTGGTTGCCGGGGAGTCGCCTTCATGGTCGTGAGGAGTTCCCGCATTCTGGGAACTACTATGTTGAAAAATTAGCAGCGTCCAAAATGAAGCTGCCATGGAGAGTAGCGAGAATGTATGAGCCATAGGTGGTTCGCAAGGAGGTCCTAATGGGTTGTCAGGAGGTTGAAGGTTCTCATATGTTGTAGTCGGTGCTGACCGATGAATTTCATTGGCTCATTGGGAGTAAAAAAAGGTAAGCAGTAGTTTTCAGACTCAAGGATAACCGACCGGTAATGTTAAATGTCTGCCGAGCTTCACAGCCGTGTATCTCTGGCTTCTTAAAAAGTTGTCTCCACTCCTTCTCCTTCTCCCCCCTCTCCTCCCCCGTTTAAAGGACTTACTGTGCTTTAGCCATCTTTTTACAGCACCAACCTTCCTGACAATAAACTAAACTGAAGCTGAAATCTGGAGAGGAATTGAAATGGGGGCATTCTGCATGTTGTTGTGAGCTGGGAGCTATCAATCTCCATTCAGTCACTTATCAAACAATGTGAAACGTTACCATTCGTGGTTATTACAGGGGAAGGAGCCTTTTATGGTAAATCCGTGTTCACATTGATGCCAAATCATTCTGAGATAGAGATTCCTTTCTGTCTTGTGTTTTGAAACAAACTCATACGTGCTATTTTTCCACATTTCCATTCTGCAAGGAGACCCTTGTCACCAGAGCTGTAAAGCAAGTCAGCTCGCAGTTTTTCACTACCCAGGGAAGTACAATGCTATAATATTAACCTTTGAAAGTAGAGAGGCATTCTAGATTTCTTATCGTACATTGTAGTTACTGCTGCCACCTTGGGAATATAGAACCGAACAGCACAGAAGTAAGCCCTTTGACCCACAATGTCTGTGCCAAACATGACGCCGAGTTGAGCTAATCTCCACTGCTTGCATGCATTTGTATCCCTCCATTTCCTGCATATCCATGTGTCTATCTAAAAGCCTTTTAAACATTACTATCGTATCTGCTTCCACCACTACCTCTGGCAGCATGTTCCAGGCAGCTAGCAGTCTCTGTGTAGAAAAATTGCCCTGCACATCTCCTTGAAATTTCCCATGTCTGACCTCAAAACGATGCCCTCTAGTCTTTGACATTTCCACGCTTGGAAGGGTGGCATGATGGCGCAGTGGTAGTATTGCTGCCGTACAATGCCAGAGACCCGGGTTTGATCCTGACGATGGGTGCTGTCTGTACGGAGTTTGCACGTTCTCCCTGCAAGGCTGCCGGGCGTACTGGCAGATGAGGAGCGGCCAGAGAACAGAGACTCGGCGGCCCGGACACGGATGGCGGGCGGAGACGGAGAGTGACGGAGTGACACAGAGAGAGAGAGTGACCTAGAGAGGGGGGGCCAAGCTGGGCAAAATGACACGGCTTTTAGGTTGCCCGACGGGACTTTAGGTGGCCATTGGCAACCGGGCAACCGTTAATTCCGAGCGCTGCCCTGTACGGGTTTTCTCTGGGTGCTCTGGTTTCCTCCCACACTCCAAAGATATCCGGGGTTGTAGGTTAAATGGCTTTGCTAAAAATTGTAAATTGTCCCTAGTGTGTAGAATAGTGCCAAATGCAGAATCTTGTGGGGAAAGTTTGATAAAGTTATGTTAGGGATCATGCCTTATTATTGTTCCCAACCTGTTAGCCATTTCCTAGGGGATCATTTTGAATTTTGCTGAACAGATACCTCGACTGTATGGCCACTTTGTCATTGCACATTTATAAAAAACAATTCTCAGGCAGGTGAGGCCAGTGTTTTTCTGTAAAGTTAAGGGGCTGTCCCACTTGGGCTGTCACTTACGCCACTTACACTGGTAGTGACGGACACGTGATGGTCCCGCGAGTGCCGCACGCGCCATCATGCGCCCGCACAGCCGTCTGGAGCGAGCGACGTAATTCGAAGATGGACACAAAATGCTGGAGTAACTCAGCGGGACCTGCAGCATCTCTGGAGAGAAAGAATGGGTGACGTTTCATGACCGAGGCCTGAAGGAAGGTCCCGAACCGAAACGTCAGCCATTCCTTCTCTCCAGAGATGCTGCCCAAGTTACTCCAGCATTTTGTGTCTATCTTCTTACAGGATTAGATTGCTAACTTTATAAAAAACGACCGGCTTTCACCTGCCTAAACGCACAATGACAAAGTGGCTATAGGTTAATTTGGCATCATGATCAGCACAGACATGTGGGTTGAAGGGCCTGTTCCTATGCTGTGCTGTTTAAAGTGGTGCAGAATAAGCTCACTGTCTGATTCAGAGAGAAAATTCACCTGATATCAAGTCTCATCAGTGTGAGTTTCCTCCCACACTCCAAAGACGTACAGGTTTGTAAGTTAATTAGCTTGGTATAAGTGTACATTGCAAACAGTTTATGTATGTATTGGTAGGTATGTGTACCATTGTTTGTAGCACTTTAGTACGTGCACTGATGTACAGCACTTTTGTCGACGTGAGTTGCTTTTAAATGTGCTATACGAATAAAATAGACTGACTGACTGATTGTCCTTGGTGTGTGTAGGATAGTGTTAAACCCCTGTCCCACTTAGGAAACCTGAACGGAAACCTCTGGAGACTTTGCGCCCCACCCAAGGTTTCCGTGCGGTTCCCGGAGGTTTTTGTCAGTCTCCCTACCTGCTTCCACTACCTGCAACCTCCGGCAACCATCTGTAACCTCCGGCAACCGCATGGAAACCTTGGGTGGGGCGCAAAGTCTTCAGAGGTTTCCGTTCAGGTTTCCTAAGTGGGACAGGGGCATTAGTGCGCGGGGATCGCTGGTCGGTGTGGACTCGGTGGGCCGCAGGGCCTGTTTCCACACTGTATCTCTAAACTAAACTAAACTAAACGCAGCAGCAGTGTATCAGAGTGTAAAAGGGAAAGGGTTGGTTAACACCAATCACCTTGATGTCGGTATTACTGCCCCTGATTTAAGCTTCAGCCACACATCTCCCCACCCAGGATGTTTGCAGCTTATTTATGAGTCGTGATTAGGTTACTGTGCTGCCCCAAGAATAGCCTGGCTGTTTGTGGCCACAAATTCAAAATAGAAGGCTGGGCAAAATGAAAGAAGGAATTACGGGAGTTAACGGCAGGGGATAGTGGCCCCACCTCGATACTGCCTAACACAAGGGCTTGCACTCCTGATTGTACCAACACCTGACTGTAGGGGTTCAGTTCAGACAGCAAGCAATGAAGATGGCTGGTTTGGGATTGTGCGAGAGTGCGGGGAAGGAGAGGGAGGAACTGGGACTGTGGCCATCCTAGTAACAGCTGAGCCCCATCCTCACTCGACTCCATGCATGCAGACTGCTAACAACTATCAATGGATCATGACAGGAGACCCAGTCTCAATATTTCTCTCTCTGCCAGGGAACAGCTGTTGGGATCGGATATACGTTGGCACAGGACCAGGGATAGAACCAGCCAAACAGTGAAATAGAAAACTGTGTAAGAAGGAACGGTTTAAACCGAAGATAGACACAAAAAGCTGGAGTAACTCAGCGGGACAGGCAGCATCTCTGGAGAGAAGGAATGGGTGATGTTTCGGGTCGAGACCCTTCTTCAGACAAACTAGCAGCAGGTTTAAAACATTAATTTGTATTTATTTCTTAACAAAGTAGTGCAAGTGTTCACTTTTTCCTTGAGGCCCTATCTAAACGTTCCTCATTTGCCATTGCTGTCAAGGAGCTCCGAGGTGCACATCCCTGTCAGATCATGGCTCCCTGGAGAGAAGCCAAGCTCAGATCTGGACCTGTGGACCATGAAATCATACCTCTGTTAAACCATGCCCTGCCCCAGGTTCGGCTCATAGCATTCCAGTGCAGGAGGAAGCACAAGTCTGCTTTCCAGGTTGATAGATGTAAACGAAAGACGTATCTATCATAGTCGCCTCTAGTTTAGAGATACAGCATGGAGACAGGCCACTGAAGAAGGGTCTCAACACGAAAGGTCACCCATTCCTATCCTGAGATGCTGCCTGCCCTGCAGAGTTGTTCCAGCATTTTGTATCTATATTTGCTGGAAACAGGCCCTTCGGCCCACCCAGTTCATGCCGACCACTAATCACCCATTCGCATTAGTTCTATATTATCCCATTTTTTTCATCAACTACCTGCACAATTTTACAGAGACCAACAAACCTGTACGTCTTTGGGATGTGGGAAGAAAACAGAGCACTCCGAGGAAACCAACGTGGTCACAGGAAGAATGTGCAAACTCAGCACAGACGTCACCCGAGGTCAGGATCGAACCATGGTCTCTGGCTCTGTGAGGCACTTATAGAGTCGTAGATTGATACAGCATGGAAACAGGCCCTTCGGCCCAACTTGCTCAACATGCCAACATGTCCCGTCTACACTAGTCCCACCTGCCTGCGTTTGATTCATATCCCTCCAAACCTGTCCAGTAAATGTACCTTGGGTTACTTCTTCTGTACACTGGATCTTTAGCCATTCAATGCTCCAGCCAGTGTATGCAGCCAAGCTAACCTGGCAGTGTCCCACCTTTGCGGAGGTATGGAGCAAGGGGGCAGATTGTTTACTGTGGCTGTGTTACAAATTGTACAAAGAACAGATTTTTATTTAACAGGACAAGCTGTGACTTTTACTTATGACACTATTCAGTTTGATCTTGAGAGCACATTGCAGCCTCTGATATAGCTAAATGACATTACTGCTACCCATTATACCAACAAAGTAGTCTCTTCCATCCTAGTGTCATCAACCCCATCTTGGGGATGGTCCTTTACTGCAGGCAGAACTCGAAACCCTCGTGGCCTTTTGCCAAACACAGCCCTGGAGAAACCCAGGGAAAGTTCCAACCACCTGAGACATAACAACACCATTTCGAGTCAGAATTTTAACTGGGCTGCTCAGCACATAAAATTGAATTGAGCATAAAATTATACCAGCCTGAATGTGTAGGAAGGAACTGTAGATGCTGGTTTGCACCGAAGATAGACACAAAGTGCTTGAGTAACTCAGGCATGGGTGGAATGGATGACGTTTCGAGTCGGGTTTCGGGTCAAGACCCTTCTTCAGAATGCTTCTTCGGTCTCCAGTCTGAAGAAGGGTCTCAACCCAAACCGTCACCCAGTCCTTCTCTCCAGAGATGCTGCCTGTCCCGCTGAGTTACTCCAGCAATTTGTGTCTATACCAGCTTGAAGCAGCTCTGTCCCTGCTGGATAGTTTGGGTTACTATCAGGGCTTTGATATGTCTAGGAATCAATTGGCAACTTTCTCGTTTTATGTGGATTGAGAGCTCGACCAGTTCAGTTCAGTTCATTGTCACGTGTATCGAAGTACAGTGAAAAGCTTTAGTTGCGTGCTAACCAGTCAGCAGAAAGACAATACATGATTACAATCGATCCATTTACAGTGTATAGATACATAATGAGGGAATAATGTTTAGTGCAAGGTAAAGCCAGCAAAGAGCGATCAAGGATAGTCCAATGGTCATTAAAGAAACATAGAAACATAGAAAATAGGTGCAGGAGTAGGCCATTCGGCCCTTCGAGCCTGCACCGTCATTCGATATGATCATGGCTGATCATCCAACTCAGTATCCCATCCCTGCCTTCTCTCCATACCCCATGATCCCTTTAGCCACAAGGGCCACATCTAACTCCCTCTTAAATATAGCCAATGAACTGGCCTCAACTGCCTTCTGTGGCAGAGAAATCCACAGATTCACCACTCTCTGTGTAAAAAATGAAAAGAGGTAAATAGTATTTCAGCACTGCTCTCTGGTTGTGGTAGGATAGTTGGTGACCACAAATTATCTTCACACAGGAAACTTCATTACACTGACCATTACTTTTCCCATGTGATCTCTTCGCTCTGTATGGTATCTTTAACTTGAGCAATCTAGCACATTGAGCAGTGCCTTTGCAACAAGGCCATGCAACATCTAATCAGCAATTACACATGCATTTCACCTTAAGTTTCCAAACACTGATTTATTCCCCCCCCCCCCCCCCCCCCCCCCCCCCCCCCCCCCCCCCCCCCCCCCACTAGTTTCCACTAGTGGGAGAGTCTATGACTAGAGGTCATGAGCTCAGAATTAAAGGACTTTCTTTCAGGAAGGAGATGAGGAGGAACATCTCTGGTCAGAGGGTGGTGAATCTGTTGGATTCTTTGCCCCAGAAGGCTGTGGAGGCCAGGTCAGTGGATATATTTACGGCAACAGCAATTATTTTTATTGAGGGAGTGCTGCGTAGGTTCACAAGGTTAATTCCCGGGTTGGCGGGACTGCCATATGCTGAGAGAATGGAGCGGCTGGGCTTTTATATAATGGAATTTAGAAGGATGAGAGGGATTCTTATTGAAACATATAAGATTATTAAGGGTTTGGAGGCAGGAAACATGTTCCCGATGTTGGGGGAGTCCAGAACCAGGGGCCATAGTTTAAGAATAAGGGGTAAACCATTTAGAACGGAGATGAAGATACACTTTTTTACACAGAGAGTTGTGAGTCTGTGGAATTCTCTGCCTCAGAGGGCGGTGGAGGCCGGTTCCCTGGATACTTTCCAGTGAGAGCTAGATAGGGCTCTTGAAGATAGCGGAGTCAGTGGATAAGAGGAGAAGGCAGGAACGGGGTACTGATTGTGGATGATAGTTCCTGAGGATTGGAGGGTAGCAAACGTAACCCCACTTTTTAAGAAGGGAGGGAGAGAGAAAACGGGGAATTACAGACCAGTTAGTCTAACATCGGTAGTGGGGAAACTGCTAGAGTCAGTTATTAAAGATGGGATAGCAGCACATTTGGAAAGTGATGAAATCATTGGACAAAGTCAGCATGGATTTACGAAAGGTAAATCATGTCTGACGAATCTTATAGAATTTTTCGAGGATGTAACTAGTAGCGTGGATAGGGGAGAACCAGTGGATGTGGTGTATCTGGACTTCCAGAAGGCTTTCGTCAAGGTCCCACATAAGAGATTAGTATACAAACGGCATTGGGGGTTCAGTATTGATGTGGATAGAGAACTGGCTGGCAAACAGGAGCAAGGAGTAGGAGTAAACGGGTCCTTTTCACAATGGCGGGCAGTGACTAGTGGGGTACCCCAAGGCTCAGTACTGGGACCCCAGCTATTTACAATATATATTAATGATCTGGATGAGGGAATTGAAGGCAATATCTCCAAGTTTGCGGATGACACTAAGCTGGGGGGCAGTGTTAGCTGTGAGGAGGATGCTAGGAGACTGCAAGGTGACTTGGATAGGCTGGGTGAGTGGGAAAATGTTTGGCAGATGCAGTATAATGTGGATAAATGTGAGGTTATCCATTTTGGTGGCAAAAACAGGAAAGCAGACTATTATCTGAATGGTGGCCGATTAGGGAAAGGGGAGATGCAGCGAGACCTGGGTGTCATGGTACACCAGTCATTGAAAGTGGGCATGCAGGTGCAGCAGGCAGTGAAGAAAGCGAATGGTATGTTAGCTTTCATAGCAAAAGGATTTGAGTATCGGAGCAGGAGGTTCTACTGCAGATGTACAGGGTCTTGTTGAGACCACACCTGGAGTATTGCGTACAGTTTTGGTCTCCAAATCTGAGGAAGGACATGCTTGCCATAGAGGGAGTGCAGCGAAGGTTCACCAGACTCATTCCTGGGATGTCAGGACTGTCTTATGAAGAAAGACTGGATAGACTTGGTTTATACTCTCTAGAATTTAGGAGATTGAGAGGGGATCTTATAGAAACTTATAAAATTCTTGAGGGGTTGGACAGGCTAGATGCAGGAAGATTGTTCCTGATGTTGGGGAAGTCCAGGACAAGGGGCCACAGCTTAAGGATAAGGGGGAAATCCTTTAAAACCGAGATGAGAAAAACCTTTTTCACACAGAGAGTGGTGAATCTCTGGAACTCTCTGCCACAGAGGGTAGTTGAGGCCAGTTCATTGGCTATATTTAAGAGGGAGTTAGATGTGGCCCTTGTGGTTAAGGGGATCAGAGGGTATGGAGAGAAGGCAGGTACAGGACACTGAGTTGGATGATCAGCCATGATCATATTGAATGGCGGTGCAGGCTCGAAGGGCCGAATGGCCTACTCCTGCACCTAATTTCCATGTTTCTATGTTTCTATCACATTGAATGGCGGTGCTGGCTTGAAGGGCCGAATGGCCTACTCCTGCACCTATTGTCTATTGTCAGAGATAGATATATTCTTGAGTAGTGCGGGTGTCAGCGGTCATGGGGAGAAGGCAGGAGAAAAAGGTTAGGAGGGAGAAATAGATCAGCCATGATTGAATGGCGGAGTAGACTTGATGGGCCGAATGCCCTGATTCTGCTCACATCACTTATGACCTTCTGATCACACACAGGAATCAATGAAGGGAGAGGTTAGCAGAGGTCAGAGAGATGCCTACTCTAACACCACAGGAGCTGTTGACAGATGACTCGCTGAAGCCTGTCTGTGTAACAAGAGTGAGTTACTGAGCCATTGACTGGCAACAAGTATTGACGATGCTACTGTCCTGGGGTGACAGATTTGAAAATTATTTGAATGGCATGTAGCAGCCTCGGGCACAGCCTGGCTAGAAATACTAAGAAGCAGGTGCCATCATGTAGGTTTAATGTCAGTGTCAGGTAAGTATGTTCTTACTGGAAGTGGATACACACTTCTATACAGAGTTCATTTTCATTCCATTGATGGTGGCTAAAGCTGCTTCTGTTACAGTTAACAGTGCCTGGAGCAGCACAGCATGATCAACGGGGAAACACCATGGCATCCTTGGAGAACATTGATAGGTGATGACAGACACAAAATGCTGGGGTAACTCAGCTGGGCAGGCAACATCTCTGGAGAGAAGGAATGGGTGACATTTCAGCCTGAAGAAGGGTCTCGACCCACAATGTCACCCATTCCTTTGCTCCCGAGATGTTGCCTGTCCCGCTGGGTTACTCCAGTATTTTGTGTCTTTCTTTGATGTAAACCAGCACCTGCAGTTCCTTTCTACAAATGTACAAACTCCACACAGCCAAGCACCCGGATGATTCGGGTCTGGACCTTTCTCCAGGCAGAGGGTTTGGAAATTTCTAGTATTCTCTTTAATTTTGGATGTCATGCGATAGTTTCTGCTGCTGCTGCTTGGTCCTAATCAGACCAAACCTCCTGGAAGAAGGAACTGCCAAGCTGGCATTTAAAGAAACTGCAAAGACGTATTTGTCATTAACACCACCATCCATAATTTCAGATCCCAGGATATGCCCAATTATATTTATTCTGTGTTATTGTCTTAGTTGAGGTGCAACAGCCAGAAAACAACCATACTGTCTTCAATTCCAAGAGGTTAAAAAACAAGACTGATTCATTTCTAATGATGCTAACTGGATGGGAGGATAGGCAACTGTATCATCCTATCACAGCCAGAGAGCAGTGCTGAACTACTATCTACCTTTTTGGTGACCCTCGGACTATCCTTGATCGGACTTTGCTGGCTTTAACTTGCACTAAACATTGTTCCCTTATCATGTATCTATATACCGTAAATGGCTCAATTGTATTCACCTATTGTATTTCTGCCGACTGGATCACACGTGACAAAGGTTTTTTACAGTAGCTCGGTACACGTGACGATAATAAACTAAACTAATGAATGGGCAGAGTTTCCACCTGCCTTCCTGGTTACAGAGACATAGACATAGAAAATAGGTGCAGGAGGAGGCCATTCGGCCCTTCGAGCCAGCACCGCCATTCATTGTGATCATGGCTGATCGTCCCCTATTAATAACCCGTGCCTGCCTTCTCCCAATTTCCCTTCTCCACTAGCCCCTAGAGCTCTATCTAACTCTCTCTTAAATCCATCCAGTGACTTAGCCTCCACTGCCCTCTGTGGCAGGGAATTCCAGAAATTCACAACTCTCTGGGTGAAAACGTTTTTTCTCACCTCTGTCTTAAATGACCTCCTCTTTATTTTAAGTCTGTGGCCCCTGGTTGTGGACTTGCCCAACATTGGGAACATTTTTCCTACATCTAGCTTGTCCAGTCCTTTTATAATTTTATATGTTTCTATAAGATCCCCATCATCCTTCTAAACTCCAGTGAATACAAGCCTAGTCTTTTCAATCTTTCCTCATAGTCCTGCCATCCCAGGGATCCATCTCGTGAACCTACGCTGCACTGCCTCAATCACAAGGATGTCCTTCCTCAAATAAGAATACTGTACACAATACTTCAGATATGGTCTCACCAAAGCCCTATACAACTCTTTACTCCTATTCTGAAATCCTCTTATTATGAAAGAGGATTCATTATCCAGGCCTCTAATGCTGGTTGTGTCAAGTTTGTGCATTTTGTGTACTTTAGTGCTTGCTTCCTCCCAGATCCCAAAGACAAACAAACAGGATGGTAGGATAATTCTGTACATGCGTGGCAGTATCTTGGGGGAGGTGGAAGGCTGGGGTAGTTGATTGGATCGCAGGAAGACTTAACCTGGATTACTGTAGAGGTTGGGTTGGTGGTTAGCAGAGACGTGGTAGGCCAAATGGCCTGTTTCCATGGTCTATGATAGTGATGGAATTGTTTGATATATATTGGCAATCAATTGAATCAAAATCAAAGCTCAATTCTCTTTCTCCAAATCTCTTTCTCCATGAGAACGTGTGAACTTCCCACAGACAGTGGCAAAGCTCTGGATCAAACGTCTGCGGGAATGTCAGACGTCTGGATCGAACGTCTGGGGGAACATCAGAGGTCTGGATCAATGTCTCTGACATTGCCGAGCAGCACCTCTATCAACCATTGTGCCACCCTTTTAAATATGTGCACAAGTCTTCCAATAGATCCCAGGCTTGTTGAGAGGCAGTGATGACCATGGATATGATGAATGATGCCATCCATTCCACATCAGCCTGGTCTTTATCTATGTTACCTGTCGCACAGTGCCACATGCAAATTGGCTGTCATGTTTCTAACATTAAAGGAGTTCTTTAGACAAAATTGTTTAATTGTGTAACCAATTGACGAGGTCCTGAGTCAGGAAAGATGTGATATACAATTTAACTTTGCAGTGGATATCCTGAAGAGACTGTGACTGGGATCATGTTCTGGACAAAGCAGGTATGTGCGTAGGTGTTGGGATATTGGTGGGTGTGACTGGGCCCTCCCTGCCTCTTACACACTCCAACTTCCCTGGAAGCACTCCATATCCTGATTCATTGAATGACAATAAACATTTTGGACAAGGTGCCAGGATCTTTGTAACTGTAACTTGGCTGGCTCCTTTCAATTTTGGCGATTAGTGCCAACATTTTGTAACGTTTGGTGATTACATCCAGCTTTGTGCACTCCCCAACTGGGCATGGGCGCTCTCCTGAGAGGCGTGGTAGTCAGGCACCTATTCTCAGCAGAGGCAATTGTAAAGCCAAGGTACACAAACGTACTGGAGAAACTCAGCGGGTGCAGCAGCATCTGTGGTGTGAAGGAAATTGGCAACGTTTCGGGTCGAGACCCTTCTTCAAACTGATGGGAGAGTGGGGGGGGGGGGTGGGGAGAAGAAAGGAGAATGGAAGAGGAGGAGCCAGAGGGCTGAGGGAGAGCTGAGAAGGGAAGGATACAGCAAGGGCTACCAGAAATTGGAGAAGTCAATGTTTATGCCGCTAGGGTGCAGACTGCCCAAGCGGAATATGAGGTGCTGCTCCTCCAATTTCCGGTGGTGCTCACTCTGGCCATGGAGGAGGCCCAGGACAGAAAGGTCGGATTCGGAATGGGAGGGGGAGTTGAAGTGCTGAGCCACAGGGAGATCAGGTTGGTTAATGCGGACCGAGCGGAGGTGTTCGGCGAAATGATCGCCAAGCCTACGCTTGGTCTGACCGATGTAGATCAGCTGACATCTAGAACAGCGGATGCAATAGATGAGGTTGGAGGAGATGCAGGTGAACCTCTGTTGCACCTGGAACAACTGCTTGGGTCCTTGAATGGAGTCGAGGGAGAAGGTAAAGCGACAAGTGTAGCATTTCTTGTGGTTGCAAAGGAAAGCGCCCGGGGAGGGGGTGGTGCGGGAGGGAAGGGGAGTTACGGAGGGAGCTGTCTTTGCGGAAGGCAGACAGGGGGGGAGATGGGAAAATGTGGCGAGTGGTGGGGTCACGTTGGAGGTGGCGAAACTGACGGAGGACTATTTGTTGTATTGTTGTATGTTGTATGTTGTAAAGCTAGGCTGGAGATCCACTCTTGTTAAACAAGTGAGCTCTCTGTACAGTGTCAGGCCTCCAGCACCTTCAAGGTCGGCTGCAGGAGGCAAAGATGGCCGGGCGAGGAGAAGAGCGGGACGCTGGTTCACGGGAACTGCTCCAGTACATCGAGCGCACGGGTAGACCATTGAATAACGGCGCCAAAAATGGCGGCGCCCGCATGTGTGATATATGCAAAATAAACTTCACTGTGCAGTTGCTTAAGAAGGGTCTCGACCCGAAACGTCACCCATTCCTTCTCTCCAGAGATACTACCTGGCCAGCTGAGTTACCACAGCATTTTGTGTCTATCTTCAGTGTAAACCAGCATCTGCAGTTCCTTCGCGCATGCTAAGCACTATCGACTAACTCACCAGATTTACAACAAACACATTTTCACTGTCACCACCACTTTGTGGAAATGCTGCAGTGGAAACTCTTTCAGTGTACTAAAGCCCCATTCAACAAACAATTTACTCCAAATCAAATAACCCAAGCCCTCAAGAAAGAAGAGTCTCAACCCTAAACATTGACTGTTCATTTCCCTCCACAGATGTTGCCTGACCCTATAAGTTCTTCCAGCACTTAGGGTTTTACTCATCATTCCAGCATCTGCATTATCTTGTGTCTGCATAAGCAAAGATGTTACCTTACATCAGGCAACTTGCTTGTTGATTTAATGATCTATTTAATTTATGTAAGAGCTTCTCTTCAAATTCACATTTTTATATATTATCTTTTTCAATCTTTTGCCATTCTAAAGCACCAATAAAGTCATTTGAAAGCATAGTCAGCTTTGTAATACAGGTAATTTGAAAAATAAACCACATTTTTTACTGACGGGAGGTTGTGTCAAGTCTAACATTGAACAGACTAGTTCAGTTAACTTCCTTGCTCTTCTTCAAAACTCTTCTACTGGATCTTTTAGATTCACCTGGGACAGAAATTATTCTTTCCAAAATATATTTTAGCTGGACTTTATGTACTTCGTTCAGAGATACAGCATGAAAACAGGCCCTTCGGCCCACCGAGTCCAAACTGAGCAGTGACCCCCCGTACACTAGCACTATCCTACACACTAGGGACATTGTTTTTTGTTATTACCGAAGCCAAATTAACGTACAAACGTGGACAACTTTGGAGTACGGGAGGAAACCAGAGCACCCGGGGAAAACCCACATGCTCACTGAGGCGCGTTTACAAACTCCGTACACACAGCACCCGTAGTCAGAATTGATTCCAGGTCTCTGGTGCTGTATGGCGGCAACTCTACCGCTGCACCACTGTGCAGCCCATTTCTGCATAAATTTGCAAAACCTGATGAAATGTTTATTTTAAATGCAGGAGAATAAAATCACAGCAGTTTTAGCCTGGAATGTTAACTGTTGCTCTCTTCACAGATGCTGCCTGACCTGATGAATATCATTTCCAGATTCCCTATTGAAGAATCTATTGCAACATCTATTCTTGGGAGATGGCAAGAATCTTGAAAAGGCATTGGTGAGCTGCCTTGCTGCATTTCCTCTGGTTCCTGCAGCGTTGACCAACCAGTGACTGGTGAGCCATTTCAGAATGTAGTTGACCACATTGCCATGTGTCTGGAGTCTTGGTCACTGTCAATTGCCTTTGGTATGTAGGTGAAAGGTAGGAGTCGGATGGAGTTAATGAGATAGATAATTAAGACAGGATGTGTAGGAAGGAACTACAGTTTAAACCGAAGAAAGAGACACAAAGCTGGAGTAACTCAGCGGGACAGACAGCATTCCCTGGAGAAAAGGAATAGGTGACATTTCAGGTCAAGATCCGTCTACAGGATTATGGGCACAAAGGGTGTTCGATGGTCAGCATGGAATAGGTGGGCCGAAGGGGCTGTTTCTTTGCTGCATCTCTCTAGAAATCTACGACGACACAATCAAGGACAACAGAGTTCCTATTGGGTACACAAAAATGCTGGAGAAACTCAGCGGGTGCAGCAGCATCAATGGAGCAAAGGAAATAGGCAACGTTTCGGGCCGAAAGGTTTCAGGCCGAAGAAGGGTTTTGGCCCGAAACGTTGCCTATTTCCTTCGCTCCATAGATGCTGCTGCACCCGCTGAGTTTCTCCAGTATTTTTGTGTACCTTCGATTTTCCAGCATCTGCAGTTCCTTCTTAAACAGAGTTCCTAGTGGACTCCAAAGAAGGATCCTGCCCCCAAAACGTATCCATGTCACGTATCCATGTTCTCCTGAGATGCTGCCCGACCAGCTGAGTTGCTCCAGCACTCTGTGTCCTTTTTTGGTAAACCTGCATCTGCAGTTCCTTGTATTCACAGAGTTCCCACCCTGTAGAACACCCTGTGACGTTGACTTGAACAATGTCCATTTGGAAAGGGCTGCCAGAAATCAACTGCAAGGGATGAATAGTTACACTCAACATTTCCCAGATCTATCTCCATAATTTTGTCATTGGTAGTTTCTCTTTATTTTTTTCCCCTCTTCTTCTTCCATCTCTATAAAGTGCCTGTCCCACGAGCATGCGACCTGCATGCGGCAAGCGCGACCAAACCGGAAGCAGGGGCCGCGCAGAGGTCGAGTGATCCCCGTACAGGGCCGGTCCCACCAGATGCGCCTGCATGCGGCGAGCGCGACCAAACAGGAAACGAGGGCCGCGCGGAGGTCGAGTGAGTGAGTGACGTGAAGTTCGAGCGAAGTCCGCGGGAAGTTCGCGCGTGACGTACGGTGTCGAGACGCTGCGTATGCCCGTCGAGGTGGCTGCGGGCCGGCAGGCCATTGCCGCGCGGAAATTTTGAACACCGTCAGTTTTTCGGAGCCCCGCGCGATGTCGGGACCTGCTCCGCACAACTCCATACGGCTCCGGCGATCGAAGTGGGAACAGCCCCGCGAGGCCGTACGGCTTAAATTGTCGCTTACTATTATTTGTACACATGCTTCTAATAAAAATATATATTAAAAAAAAAGAAATCAACTGCAAAAAACATGAAATACTGGAAAAACACAGCAGCACAGCACACTTCCAACTATGCTAAACACAAGTGGCAAGTGTGGAAAGAGGAATCTATCAAGGCCATGGCCATGCAACCATCTATGGGAATGTCAGCAGGCAGATTCTGACATGGCTCGATACACAGGGGGATGGGTGTGGATAGTTGGTTCAAGCTAATGAAAGAAAAAAGCCTACTTTGAATGAACCGTCTGCTTACATCATTTAACTAGGCCAATCACTGGCAGGTGCAAAAGTAGAAAGAGGAAGGGGAAAGAAAATAAGTATCATCTTTGTTAACATCAAAAGGAGCAGATTGCATTCCTAATTTCACCAGAGGCCACAAGCTTTATCTACAATCCACAATGAGAGTATAAACTAATCTCTATTATTATACTGGGAAAAGAGGCCTCTGGACCACATTCTTCAAATGCAAAGGTGTTTATTTCTCTAGCTCCTCTCAGCAAGGGCATACCTTGCTGTATATATAGGAAGAAACTGCAGATGCTGGTTTACACCAAAGATAGGCACAAAATGCTGGAGTAACTCAGCAGGACCAGCAGCATCTCTGGATAGAAGGAATGGGTGACGTTTCTTCAGACCCGAAACGACCCGAAACATCACCCATTCCTCCTCTCCAGATGCTGCCTGCCCCGCTCAGTTACTCCTGCATTTTGTGTCTATCACCTCTTACTGCAGCTCTTCCGGGAGTGAGTCCTTCCTCTCCACATTCCAAATATTTATCCATGGTCAGAAAAACAAACTAACCTGCAGTCTTGGAATGCAACAAAAAACGTGCACAGATCTGATGAACTGATCGAGTAACAATTTATATAAGTGAGCTATAAACACAATTCCCGGTGCTTGTTATATGACCCACATGAACTTTATGTCCGTTTCTCCACTTTTTTTTTTAACTCTTGTGGACCTGCTAAAAAATATATTGATGAACCATACCCTTTCAACAACCCTTTGCACCTTAGAAATAATCTCATACCTAATGCTACTTCACTCAAAATAAATTGTGGTTAGAGGATTCCACTGATCACCTTGAGAGGGTGGAAAATGAGGTGAGAATAGCGTAACTAGTTTAACATTGTATCTGGAAGATTTGTTTTAGTTTAAGTTTATAGATTTAGAGATACAGGTCCTTCGACCCACCGAGTCTGCACCAATCAGCTTTCCCCGCAGTTTGTCCGAATCCTGCACAGATTCCCGGAAAATGCCAGAGTGTGATTGCTGTAATTATTGAAATTGCCTTTTAAACAAAGGACCTGCATTTATGTAGAACCTTTCACAATCTGACGAACTCCAATCAAGGGCCCAAACAGTCTTTCCAGGTGAGGCAAAGGTTCACTTCCACCTCCTCCAACCTCATCTACTGTATCCGCTGTTCCAGGTGTCACCTTCTCTACATCGGCGAGACCAAGCGCAGGCTCAGCGATTGTTTCGCTGAACACCTCCGCTCAGTCCGCCTGAACCTACCTGATCCCCCGGTTGCTCAGCACTTCAACTCCCTCTCCCATTCCCACTCCGACCTTTCTCTCCTGGGCCTCCTGCATTGTCAGGGTGAGGCCCAGCGCAAATTGGAGGAACAGCACCTCATATTTAGCTTCGGTAGTTTACACCCCAGCGGTAGGAACATTGACTTCTCTAACTTCAGATAGTCCTTGCCTTCCCTCTCTATCCCCTCCTCCTTCCCAGTTCTCCCACCATCTTACTGCCTCCGACTAAATTCTATCTCTGTCCCGCCCACTCCCTTGACATCAGTCTGAAGAAAGGTCTCGACCCAAAACTTCACCCATTCCTTCTCTCCAGAGATGCTGCCTGTCCCGCTGAGTTACTCCAGCATTTTGTGTCTTCCATTCTGTGATGCTGGTGATGTGCCAAAAAAAGGTAAACATTGAGGCCACAAGACGCAAATTTCATTCCAAATGAGTTACTTCATAGATCTGATGAACTGATCGAGTAACAATTTATATAAGTGAGATATAAACACAATCCCCGGTGCTTGTTATATGACCCACATGAACTTTATGTCCGTTTCTCCACTTTTTGTTTTAACTCTTGTGGACCTGCTAAAAAATATATTGACGAACCATACCCTTGCAACAACCCTTTGCACCTTAGAAATAATCTCATACCTAATGCTACTTCACTCAAAATAAATTGTGGTTAGAGGATTCCACTGATCACCTTGAGAGGGTGGAAAATGAGGTGTGAATAGCGTAACTAGTTTAACAGTGTATCTGGAGGATTTGTTTTAGTTTAAGTTTATAGATTTAGAGATACAGGTCCTTCGACCCACCGAGTCTGCACCAACCAGTTTTCCCCGCACACTAACACACAGTAGGGATAATTTATTTTTATACCAAATCAATTAATGTGCAGGGGTGGGATATTGCAACCTTCACGTGGTCCGCCCTGTTTTGACAAATGCAATCAACCCGGCTTGCACAATCAAATAAGATCAAATAGAACAAGTTGTCCTACAACTTTTGGCTGTGCACGCCATACGCAAGAAGAAGAAGAATAATTAAGGTACAAACCTGCAGGTTTGTCCGAATCCTGCACAGATTCCCGGAAAATGCCACAGAGTGTGATTGCTGTAATTATTGAAATTGCCTTTTAAAGAAAGGACCTGCATTTATGTAGAACCTTTCACAATCTGACGATGCTCCACAGCTCTTGTCAACCAATTTATGGAGTGAACGTCAGGGTTCAGTTCCTGAGAACTGATTGTAAGCCCAAAACAGTTTGCAAGTTAGTAGTGTGGCTCCATGTACTTTCCCCTGCAACCGCAGGAGATGCAACACCTGTCCCTTTACCTCCCCCCTCGACTCCAATCAAGGACCCAAACAGTCTTTCCAGGTGAGGCAAAGGTTCACTTGCACCTCCTCCAACCTCATCTACTGTATCCTCTGTTCCAGGTGTCAACTTCTCCACATCGGCGAGACCAAGCGCAGGCTCGGCGATCGTTTCACTGAACACCTCCGCTCAGTCCGCCTGAACCTACCTGATCTCCCGGTTGCTCAGCACTTCAACTCCCTCTCCCATTCCCAATCCGACCTTTCTCTCCTGGGCCTCCTCCATTGTCAGAGTGAGGCCCAGAGCAAATTGGAGGAACAGCACCTCATATTTAGCTTCGGTAGTTTACACCCCAGCGGTAGGAACATTAACTTCTCTAACTTCAGATAGTCCTTGCCTTCCCTCTCTATCCCCTCCTCCTTCCCAGTTCTCCCACCATCTTACTGCCTCCGACTAAATTCTATCTCTGTCCCGCCCACTCCCTTGACATCAGTCTGAAGAAAGGTCTCGACCCAAAACTTCACCCATTCCTTCTCTCCAGAGATGCTGCCTGTCCCGCTGAGTTACTCCAGCATTTTGTGTCTTCCATTCTGTGATGCTGGTGATGTGCCAAAAAAAGGTAAACATTGAGGCCACAAGACGCAAATTTCATTCCAAATGAGTTACTTCATAGATCTGATGAACTGATCGAGTAACAATTTATATAAGTGAGATATAAACACAATCCCCGGTGCTTGTTATATGACCCACATGAACTTTATGTCCGTTTCTCCACTTTTTGTTTTAACTCTTGTGGACCTGCTAAAAAATATATTGATGAACCATACCCTTTCAACAACCCTTTGCATCTTAGAAATAATCTCATACCTAATGCTACTTCACTCAAAATAAATTGTGGTTGGAGGATTCCACTGATCACCTTGAGAGGGTGGAAAATGAGGTGAGAATAGCGTAACTAGTTTAACAGTGTATCTGGAGGATTTGTTTTAGTTTAAGTTTATAGATTTAGAGATACAGGTCCTTCGACCCACCGAGTCTGCACCAACCAGCTTTCCCCGCACACTAACACACAGTAGGGACAATTTAATTTTATACCAAATCAATTAATGTGCAGGGATGGGAGATTGCAACCTTCACGTGGTCCGCCCTGTTTCGACAAATGCAATCTACCCGGCATGCACAATCAAATAAGATCAAATAGAACAAGTTGTCCAACAACTTTAGGCTGTGCACGCCATACGCAAGAAGAAGAAGAATTAAGGTACAAACCTGCACGTCTTTGGAGTGTGGGAGGGAATTGAATATCTCGGAGAAAACCCACGCAGGTCACGGGAAGAAAGTACAAACTCCGTACAGACAGCACCCATGGTCAGGATCGAACCGGGGTATCTGGTGCTGTGAGACAGTAGCTCCAACCGCTACGGCACCCTGCAGCCCTTGGGGTGAGTAACAATATGAATTGGATGCTGAATAAGCATTGGCCCAAGGAGCAGATCATGAATATTGTACTTTCTGTTAGTTCCTTGTGGCATCGAATTAATGGATAAATTGGAGAAGGCTGACATAGTATTGATATGAAGGAGATGTTCCCCATGAATGCATTTACCTCCTTCAGTTTATCAATCAGAGCAGGCTGTGCAAAGGCATATTTTTTCTAAAGCTGCAAGGATGGCAAGGTTCCAGCCGAATAACAAACCATGATGTGTAGGAAGGTACTGCAGAAGCTGGTTTTCACCGAAGATATAGACACAACATTCTGGAGTAACAGGCAGCATCTCGGGAGAGAAGAGGGTGACATTTTGGTTTGAGACCATTCTTCAGACTGACAATCATTTACAAAGGAAGAGCAAAGAAGAGGGACAGGTCAACAAAGACATGCATCAGGTGGTAACTGCAGTAGATTCCTGTGGTGGGATATATGCTCCTTGGGGAAGAATGAGGGATTCCTAGTTGTGGGCCAATGATGTCAAAAAACACATCCCCGGGATACAGACACAAACCAAACTCTGTGGGTGCATTCAAGCCCTCGTCTCCGCATGCAATATCATCTCCGAATCCAAGCAGCACGTGATATTGTGATTTGTTTCACTATTGATCTGCCACCAGGTCACACTAGGACCAACCTAGTGTACACCCTGGACTGCAGATGCAAGTTTGTTCTAAAGAGAGACACATAGTGCTGGAGTCTCAGGCAGCATCTCAGGAGAAAAAGGATGGGTGACGTTTTGGGTCGAGACCCTTCTTCAGAGTGAAAGTAGTGGGAGGGGGATTGTCGGCATGTCAAACAGTGCGTATTCAAGGCAAACACTGGCCGTATCTCCCAATTCGATCCCCACAACATAACTAGTGCATAGGGGCTAACTTCTACATCCATGCAGAACTCATGGACTTTATTAACTTCACCACTAACTTCCACCCCGCCTTCAAATTCACTTTGATTATCTCGAACACCGTATTCCCTTTTCCTCATCTGTTTCCATTACAGGAGACAGATTATCGATGGACGTCCATTACAAACCTATTGACTCCCACATTTACCTTTACTACACTTCTGCCCACCCTGCCTCTTGCAAAGATGCTATTCCCTATTCTCAATTCCTCAGTCTCCGCCGCATCTCCTCACACGATGAGGTGTTCCATATTAAGACATCTGAGATGTCCTCATTCTTCAGGAAATCTGGGTGCCCCCTTCTGTCATAGTTTGGGGCCACACACGTTTCTCCTCTGTGTTTTGAGGTTCTGCTCTCGCTCCCCCTCCCCCCCCAGATGCGATAAGAACAGAGTTCCGCTGGCCCTCACCCTTCACCCCACCAGCCTCCGCATCCAATGTGTTGCCCTCCAACATTTCAGTCGCCTCCAACATGATCCCACCACCAATCACATCTTCCCCTCGCAACTCCTTGCTTCACTCATGTTTTCCCACCCAATCAGCCCCTCCCCCCCAGGTACCAGAGATCCCTGCAGGAGATGCAACACCTGTCCTTATACCTCCTCCCTCAACTTCCATCCAGGAATGCCGATGGTCCTGCCAGGTGAGACAGGGGTTCGCATCTACCTTCTGAATCTCACCGGCTGCATCTGGTGTGGGGTCCTGTATGTCGGCAACACCAAATGTGGCCTCCCGAACTTACACTTGGTCCGCCGAGGCCTACAGGATCTCCCAGATGCCAACCATCCCATGCCATTCCCATACTGACATTTCTGTCCTGGGCCTACTCCATTGCCAGACTGAGGCCACACATAAAGTGGAGGAACAGCACCTTGGGTAGCTTATGAATCAGTGGTATGAATGTTGAATTATCCAATTTAAGTCACTTCTACCTACACCCCCCTCCCTAGTCGTTTAACGGTCCACAGTTCTCCACATTGTATCCCTCTCGAGATCACACCTTCCATACCTAACAATGGCTTCCTAAGGCACCACCCTGTCTGAGGTATTTTGTGGCCAGCCCCCGTTAGTCCTGGTCCTTTCTAGCCTTTAGCTCTTCACCCCTCACCCCCTACTTGCAAGAAGAAAGGTGCTGATATAAGGTCATAAGTGATAGGAGTAGAATTAGGCCATTCAGCCCATCAAGTCTACTCCGCCAGTCAATCATGGCTGATCTATCTCACCCTCCTAACCCCATTCTCCTGCCTTCTCCCCATAACCCCTGACACCCGTACTGATCAAGAATAAGTCTGAAGAAGGGTCTGGACCCGAAACGTCACCCCTTCCTTCTCTCCAGAGATGCTGCCTGTCCCGCTGAGGTACTCCAGCATTTTGTGTCTATCTTCGATGTAAACCAGCATCTGCAGTTCCTTCCTACACAAGAACCTATTTATCTCTGCTTTAAAAATGAAACATCACCCGTCTTTTTCCCCCCGGAGGTTCTGCCTGACTCCAGCACTTTGTGTCCGTCAATAGAAGCAGGGATTGTCCAGTACAATTGATGTGAAACTCATCAAGTGCAGCCAGACGTACAACGTACAAGATGGTGACTTACAGCAGCAGACAGCGGTGTGTGAGGACAAGCCATCGCTACCGATTCTAAAGGAGATAAACTGAAGAGCGGAACTCAAACAATGGAGCACAGCGTGTTAAAAAAGGCAAGAATCAACTCGTTTAGTGCAAAATTCATTTCACCCACTCCTTAAAAGACAGAGAGTGTACAGTGTACGCAGTTTTAATAGATTAACATGGCAGGACTGCTCAGGGGATTAACGGGGAAAAACGTTTTGGCACATCAAAAAAGTAGATAAAGGAAATAGGTTGCTGTGCAGCAAAATAGTTACCATGGGGATTATCTGTCTCATGGAAAAAACAACACAAGATCAACTCGAGAAAACAGCACAAGATTTTGTATGAACTTCCTGCATCAACAGCCTCTTTGTGTTTCCAGCTGTGGAGTTTAGTTTGACTTTGCTGTATCTATGAAAAACAGTTGCACCATAAGAGAATGGCAGCGATATTTCCAAATATGTTCAAATTGTCAAGTGTATTGACCTGAAAGAAATGTTCGGTTTCCAGCAGGTAATCAGCTGGAAAATCCAAGAGGATACACAATTTAAGCAATGCAGAAGTCTGAAGAAGGGTCTCGACCCAAAACGTCACCCATTCCTTCTCTCTGGAGATGCTGCCTGTCCCGCTGAGCTTTTTGTGTCTATCTTAAGCCATGCAGGTGTACCAAGACATGAGGACTGGTGAGTGTTCAACACCAACACTGGTGCTCAACACCCAGTCTCCACTGCATCACAATTGCTGAAAGTTTACCGGAAAGCAGATTTACTAGAAGGTTTTACCAAAGTTTACCGACATTTACCATAAAGCAGAATCAATTGCCTCGCCCGTTGATTCCCCCCTCAGCACTGAATCAAAGTCAGGTCAAGTCAGGTCAACTTTATTTGTCACATACACGTACAAGATGTGCAGTGAAATGAAAGTGGCAATGCTTGCGGATTGTGCAAAAACTACAGAACAGAATTGAAACAGAATCAGTGTTTACATGTTAGAAAATATTCTTTTTACAAAAGACACAACACAACAGTAAATTAGACCCTGGTGAAATAAGAGTTTACAGTCCTGATGGCCTGTGGGAAGAAACTCCGTCTCATCCTTTCAGTTTTCACAGCATGATAGCGGAGGCGTTTGCCTGATCGCAGCAGCTGGAACAGTCCGTTGCTGGGGTGGTAGGGGTCCCCCATAATGTTGCTGGCTCTGGATCTGCACCTTCTGATGTATAGTTCCTGCAGGGGGGCGAGTGTAGTTCCCATAGTGTGTTCGGCCGAACGCACTACTCTCTGCAGAGCCTTCTTGTCCTGGGCAGAGCTGTTCCCAAACCAGATTGTGATGTTGCCGGACAAGATGCTTCCTACAGCCCCAGAGTAGAAGCACTGGAGGATCCTCAGAGAGACTCTGAACTTCCTCAGCTGCCTGAGGTGGTAAAGGCACTGCCTTGCCTTGCTCATGTGTGCTGCAGCATGTGATGTCCGTCAGATCCTCTGTGATGTGGACTCCCAGGTGTTTAAAGCAGCTCACCCTGTCCACAGTATCCCCATTTATCGCCAGTGGCGTGTACGTCCTCGGATGCTGTGCCCTTCTAAAGTCCACAATCAGCTCCTTAGAATTTGCGACATTCAAGAGGAGGCTGTTATCCTGACACCAGAGTGCCAGATCAGCCACCTCCTCCCGGTAGGTCCATCAACAGGGAGCACTTTGGTGCTTTTTGTGTCTACCTTTAGTTTAAACCAGCATCCGCAGTTCCTTCCCACACATCATTTTAGTGCTTCTTGCCATACTGTGAAACACTGCAGCTGAATGCCAGGGAGCAGTGTTCGTACAAGGGGTGTGTAATGAAAGGACATGGTCTGCTCTTGAGTCTCCCCGATCCACTGGCTGAAGAGCAACATTTTGTGGAGTGGAGACGGTGAGGGATGGGGGAGGGGTGGCTGAAATCTAGGCCAAACCGAGAAATAAAGATTAAAAATGCTGGAGAGGCCAAGCATTGTGTTTCCTCAATTTGACTTCTATTTTTCCCTTCATGAATGCTATCTGACCTGCTGAGTTTTTGCCCCGTTCCAGACACTCGAAGCCGATGAAGAGTGTTCTCCCGAGAGGGCCTGCAATATCGGGCCGCCGTTGTGGCAACTGCGGAGGCCTCAAATAGGCCCCGACCACGGGGTGAACATAGAGGGAGAGGACTGGACTTTGCTGCCTTCCCTCACAGTGGGAACCATTGTGGGGGGGAACGTTTTTATGTTTTATGTTACATTCTTTGGTGGTGTGTTTTATTTTTTATTAGTGTGCTGCAGATGGCAACTCAAGTTTCACTGCCCCAGAAATGGTGTATGTGACAATAAATGTCCTTTGTCCCTTTGTCCAGTTTAGTTTAGAGATAAAGCGCAGAAACAGGTCATTCGGCCCACCAAGTCTGCGCAGACCAGCGATTTCCATACACTAGCACTATCCTACACACACTAGGGACAATTTACATTTTTTCCAAAGCCAATTAACCTGCAATCCTCTATGGAGTGTGGGAGGAAACCAGAGCACCAGGAGAAATCCCATGCGGTCATGGGGAGTACGTACAGTCGCCATACAGACAACACCGTAGAAACAAATCTGGGTCTCTGGTGCTATGAGGCAGTAACCCTACCGCTGCGCCGCCTTGCTGCCCCTCGCCTAATCTAAGTCAAACCAAGAAAATAATGGTGAGATGCAATTTCATTTCCCCAGTTTGATATATTCCATCCACTTCTCCCTTCATCATCTGACCTGCTGAGTTTTTCACTGTTTTTGTACAGATTTCTGAAAGCCAGAGTTTTTTTTTGTTTTCATGCATCCAAACCTCAGTGCCAGGTTCTAGCAAGCACCAATCCCTGTTCATCCAGTCATTCAATGATCACAGATTTACACTGCCTCTCCTGAAGGCAAAAGCTCCAGTTTAAAATTCTCATCCTCGTATTCAAAACAGTTCCAAGGTCTCACCCCTCCTTATCCATGAGATCTTCTCCAGAGCTCAGCTCCGCTTCCTGTACTTTCCACATTCCCAGTACTTAATCACTCACAACAAGCATCAGTTCCTTCAGGCTCCAAGGCCTTGAGGTCTGGTGTAGGAAGGAACTGCAGATGCTGGTTTAAACCAAAGAGCTGGAGTAACTCAGCAGGACAGGCAGCATCCCTGGAGAAAAGGAATGGGTGACGTTTTGGGTCCAGATCCTTCTTCAGACTCGGCCTTGCAAAACAGGCCCTTCGGCCCACTGAGTCCGTGCCGACCAGCGGAAGTGGGAAGAAGCTATAGGCTCAAGAACAGCTTCCTCCCTCCAACCACCAACCATCAGTCTCTTGAACAGTTTAGTTTATTGTCTCATGTACTGAGGTGCAGTGAACACAGTACAATCCTAACCACTACCCCACCACAGCATTGAACTATATTGCACTGTGTTGAAGAGGTATGCTGTATATTTTGGCTTACACAGTTATGGACTGCTTACCTGGTGTAATTGACAGTTTAATGCATTACAATATGTTATTTGTTATGTTGTGTTAATGCGCCTATAAAAGGTGCAGCACATAACAATGTAATTGTTCCATTCCCACCACAAATGAGAACTAGATAATAACAAGTCTTGCTTCTGTCCCTACGTGTATTAACTTTATTCACGTGCAGTGGATTTGACAGCAACATGCAAGCAAAGAACAATTCTTCATTGGAAACCATTTTTCTAATTTAAACAGACAGTCTAAACTCTGATTCCAGCTTGTTTTTATGTTGGTTCCCAAAGACCATTTTGTTTCCCAGTGTAATTAGTTGTGAAAACTCCGGAGGAGTAAGGAATACCGGAAGCCTCACCCGCTAGGTTTAGATGAGAGGGAGTCACAAGAGACTGTAGATGCACTTGTAATAAAATTCCTAAACAAAAGTCTCACACATATGTACTGTGTCTCAGGTAGACAAAAATGTTGGAGAAACTCAGCGGGTGAGGCAGCATCAATAAAATGAAGGAAATATGCAACATTTCGGGCCAAAACCCTTATTCAGACTGTACTGTGCCTCTATGGCTTTTGTTACAAGGCAGGTTGGGTTGGATGTGTATCCCGTTTTGTCTAACAAACTTACTTTTAATCTAACTTTGCAGCAATCTGAAGGTTATATTCTGTTAACGGAGGTGGCCTTGAATAAATCAACTAAAGACTAGTTATACTCTCGACAATTCTGTTTTATTACATATCTCAAGGTTTCTTAAAGCAGATAGCCATGCAGAACAACGTAGCAATTTGCAGTTTCAAGTGTTTTGTGAGATCGTTTTGCTTTTTACGAGTGAGATGGGAGGCCCCCTGATGTAGGAGCATGAGGGAATTCCCTCGTTCTCTCCCCAAGTTCCAGGGGCATCAACCATTCTCTGCTTTCTTAGTGGTCTGGAGAGTCAGGGGAAAGGGAAACTAGAGATATGAACGCAAATTGGAGGAACGGCATCTCATATTTTGCTTGGGCAGTTTACAACCCAGTGGTATGAATATTGATTTCACTAACTTCAAATAACCCCTGCACCCCCCCCCTCTCTCCATCGCTCCCACACTCGTCGCACCAGCTTCAAAGTCATCTTATTTAGTCTCATTGTCTGTAACTCATTTTCTCCTAGCCCACTTCTTTTATCATCGTTACTTTTTTGCATATCTTTCATTCATTTGTTCTACATTTCTCTACATCACCGTCTATATCTCTCGTTTACCTTTCCCCTGACTCTCAGTCTGAAGAAGGGTCTCGACCCAAAACGTCACCTACTCCTTCTCTCTAGAGATGCTGTCTGACCCGCTGAGTTACTCCAGCTTTTTGTGTCTGTCTGCTGTTTAAACCAACATCTGAAGTTCCTTCCTACACATTTCATCTGCTTTTTTATCAATAGGCCGATCAACAAAAGATTTAAAGCAGAAACAGATGCTGCTGGAAAAACTCAGGAGGTCAGGCAGCATCTGTGGAAGGGGAAGCATTTAACGTTTCAGGTCCGGGACCCTTCGTCAAAATGGAGAAGGAGAGAAATAGAAGGTAGTTTTCAGTCAGGGCGATGGTGAGGGGAAGT
Organism: Leucoraja erinaceus; assembly: GCF_028641065.1. Taxonomy (NCBI): domain Eukaryota; kingdom Metazoa; phylum Chordata; class Chondrichthyes; order Rajiformes; family Rajidae; genus Leucoraja; species Leucoraja erinaceus. The sequence goes on along the minus strand of NC_073388.1, from coordinate 49,521,737 downwards.
GGCATGGTTAGAATTTAATCATTATTTTGGGGTCGGGATATGCTGCCTGGCCTGCTGAATTAATCCATCATGTTTTGTTCTACACAATATTATTGCAATTGCAGTTACATGTGCCGAAAGGGAATATCCCTTTATGAGGGCAGTTACCAGCACATTAAGGTTATTTAACTGTGAAATGCATTACTAATTGCAAGGCTATAGGACTCACCCAGCAAAATGAGCAAACAAAAATGGATTTTGAAAGCATGAGAGCCAAGCCACAAAGGAGCACACAAGCACACCCGCACAGGTACACACACACACACACCCGCACAGGTACACACACACACACACACAGGTACACACACACACACACACACAGCTCCTTGCTCTCACACTGGAGAAGGTGACTGTGAAAGTTATTTTCTCACACCAAGGACACAAACAAAGTGTGGGAGTTCAATCTGAAGAAGGGTCTCGACCCGAAACGTCACCCATTCCTTCTCTCCAGAGATGCTGCCTGGCCCGCTGAGTTACTCCAGCATTTTGTGTCGAGGTGTGGTAGTACAAATTGTTGATGTGAACCAGAGACAGGATCAGGCATCTTAAAGGGCCTGTCCCACTGTATGAAGTAATTCAAGAGCCCTCCCGAGTTTGAAAAAAAAATCAAACTCGTGGTAAGTAGGTAGAATGTACGTAGCGGGTACGTCAGAGCTCGGGACGTCTCTTAGCTGCTCGTAACGCTAACGGCAGTTACTCGGGAAACGCGATAAGCTAGTGAGGTTTTTTCAACATGTTGAAAAATGTCCACGTGAGACCCGAGTACCTACGAGCGGCTATTACCGTAAATCTCCTAGTTCGAATCAGGGGAAACTCGGGAGAACTCAAAAATTACCTCGCACAGTGGGACAGGCCCTTTACACTCTGCAAAGAGTCGACTTCATGCGTGCTTGTATACTCAGCAAACTCCACCTAAACTCACAACGGGGACTGGGAATTGATCCTAAAACATGGCAATAATTGGCTGAACATCTAATGTGGCACAGACTCTGCAAGGCAGCATGTCCCACAAAGATATGGCTTTTATATTTACTGGAGATCACAAAGAGAGTAACAGTCCACATTCATCACAGTTATAACCATATAACATATAACCATATAACAATTACAGCACGGAAACAGGCCATCTCGGCCCTACAAGTCCGTGCCGAACAAATGTTTTTTCCCCTTAGTCCCACCTGCCTGCACTCATACCATAACCCTCCATTCCCTTCTCATCCATATGCCTATCCAATTTATTTTTAAATTATACCAATGAACCTGCCTCCACCACTTCCACTGGAAGCTCATTCCACACCGCTACCACTCTCTGAGTAAAGAAGTTCCCCTCATATTACCCCTAAACTTCTGTCCCTTAATTCTGAAGTCATGTCCTCTTGTTTAAATCTTCCCTATTCTCAAAGGGAAAAGCTTGTCCACATCAACTCTGTCTATCCCTCTCATCATTTTAAAGACCTCTATCAGGTCCCCCCTTAACCTTCTGCGCTCCAGAGAATAAAGACCTAACTTATTCAACCTATCTCTCTATCTCCGAGTTCTCCCTATTTTATGCAGTTCCATGGGGCCTGCCGCATTGGCAGAGTTCTATACCAGATTAACAACACAATTATCTTTAATAACGGCAATGTGTAACCCTGTAAATCCTGTCTAGACAAGTGAAGTACATGTGTCAGTTACTGTAGTGTCAGCTTCTGCAACAGGTGATCTCTATCCTCTGTACTTTCCTTGTGATGTGTGCCATACATCTACAAATGAAACCAATTACGAAGACAGACACGGAATGCTGGAGTAACTCAGCAGGTCTGGAGAAAAGGAATAGGTGTCGTTTCGGGCCGATTCCTTACTCCCGTCTGGAGAAAGGTCTTGACCCGAAATGTCAGCTATTCCTTTTCTCCACAGATGCTGCCTGACCTGCCGAGTTACTCCAGCATTTCGTGTCTGTCTTTGGATTAAACCAGCATCTGCAGTTTTTCACTACACGATTACAAAGACATCTCCACAGTCTCCACCCCCTCCCCCCACCCCAATTGTATTGGCTAATTATATTATGCACATGCCCTGGAACAAATGTAAGAATAATCTATCTCCTAGAGAAAATCAGTCTAATGAAGGGTCCCGACCTGAAATGTCACCTGTCCATTTCCTCCACAAAATGCTGCCTGATCTGCTGAGTTTGTTTTTTACTCAGGTTTCCAGCATCTGCATCTTCTTGGGTCTCGATTTCACAGCCCCATTACAAAATCTCCTAAGTTGAAGACTGGTTTAGTTTAGAGATACAGCACGGAAACAGGCCCTTCGGCCCACCGAGTCTGCGCCAACCAGCGATCCCCACACACCAACACTATCCCCACACACCAACACTATCCTACACACACTGGGAACAATTTACATTTATACCAAGTCAATTAACCTACAAAGCTGTACGTCCTTGGAGTGTGGGAGACACTTGGAAATCCCGGGGGAACCCACGCAGGTCACAGGGAGAATGTACATACTCCGTACAGACAAACACCTGTAGTCAGGATGGACGCTGGGTCCCCGGCGCTGTACGGCAGTTGTTGTTGGAGTCGTCTCGTTGTCATTGTCAATGCATTTCGTTGTCTCTGTACTGTACACTGACAATGACAATTAAAATTGAATCTGAATCTGGTCTCACCATTGATAATTCTGCGAGATCCTCTCTCATTGCTCCACCTCCCCCCCTGTGATCTGTGCAACACTCAAACCTGGAAGGATTGCGACCCAAAACCTCCATTCCCTCCACAGATACTGCCAGACCAGCTGGGCTCCTCCAGCACTTTGTTTTTTTTGCTCAGGTTTCCAGCCTCTGCAGTTTGTGCCTCTCCGTAAGACGAAACACCTGCAATATTGATAAATTGATCAATTCCCTATCCCACTTGGGATCATGCTGCATACATCACGGGGCCTGGGTGCTCCATCTTTACCAGCAGAGTGGCGCAGCTGTAGAGTTGCTGCCTTGCAGCGCCAGAGACCACGGTTCAAATCCGACTACGGGTGCTGTCTGGACGGAGTTTGTACGTTCTCCCCGTGTACCTGCGTGGGTTTTCTCCAGGTGCTCCGGTTTACTCCCACACTCCAAACACATACAGGTTTGTAGGTTAATTCGCTTTAGTAAATTATAAATTGTCGCTGGTGTGTAGAATGGTGCTTATGTACAGGCTGTTGCATTCTCAGTGGGCCGATGGGTCTGTTTCCATGCTATACGTTGAAAGTTTGGCCATCACACGTGAGCAGAAGCTGCTCCTGTACAAGTCCCCTGGTAAAGCCAAGTCAAAGTTGAGAATTTTTCATTGATCCTTGTGCTTATGTACAAATGACGTTAAATAGGCTTCTCTTGGTGGCTTCCACTTTCAGGCAGACAGGTAATTTATCTTTTCCATAGCAAGGGTTTTTAACATGTATAGTCCAAGCAAAAAGATTCTCCTGGGAGGAAGCTTTCTCCCCAGTCACTCCGAAACAAAGATCAACAGGTGCACAAGAAGACTGCTGAAAGGAAGGACTTGTATTTGACAGGAGCTGGGAATATTATTGAGTAGCTAATCGCTTTAGGACACAAAGCTGTCTCAGGGCAGATCATAGTGCAACAGCAACTGCAATGTACACCCATATAAATGTACACCCAAAATGTTGGAGTAACTCAACGGGACAGGCAGCATCTCTGGAGAGAACTCATGAAACTATAGAATTTTCTTGCTCTGAAGTAGTATCTGCAACTTAAAGTAGAACGAGAGCAAGGAGTTAAAACTTCTCAGGTTTATTAAGAAGAGGGCTAATAAGTTAACAGCTGGTCACAAACCTAACCAAGATTCCACTGTAAATCTTGCAATAAATCTTGTTTAACTAGAATGAAATGTGCCAGGTGGTTGGTGAAGATTTCCTGTTCTTTTGCTGCATTATTTATATGCATAATCACACGGTACAGCCAGACACCCAGGGTCAGCCGACAAATGTCTCCAAAATACCACTCAATGCAGTTTGTTTAACCTTTTATCCTTTTGATTTACACAGAAAATTCCAGTCACTTCAACATGACCAAGCAAGCACTGTGGCTATTAATGGCCCGATAGTTCCGCTCACAATTTTTTTTTAAAAGCTGAACACGCCACTGGATTCCCTGGGAGAGTCATGTTGGCGTGCATCACCTCAAGGGCCTGTCCCACCAGCATGCGATTGCATACGTCTAGCGCGACCAAACGTGGTGGCTTGAGGCGTACGGCCTCGCGGGGCCGGTCCCACGTCCAACCGCGGAGCCGTCTGGAGTTGTGCAGCGCTGGTCCCAATATCATACTCACCAATCAGCTGGGCAGGAGGCGGGCCGACTGACTTTGGACGTCGTATGGCATCGGGCGGTTACATCATCACACAACGGGTGGTGACATCACCGCGCAACGGCACGCTGGGCGGTGACGTCACCGCGCAATGCCACACGCTAGGCGTACGCTGTCAAGACGCTGCGTACGGCGTTGAGACGCTGCATACGCCCGTCGAGGCGCTGCGTACGGCCTCAATGTGGCTGCGGGCCGACAGGCCGTTGTCGCGCAGAATTTTCGGACAGTGGCAGTTTTTCGGAGCCCCGCGCGATGTCGGGACCAGCCCTGCACAACTCCATACGGCTCTGGCGATCGAAGTGGGACCGGCCCCGCGAGGCCGTATGGCTCAAGCGACCATGTTTGGTCACGCTAGCCGCATGCAGTCGCATGCTCGTGGGACAGGCCCTTTAGTGAACATGCCTGCAGGACACAAGCAGCAGAGCGATGGACTCAAAGGGTTATTACATGCATATTTCAGCAGTTGAACAGGGCTACAATAAGGTTGAGATTGCTAGCCAGTGCTGTATTTTACGCAGTCACTCAAATAATTAATACGGAACCATTCTCACTGTGTTTTGGAAAATATAAAATTGGATGAATGAATGAATAAGTTTATTGGCCAAGTATTCACATACAAGGAATTTGCCTTGGTGCTCCGGCCACAAGTGACAAAATGACATACAGTGAAAGTTAGGAATGACTCAGAAAACATTAAACATTAATAATAAAATGATATTGATTGAACATGTGAATTAAATTAAATGACACACGAGAAGATAGGAATCAATATTGCTAAATGATTATGTGTAAGGAGGAAATGCAGATGCTGGTTTAAACAGAAGAACGACACAAAAAGCTGGAGTAACTCAGCGGGTCAGGCAGCATCGCTGGAGAGAAGGAATGGATGTCGTTTTGGGTCGATTCTTCAGCTAAATGATTAGCATTCACTTAAAAGATTAAGGAAGAACATTGTAAAATAATGTGAAACTATTGTGAAACTAAGTGTGAAAATGCACATCTCCAGATTCAGGGACAGTTTTTTTCCCAGCTGTTATCAGGTAACTGAATCATCCTACCACAACCAGAGAGCAGTGCTGAACTAGTATCTACCTCAATGATGATCCTTGGACTATCCCATCAGACTTTGCTGGCTTTACCTTGCACTAACCATATTTCCATTATCATGTATCTATACACTGTAAATGGCTCATGGACTGTAATCATGTATTGTCTTTCTGCTGACTGATTAGCACGCAGCAAAAACTTTTGACTGTACCTTGGTACACGTGACAATAAACTAAACTGAAATAGGAGTGGAGATAAAAGAAACCGCAAATGCAGGTTTATAAAAAAATAGGACGCAATGTGGTGGAGTAACTCAGCGGGACTGGCAGCATCTCTGGATAGGTTATCCAAAACGTCACCTATCTATATTCTCCAGAGATGTTGCCTGGCCTGCTGAGTTACCCCAGTGTTACATATGAGAGATTGGTTGGGAGTGGAGAGAATCATTCATGTTAATTACAATTGCCATTAATCTGTACCTTCAGAGGTCTTTGTCGTGAATATTTTGGATTCATTCAATTGAGGTGTAAAGGGGCTGTCCCACTAGGGCGACCTAATCCGCAAGTTCTGGTGAGTTTGCCCTCGACTCATAATCGCAGCATGGTCGACACGAGGTCGTAGGTCTTCGTAAATCTCCTTCATGCTCGAGAGTGGCCTCCGCGTACTCGAGGCCTCAGCTAGGTTGCGGCGTTTTTTTTAACATGTCGAAAAATGCCCGCGAGTAAAAAAAGGTTGTCATGGAAAAAAATCAATACTTTTTTCTACTCGTAGGTTTAGTCGCAGTAGGTCGGCATGTTAGTCGCAGGTAATCGAGGGTAGCCAAAGGTAGTCGTAGATAACATGAATTGAAACTGAGCAATTTACTTTCTTAAGATTAGCATCAAGATATGTCAGGTCAAAAGAGCCATGCCACAGTGTAGAACTAACACTATAGCTCAGTACACAGGGAGCTGTGCTTTCTTTTTGTTCCAGAGGTTCGTTCCAGGGCGGCACGCCTGGTGGCATCGCGGTGGAGCTACTGCCTTACAGCGCCAGAGAGCCAAGCTCAATCCTGACTGCGCGTTCTCACCGGGACCTGTGTAGGTTTTCTTCTGTTTCCGCCCATACTCCAAACACTTACAGGATTGTTGGCCAATTGGCTTGGTATAAATATAAAATATGTGTGTAGGCTAGTGTTAATGTGCGTGGATCGCTGGTCAGTCGGCTCCATGGGCCGAAGGGCCTGTTTCCATGCTGTATCTCTAAACTAAAGTTTATTTGTGTGTTAAATATATCAAAAGCACAATATGAAGGGAAGAATTCCCTCAGGTCAATATTCATCCTACTAGCAATAACAAAACCATTAGGTGGAACAGCCAGTCAGCTGGCATCTGTGAGAGAGAAATAGAACTAAATGAAAGAGACACAAGAGACTGAAGATGCTGGTTGATGCAAATGCTGGAGAAACTCAGCGGGTGCAGCAGCATCCATGGAGCGAAGGAAATAGGCAACGTTTCGGGTCGAAACCCTTCTTCAGACTGGTGTGAGGGTGGGGGGAGCGGGAGGAAGAAAGGAAGAAGTGGAGCCAGAGGGCTGAGGGAGAGTTGAGAAGGGGAGGAGAAAGTATGGACTACCTGAAATTGGTGAATTCAATGTTCATACCGCTGGGGTGCAAACTGCCCAAGCGAAATATGAGGTGCTGCTCCTCCAATTTGCGGTGGTCCTCACTCTGGTCATGGAGGAGGCCCAGGACAGAAAGGTCGGATTCGGAATGGGAGGGGGAGTTGAAGTGCTGAGCCACCGGGAGATCGGGTTGGTTAATGCGGACTGAGCGGAGGTGTTTTGCGAAACGATCGCCAAGCCTACGCTTGGTCTCACCGATGTAGAGCAACTGACATCTAGAACAGCGGATGCAATAGATGAGGTTGGAGGAGATGCAGGTGAACCTCTGTCGCACCTAGACAGACTGCTTGGGTCCTTGAATGGAGTCAAGGGGGGAGGTAAAGCGACAAGTGCGACAACTGCAGTTCCTTCTTAAACAGACTGAAGATGCTGGAATTTTTAGCAAAGCACAAAGTGCTGGAGGAACTCAGCGGGTCAGGCAGCATCTGGGGAGGTGAATGGACAGGCGATCTTTCAGATCAGGATTATTCTTCACACCTAAATGATAAGTTTTAATCAGAATTGCTACTTTAAATGTTCTAATGAAGGATCATGGAACAAAAACATTAACTTTGTTTCTCTTCCCACAGATGCTGCCTGACCGACTGAGTATTTCTGCCTTTTGCTGCTTTTAGTATAGGTTCTTGCTATTTTTTTTTGCAACGATCACTCCCTCAACCAATACCAACAAAATAAAACAACAAATGTTTTTGCCTTTGCTGACTCCTGCAAACATCCGTCACTGGTTTAGTGTTGCTATTGATCCGTGATCCAACCCCCACCAACATCACCTTCCTCCCCAGTCATCTGTCTGAGGAATGGTCCCAACCCAAACGGTCACCTATCCAACTTCTCCCGAGCGTCTCCCCGACTCACTGAGTTACCAGAATATTTGTGTCTTCATTCTCCCTGCTCTCAATCCTACCCTCCATACAAATCGATCCGCAGGCCAGGTGATGGGCACAAAATGCTGGAGTAACTCAGCGGGACTGGCAGCATCTCTGGAGAGAAGGAATGGGTGATGTTTAGGGTCGAAACCCTTCTTCAGACTGAGAGTCAGGGGAGAGGGAGATACAAAGATAAGGAAGGGTAAGGTGTGAAAACGAGACATCAAAAGAGATGAGGGCCAAAAAATGTAGAATAGATTATTGTTAGCTAGGAGAAGTTGACAACAAAGCAAAGAGTTAAAATATAATCGGGGAACAGTCAGACTGGTTGGAAAACTTTCTGTCTTGGGCCTCCTCCACTGTCAGAGTGAGACCCAACGCAAATTGGAGGAACAACACCTCATATTTCGCTTGGGCAGCTTACACCCCAGCGGTATGAATAACGGGCCAGGTTTGTATCTGATTGCATTATGTAGACAGCCAAGTATTACATGACCTCAGCTTCAAACTGGTGTCCACGGATTACAAGTGTGTACAATGTGCCTGTCTGATACACACACATTAACGTGCCACACCTCCATCAAGGTGGCGCGGGGGCGCAGCGGTAGAGTTGCTGCTTTACAGTGCATGCCGTGCCGGACACCTGGATTAATCCCGACTACGGGTGCTCTCTATACGGAGTTTGTATGTTCTCCCCGTGACCATGTGGGTTTTTCCCCCGAGATCTTAGGTTTCCTCCCACACTCCAAAGGCAAAGGTTAATTGGCTTGGTGTAAGTGTAAATTGTCCCCAGTGTGTATAAGATACTGTGTAAGATAGTGTTAATGAGCTGGGATCGCTGGTCGGCACAGACCCAGTGGGCCGAAGGGCCTGTTTCTAGGCTCTGCCTCCAAACTAAACTAATGTCCTTTGTTATTTTGGGTAGACAAAAGTGCTGGAGAAACTCAGCGGGTGCGGCAGCATCTATGGAGCGAAGGAAACAGGCAACGTTTTGGCCCGAAACGTTGCCTATTTCCTTCGCTCCATAGATGCTGCCGCACCCGCTGAGTTTCCCCCGCACTTTTGTCTACCTTCGATTTTCCAGCATCTGCAGTTCCTTCTTAATCCTTTATTATTTTCAATGCTTTGAACTGGGTCACAACACTATACGTGGACCATTCGTCTGCTGTTGCTCAGTCAGTGATAGCAAGGGTCAGGAAGCCTCTGCGAGAGAGCAGGGGACTAAACTACAACATAAAAGGTGCAAGAGTTGCCATTATTGTTAAAAGTGCATCAATATTCTGGCTTTATGAATTGCTCGAACTTGGAGTAGTTTAAGAATTAAGCCCCCAGGGAGAAGAAATTGTCAGCGGTTACTGCTCCGAGATTCATAGTGAGTTGTTAACTGCTGGCAATATCACATTTAAAGTACAATACATATCCACCAGATGTGAGACGTCTGATTTTCCCTGCCCGCAGCCTAAAGGCAAGAGACAAGAGCTGACTGGGTTAACAAAGTACCCGCACAGTTAATGAGTCTCATCTCATGGAGATCGAATTTCAAGAAAAGACAATCATTTGATTCCTTTTAATGAAAAAGGAAAAACCAGCAACGTAATAAAGCAGTTTTCTTTCAAGTAAAAATAACTGCCACGCCAGTCTCACCAACCTCATATTGGGGGGAACAGTATTTCACATTTCATTTGGGCACCTTACAGCCAGGTGATATGAACAGTGATTTCTCTCACTTTAAGTAACTGTAATGAGCCGGTCCCACTGAGGCGATTTTTTTCAGCGACTGTCACAGTCGTAGCAGGTCGCTGAAAAACTGGCGACTGGCCCCCCCCACCCCACGACAACGTCTCCGACAATGTCCGCAACAACCAACCGCCTAGTTGACGCCCAGCTTCGGCAAACCGTACCGCCAACCCGTTAGGAGGTCCACCGACCACAACCTACGTCCACCCGCGACAAGCTACGACCAGGTAAGATAATTCAGTCGCTGGTACCTGTTGCCGGTTGACGTAGGTAATATCCAATGGAATTCGCCGAAGTCAGCACCGGCGACAACCTATGTCAGGAGAAGTCAAGCTACGCTCAACAACTGTCGCCGAAAAATTTAGAAACATTTACAAATCCAGGGGCGACCAGAAAAATGCTACGATTCTTTGGGCGACTGGGGAGACTACTCACGACCATACAGGCGACACCCCAGCAACCATGTGGCAATAGCCTAGTCGCCTGAAAAATCGCCTGTGGTCTGTCCCTCTCTCTCCCCCGATTATTTTTACTGTTGGTACAGCCTATTGCCACTTTCTCCAGCCACAATGAACCATTGTGTACCCACCTCCTCCAACCTCATCTACTGTTGTTCAAGGTGTGGACTCTTACACTTCGATGAGACCATCATTGACTGGGCAATCGTTTTGCTCAACACCTTCACTCAGTCCGCCTGGACCTACCTGATCTCCCAGTTGTTAAACACTTTAATTCCCCTTCGCATTCCCACACTGACCTTTCTGTCCAAGGCCTCCTCCATTGTCAGAGTGAGAATTGGAGGAACAGCATCTCATATTTCACTTGAGCACCTTGCAAGAATGGCAAGAATATTGATTTCTGCAACTTCAAGCATTCCCTCTCTCTCCATCCCTCCCCCACCCAAGTCGCACCAGCTTCTCGTTTCCACCTAGCAAACAGCTAACAATGGCCTGTTTCCCTTATAATCGTTACATTTTTGCATATATTTAATTCATTTTTCTATATCTCTCTACATCCCTGTCTATATATCGTTTCCTTCCCCCCCACCCACAGTCTGAAGAAGGATCCGAAGCATAAACGTCACCCTCTCTCTAGAGATGCTGCCGGTCCCCCTGAGATACTCCAGCATTTTGTGTCCATCTTCAGTGTAAACCAGCATCTGCAGTTCCTTCCCACACATATCTTTCTAGCTTTCCTTTTTGGAACTGCTGTGGTGTAGCATCTTGTTTGTCACAATCTTAGGCCTGACCAAGTATTGTATTGTATTGTATTGTATTCAAATTTATTGTCATTGTCTCAATTTGAGACAACAAAATGAATTTTCCTTACAGGCAGTATCATAAAAAATAAAAATAAATAAAAAAATAAAATTCATTAAAAAAAAGTGACTTGAAAGAGTGGAGTTCGCGATTTGTCCAGGTCATTTTTTTCCCCCAAAAACAATCAGGAAACTGCACTGTGCAACCATGCTGAATTATGAAGCTTTATATGCCAGAATAGTCCGCCAGTAACCAAATATGGTGAATCACCAGGACAGGCAGCATCTCGGGAGAGAAGGAATGGGTGACGTTTCATGTCGAGACCCTTCTTCAGAATGTAAAGGAGGGTCTCGACCCGAAACGTCACTCATTCCTTCTCTCCAGCGATTCTGCCTGTCCCGCTGAGTTACTTGAGCATTATGTGTCTGTGTTCGATGTAAACTGGCATCTGCAGCTTCTTCTCTGCACCGCTGGAAATCTGTCCACAAAGTCTGAGAGAATCAGAAAGTAAGTTTAATCCAGAGTACAACTGTGTATGCCCATTTTGAGAAACGGGTCTCCTCAGTTATTTTGGTAAGATCTTCATCCACTCTGTAATTATTTTCCTTGTCGTAATACTTGCCTCAATTACGTCAATAGAAGCAAAATATTCCAAAATTGTCTGCAATGTGATTTTCAGATTCACTGATCTGAAAGGTGAGAGTTCTTATTTAGCCACGGAATTGGCAAATTGTACTGACCTCAGTCGCCCCGAAGCCAAGTCAGGTTTGTGTCTAGAGGGGGAGATGGGTGGAGGGGAAGCAGTTCAGCTTAAGGAGAGACTAGATAGGCTAAGTTTGATTGCTTTCGGTCACAGAAGGGTAGGAGGACCTGATTGAGATTTTGAAAGAAATGGAATAAGTGACGTTTCAGTCGAGACCCTTCTTCAGACTTTAGAACCACGGGAATCACAGCTATTCCTTTTCTCCAGAGATGCTGTCTGACCCGCTGCGTTACTCCAGCTTTTTATGTCTATCATTTTTAAACCAGCGTCTACTGTTCCTTCCAACACATGAGATTTTTAAAGTTATGTCATAAGGTCATAAGTGATAGGAGTAGAATTGGGCCATTCAGCTCATCAAGTCTACCCTGCCATTCAATCATGTCTGATCTATCTCTCCCTCCTAACCCCATTCACCTGCCTTCACCCCATAACCTCTAACACCTGTAATAATCAAGAGTCTATCAATCTCTGCCTTAAAACTATCCACTGACTTGGCCTCCACAGCCTACTGTGGCAAAGAATTCCACACATTCACCATTCTCTGACTAAATAAATTTCTTATCTGAAGTCTGAAGAAGGGTTTCGGCCCGAAACGTCGCCTATTTCCTTCGCTCCATAGATGCTGCTGCACCCGCTGAGCTTCTCCAGCAATTTTGTGTACCTTCGATTTTCCAGCATCTGCAGTTCCTTCTTGAACAAATTTCTTATCTCCTTCCTAAAAGAATTTCCTTTAATTCTGAGTATGACCTCTAGTCCTAGACTCTTCCACTAGTAGAAACATCGTCTCCACACAAGCCTTTCACTATTCTGTACGTTTCAATGAGGTCCCCCCCCCTCATTCTTCTAAAATCCAGCTAGTACAGGCCCAGTGCCGACAAATGCTCAACATAGGTTAAACTACTCATTGCTGGAATCATTTGTGTAAATCTCCTCTGGACCCTCTACAGAGCGAGCACATCCTTCCTCAGATAGGAGGCCTAAAATTGCTCACAATATTCCAAATGGGGCCTTACCAGAGCCTTATAGAGCCTCAGCATTACATATCCCTGCTTTTGAATACAAGCCCTCTCGAAATAAATGCTGGCATTGTTTGCTACCGAGGTGGAGCATAGACAGGGTGAGAAGCATTGCCCTTGGCAGTGGTATCCACGATCAGATGTCAGATTCATGGTAAGGGATAGCAGATTTAGAGGGGGCTTGAGGAAGTTTTTTCTCACCCAGAGGGTTGGTGAATCTTGGAGCTGACTGCCCAAGGCCAAGGCAGAAGCTGAGCATCTTGCAGCATTTCGGAATTAGTCAACACCTGAAAAGGCAAGGATGGCTGCAAGCCTCGTGCTGTAATGGAGTTAGTACGGATAGGTACTTGGCAGCTGCCAGAGACATGGTGGGTGAAAGAGCCAGTTTCCATGCTGTATGATGCTTTGACTCCATGATATCCACAGATTTAAGCCTTGGTCTGTAAGGACAACTTTTGGCCTTTCCTCCGATTTTGCAATAATGCGTCTTTACCAGAAAATGCCGATTCTTGGTGGAGTCCATTCCCACCTCTCACTCAACGATCTCAATACCATGATGAATATTCACCATCGGTCCCACAATACAAGGATCATCTTCTTTCACTCCCCCCATCCCATCTCTTCATGTAAAGACAATCGAGCAGAGGGCGTATTGTAGTCAGTAACTACGAGATCTTAACTACTGGTCCAGTCTAGCTCAATTAACTAATTCACGGCCAGGACAAGTTAAACTTGAAGGATGTCCTTTGGCCACCGTGCCATATTATTAAACTGGGTGCGGCATCAATCCTCAAAGCATGGGGCACACTTGCTGCAAGTTATACTGGCTGCAAACAGACCCTCGGAGATTAAACATCAGTCATGCAACCTGAAGCAACTGCACTCAGCAATGTGAACAAAGACTAAAATTCACCTTTGCAGTCAGTATGTGTTAAGGCTGGGTGGCATGGTGGTACAGCTGGTAGAGCTGTTGCTACAGAGAGGCAGACGTGAGGTAAATTCTGACCTTGGAGCAGTCTATATGGAGTTTGCATGTTCTCCCTGTGATTATGTGGGTTACCGCTGGGTGCTCCCATTTCCTCACCTGTCCCAAAAACGTGTGGGTTTGTTACGCTGAACAGTCACTGAAAATTGTCCCTAGTGTAGGGCGTGGACGAGAAAGTGGCACAATGCAGAATTTGTGTCAGGAGAAGGTCGATGGTCGGCACGGGCTAACGGGCCGATTCAGTGAGGCCCTGAAACAAGTCCAAACAGGAAAGTACATTTGTGTAGGAAGGAACTGCAGATGTTGATTTTAACTGGAGATAGACACAAAAAGCTGGGTCAGACAGAATCTCTGGAGAAAAGGAATGGGTGACGTTTCGGATCGAGACCCTTCTTCAGGAAAGTACAGTTGTCAGGTTAGTGACACTCAGGGGGACTGGACAGAGTAGGAATTACTTTGAAGATACCCTGTCATTGCATCCCCCCCCCCCCCCCCCCCCCCCCCCCCCCCCCCTCACCCCCAGCATGAAAGCAGCATTTAATTCAACATTTCTCCATTCTTCTAAAAAAACGAAGTGATCCAGAACAAACTATATTTGATCCAGAATCTAACCAACCTCCCTAATTTGTTGTTCCTTCCGATTGCTACCTGCGTTTCCAGCCTGCCAGATTCATACTTGGTATTTTGCCTTCCGTTATTGAATAGTTGAATGTAAAGTGGCATGCTCACATCTGGATTACCTACTGTCATTCAACACAGAAGGTGTAATGATTCACAAAGCAGAGTAATAAATCACAGGCATGCAATGCCACAAATAAAATGATTTACATTCTAACTGGGTGGCACATTCTCCCGTTTCCTCTTATACCTTTGGAGTTATGAACACAACTGTAGCCAGAGACTCCCTCAACCAAAGACAACTATTGATTGTGCAAAGGATACAGTTCTCGGTATGGAAGTAGATGATGCATCTACTTGGGAATAACAATTTGGGTGGGATTGTCGCCCATGGAGGATGAGCAGGCTGCCTGAAGACATCTCAGACCTTGGCACGGGCTCCACTTGAGTTCTGCCACTGAACTGTTTGATAAGTTGTGAATAGAGAGAGGTTGCAGGGGAGGGTGCCCGGCTGGGCCAGGGAACAAGGTTGGGCGTGGCCTAGTTGGCCTCATTTTTGAATAGAACAGAAAAGCACTTCTGTTGCTTGAGTGTTTTAGGCATTGCCATTGACTCGTTTAATCAGCAATGAGAGCTTTCCCATCAATGTAAAAATGGCTTGCTTGACCTTAATTTAGTTTAAATAGAGACACAGCGTGGAAACAGCCCCTTCAGCCCAGCAAGTCCGCACCGACCAACAATTCCCGCACACTAACATTATCCTACAGACACGATGATAATTTACATGTTACCGGGTCTCTGGCGCTGAAAGGCAGCAACTCTACCGCTGAGCCAAATCAAGGGAATTACAGTTTGTGGAGGAACAGTGCCAGAACTGCATTAGGGGTTCCAAATGGAGAATGCTCATTTGTCACGTAGGGATAAAGAAATGCACACGTTTAATTTAACGATTTTTAGATTCACTTTATTTTTTAATTTAATGATTTTTACATGTTGGAGACTATAACTTGAAGGACAGTGGAAAGGATCCCAGGAAATCGCAGAAAATAGCTGTCTTGACTAATCTACAAACAAGAAAATTTTCTCCAAAACCATTTACAATCTCCCTACCACCCACCAGTTATTTATTAATTGTGAATTGGTTTCTATTTATGAGTTTTCGGTTATGAATTTGTTCATTTTTAATAAAATTAACCCTGTTCAGAATCATTTTGCAGCTGGGTGTTTGGATGCCTTCTGTACAGAGACAATATTAAATGAATATTTACTCCACAATAAATGTTACTGCAGTTGTGGCCACCCAACAATGTCTGCTGTAGGTCTGATAGTTTAGTTCCCTTATACCGTATAGTTCTCTTTTGATTCATTCAACATGATAACAAAGCTTTGTGAAATGTATCATCTTGATTGAAACTATACAGTCTTAGAATTTTCATCTTTGATTTTCATTCACTCCATGGTCTCTGTGATAGTTTTACAGCAATGGGACCCTGCATAAAACCTGGGTGGTAATCCAATGCTTTTTCGTGGATAGATGTCAAAAAAAGACTACCTCACAATGATGGCTCTGTGTTTTCTGTAATTTGTATTTGATACTCAATACCACTGATGGAAACCATTATGATAGCTTTGCCCCACCCTATCTCTACAATTGCCTCCGGCCCGCCAGGATCTCAGTGTTCTCCATTGCTCATCTCCCCATTTAATGACTCCAGCACTGGTCAAGTCAAGTCAAGTCAAGTTTATTCGTCAGATGGGCCTTCGTCTTCCAAGGGCCTGCACTTCGAACTTCCCCGACCAAAACATCCCGGAAATATATCTCTTTATTTTCTTTAAATGTGTTCACGTGTTTTGCAAACCTTTGGTCACCGATTCTAACATGGTAGATGGACAGAGTCCTTTATCCGGAGGAAGGGGATCATAAACCAGAGGTCAGGTTTTAGGTGAGAGGGGAAAGAGTTATTTGGAACCCGAGGGGCAATTTTTTTCACACAGACGGTGGCGCATGAAAGTGGGGGGGGGGGGGGGGGGGGGGGGGGGAGATAATTGAGGCAGGTACTATAACAACATTTTAAAGACATTTGGACAGGTACATGGATAGGAAAGGTTTAGAGGGAAATAGGTCAAACATTGGCAGGTGGGACTAGTGTAGAGGGGGTATATTGGTCGGCGTGGGACTAGTGTAGATGGGGTATATTGGTCGGCGTGGGACTAGTGTAGAGGGGGTATATTGGTTGGCGTGGGACTAGTGTAGAGGGGGTATATGGGTCGGCGTGGGACTAGTGTAGAGGGGGTATATTGGTCGGCGTGGGACTAGTGTAGAGGGGGTATATTGGTCAGCCTGGGCAAGTTGGCCCATAGAGCCAGTTTCCAATCTCTATGACTATCTCCTTTTGTGTCTCAGTGTCAAACCTCAGTGGTGCACTTTTGCTCTGTTAACGTTGCTCCATAACACTACTGCTAAAACTGCACTTGCCAGTTATCATAGCATTTAAAAAAAACACATAATAGATTTAAGCACCAGGACTCATCTGGATTCATGGGTGGTCTGGTCATCTCCCTCTCACATTTCAGAAAACACAGATCCTAGTGTTTCCATCGCTATCCCCTATCCCCACGTAACAAGCTGAATACAGACTTTTTGAAGTAATGCACATATTACTGCGGCGACCTAATCCGCGAGTTTAGAAGAGTTTGCCCTCGACTCATACTCGCAGCATGTCCTAGGAGGCCTTTGTAACTCTCCTTCATGCTCGAGAGTAGTCCCCACGTACTCGAGGCCTCAGCTAGGTCACGGCGTTTTTTTCAACATGTTGAAAATTGCCCGCGAGTGAAAAAAGGTCGCCATGGAAAAAATCGATTTTTTTTTTATACTCGTAGGTTTTGTCGAAGTAGGTCGAAGTTGGTCGGCATGTTAGTCATAGGCAATCAAGGGTAGTCAAAGGTAATCAAAGGTAGTCGAAGGTAGTCATAGATAATCTTCAACATAGTACAAGGGAGGTCGAAGGAAATCGAAGGAGGTCGTCTTCACTCTCCACTATTCGGTGTCCAATTTTTCCGAAGCTAGTCTTCAACATAGTCGAAGGAGGTTGAAGGAGGTCTTCAACATAGTCGAAGGAGGTCTTCAACATGATACTTTTTCAAACTCTTCTAAACTCGCCAATTAGGTTGCCACAGTGGGACAGCCCCTTTAAATGAGGGCACTTAATCATTTAAGAAAAACTATATAGATTTAACTGTATAACAGGTGCATTATTGAATAAATTCATCTAAGAAAATATGATCAGTGGTATTTTTACCATTCCTATTGCCCGAAAGGCATTTGAACACATAACAAAAATCCTCTTTGCTCTTCATTGAGTAACTTTGCAGTTATGATTCAGTTGGACAAGCAGCAATTACAAAATGACACCAAAGATAGACACAAAATAGAAAACCCATTCCTTCTCTCCAGAGATGCTGCCTGTCCTGCTGAGTTACTCCAGCATTTTGTGTCAATCTTTGGTGTAAACCAGCATCTGCAGTTCCTTCCTGCACATTGAGAAATGACAGGCATTCAGTTATTGGGCTCTCCAATGTAATTCTTAGTAAACAAAAAATTGGCATAAACAAATCTGCTTCCTATCCAAAGACATATGTGGCAAATGTTTCATGAGGCTAAGTTTATCTTTGATTGTGGGATGAATTATGTTTGGTGATGGGTTCCATTTCCTGGTGACTGGAGTTAACCATAAATACTGTCTGAAAGTCCACAACCACTAAACCACTTTACTAAACAAATGCACAAGTGTCCTAATCACTCATTTATAATTTCATGTTTATCGGATGTTATGCTGTTTATCATCGTACTCTAAATATCAGATGGCTAATGGAAAGAGCATTAACTGTTATTCTATCAAACTGGTCAAATACAGATGTGCTTCCATTATTCATGAGCTGATGGTGAATCTACACAACTGCACATTCTTCTCATTCACGCTTAATTGTGCCGTGGCATTTAAGGGGCTAAACCTGGGACTTGCACAATTTTGGCAGCCCATGACAATATGGCACAGGTGTAGTAACACAGATTACACTCCAGTCTTGTGTGTGGTCCGTAGAAACATAGAAAATATGTGCAGGAGTAGGCCATTCAGCCCTTCGAGCCGGCACCGCCATTCAATATGATCAACCTGTTCCTGCTTTCTCCCCATATCCCTCGACTCCCTTAGCCGTAAGAGCGCTATCTAACTCTCTTGAAAACATCCAGTGAATTAGCCTCCATTGTCTTCTTCAGCAGATAATTCCACAGATTAACAACTTGTAGTCCACTCTTCAGTACAGATTTCCACAGTCTTGTTCCACATCCCTCTCTCAGTGAACATTGAGTCCTACCAGCTCATGGCTTTGTGTGCGATCATCCTCGTGCATGTTTTTCGAACTCCATATGCATTTGTGCCTTCCGCATGCATGTGTGGTTTGAGCAATGCCAACTTTTGCATGGTTACACACCTGTGAATCTGCACGTGTGCTGCAAGCATGCATTTTTGTGTGCATGCATGCATCGGGGTGCATGGTGTTGCGTGCTTGCCAATGTGCTTCCTGTACGTGCTTGTACAAATAGTGAGAATAATATCACCACTGACTCGGACTACGGGTGCTGTCTGTACGGAGTTTGTACGTTCTCCCCGTGACCTACATGCGTTTTCTCCGAGATCTTCGGTTTCCTCCCACACTCCAAAGACATACAGGTTTGTAATTGGCTTCGTAAATGTAAATTGGCACGAGTGTTAATGTCCATTGATCGATGGTCAGCGTGGGCCTAAGGGCCTGTTTCTGCGCTATATCTCTAAACCAAACACCGGTGTGTCTTGCTGCCTGTGAAGAAGGGTTTCGGCCCGAAACGTTGCCTATTTCCTTCGCTCCATAGATGCTGCTGCACCCGCTGAGTTTCTCCAGCTTTTTTGTGTAACCTGCCTGTCTAACCATCTGGGTATAGACACACAGGCTAATCCATGGCCCTAATGCAGAATGGCAAATAGGTTAACATAGGTGTGATGGGCTGAAGGGGCCATTTCTCTGCTGAAAGACCCCATAACTCTCTGACACCAATTTCGACCAGCTAGAGGCAGGTTAGAGAACAGAGACTCAATATTTCATCTGATCAACACTGTATACAATGGAACATGGAACAGCTCTGTAAAGGACAATCTATTTTGCAATACATGGGAACTGATGAAGCTAGCAGATCTGTGCACAAGCAAGAATCAATGTCTCCATGGCAGAAGAGTGTATGTCAATGTTAAGCAGGAAAAACAAACAAACCCACCCACTCTAGGACACCCAATGTGATCATACACATCCCTCCAAGCAAAACCACTATCCAATTAAACGATCCAGGTCCCTGCCAAAGCTGAAGGAGGCCAGTGAACACTGCTCATGGGAACAAAGTTAAATAATTTGGTTTACGAATCAGGTCTCCACCGTGATGAGTTTCAGCCGAGCTCAGGAATTTATGTGCCAATATTGTCAATTCAGCAACAGTGAAGTTAAGATTTCAACACAATCTCCGTTCCAGCAACCTTCCTCGAGCCATTCCAGACGCGTTTCTGCACGCGAGATAGCACGACAAATTCCGCCAGAACCTCTGCCATCAGCATAAATACACTCAGGCATGCAATCTGCTTAAAATACATGAACAACTAAGCCATCTTTTTTTTTTCTTTTGAGCCCTGAGAACCTAGCAAAAGTCAAACGTACTCACTGATGCATGAGGCTGATGCCGAGTTCCTCAGCACCATAAGAATCCTTGTCACTTTACAGTGGCAAGTTGGCACAACTGGAGAGCTGCAGCCACAAAGATCCATGGACCCAAGTTCAATCCTGATTGACCCAAGTTCAATTGTATTGTATTGTATTGTATTCAAATTTATTGTCATTGTCTCAATTTGAGACAACAAAATGAATTTCCCTTACAGGCAGTATCATAAAAAAAAAAAATCATAAATAAATAAATAATAAATAAACAATAAACATATTAAAAATAAAATTGAAATTGAATTAAAAAAAAGCACAAACACAGAAATTCCACGACACAACATAACATAAATGGCACCAAGGTGAGGATGGCACCATAGTCCAGCCAGCCTCCCCTCCGTGTTCATCCGTGGTCGGGGCCATTCAATGCTGTCTATGTGGAGTTTGCAATTTCTCCCTCTGCCCACGTGAATTTCCTCCCACATCTCAAAATAGGGCAGGTTAATTGTTCACTTGAAATTGCCGCTAGCGTCGTGGCGAGTGGTAGAATCTGGAAGGAGTTTCCAGCAATGCGGGCGAATAAAATGGATGGTTGCTGGTCAGCGTGGACTCAGTGGGCTGAAGGGCCAGTTTTTATGCGAAATAATAACTTTGATACCAGCACAAGTCTCAGGATAGATAGTGTGCACGTGTATAAAGAATACCTTGAAGGGCTGAGGGAGGTTGGAGATAGCTTGTGATTTATTCCTTCTCCTCTACCGCTGGAGATGTCCCTCGGATTGTGGAAACATCTGTTTGGAGCCTAGTTCAACAGGTCATGACCTGGGCTACAAGGCCAACATGGGACTTGTAGCCACTCTCTCAGACGGGGCAGGAGGTGAACAATGAGGTAGCGAAGAGGGCCGTGAAACTTCTCAGAAACATAGAGCCTGCACCGCCATTCAATATGATCATGGCTGATCATCCAACTCAGTATCCCATACCTGCCTTCTCACCATACCCCCTGATCCCTTTAGCCACAGAGAGTGGTGAATCTCTGGATTCTCTGTCACAGAAGGTAGTTGAGACCAGTTTATTGACTATATTTAAGAGGGAGTTAGATGTGGCCCTTGTGGCTAAAGGGATCAGGGGGTATGCAGAGAAGGCAGGTACAGGATACCGAATTGGATGATCAGCCATGATCATATTGAATGGCGGTGCAGGCTCGAAGGGCCGAATGGCCTACTCCTGCACCTATTTTCTATGTTTCTATACAAACATTCAAATAATCACATTACCAGCGAAAATAAAACATCCCGAGTCTTTAGTGCAACTAAAGACAGTTCATCGTTGAGGTTAGTGTTGGGCAATGTCAAAGAGTCTGATGGACGTTGGGAAGAAGCCTTGTACGTCATGCTTCTCCATACTACTACAGAAGCAGAAGCTCTCAATGACATCCAAATGCCCTTTCCCCAATCACATCCAAATGCCCTTTCCCTATTTTGACCAGTAATGTCCCAGGGATTCCCACAAGTCGGCATTGGTGTTATACTTTTCCAAGGCGACTTTGGGAATGTCCCATAACTGTCCAGCTGATAATCTCTTTCAAAACCGGAAGGGCTGGAGGAACTGAGCAGGTTGGGCAGCATCTGCCGAGGGAAGGGATGAAAGAGAGCCTCCCGTAGAGACGGGCATGTGAATGACATGCCCTGCCCAGAAACCCTGAACGAGATCAAAACTAATACTTTTGCAAGTTCTCAGCAAGTCAAAGCATATCCATGGGGAGAGAAAGTGTTGGTTTAGGTCACGAGGAAAGGTCATTGAACGGAAATGTTCTTTGCTTTTCTTTTCCCACAGATGCTGCTGGACCTGCTGAGTACATGAGTGAACCCACTGAGTTCCTCGAAACATGTAACACTTGCCTGCCGTGCTATTGTGCAGTGTATAGAAAGTGGTATGCCTGTTTTTTGGTGGCCTGTTGGGGAGGATGATGCCCGAATGGCAAAAAACAGTGGATAACTGATGACTCAGTGGTTGGGGCAGAGAACGGTCAAGCAGGTGGCAAGGCCAATTTCTGAAAAAAACTAGGCTCAATAATGACCAACCCCACTCACCCACTCCACGCCCTGAAGGTGATCAAGTGCAGCATCTTCAGTCAGAGACTGATTGCACCAATGTGCAAAACGGAGAGACATAGGAAGTCTTGTATACCAGCTGTTATAAGGTTTTATAATGCACAAAAATTTTAACTTATTATGTATTGAAGATATCTGTTGAAATGTGTGGTGTTATGTCTGTCTTGAAGCTGTTGTGGCACTGTAATTTCCTGTAAAGGATTATTAAAGGTTATTCATCCATATAGAAAGTTATGCCAGGCTCACTAAATGATGAAATGGCAAGTGAACTATGACCTGTGGAACAAGTGGAACAATTTTTGATTCCATAGACACAAAATGCAGGAGTAACTCAGCGGGTCAGTCTGAAGAAGGGTCTTGACCCGAAACATCACCTATTCCCGTCTCTCCAGAGATGCTGCCTGACCCGCTGAGTTACTCCAGCTTTTTGTGTCTATCTTCAGGTTAAAGCAGCATCTGCAGTTCTTTTCTGCGCATTTTTTGATTCCAGTAGCAATTAAGAGTAAAGCCCCTAATTTGAGCATTCACTCCCCCAAGTGACAGGACAACATGCAGAGACACGATGGGTTGAATGGCCTCCTTCTATGCTTTAATCATTCTATGATTCAATGGTTGCATGCGGACACCTGTACAATAGATTGTAACTAGAGCTTTATTGAACGGCATATCCCAATCTCATGACGTCTACCACCTAAAGATACAAGGTTGACATACATGTTGAAATACCATTACACACGTTCTCCTCCAAGTCCCACATACCATCCGGGCATGATAACTGGATGCAGTCCCTTCATTACAACTGACTTGAAATCTAGAACTCCATATCTGCAGGAGTATCCGTAATGTACAGACTGTAGCAGGAGTATCTATGAATCCCAATGTGTAGGAAGGAACTGCAGATGCTTGTTTAAACCGAAGATAGACACAAACAGCTGGGGTCACTCAGTGGGTCAGACAGCAACTCTGGAGAAAGGGAATAGCTTACGTTTCATCCCTTTTCGGACTGGAAGAAGTCTCGACCCGAAACGTCATCAAATGAATCCGAATGGTTGGACAACTTTAGTTTCATGCAAGTCCAGAGTATATTCTGGAATATGCTGGGCGTGTATGGCAGATATTGCACAGCAGTATACCAACATTCTGCACACCATGCATTGATGTGTGTGGACTTACTGTGAGCTGTGTGGGCAGTGTCAACATCGACTGGAGCACCCTACACGAGCAGAAGATCAAGATGCAACAGGTCGAGTGTTCTGCTTTGCAAATACATGAATCCTTTCCAAATAAACTGTGAAAACATCACCCACATTGTGAAATATGCCTTTAGCTAAACAACCCATCCGTTTCCAAAATCAATTAAATATAATTAATATAATGGTGTTTGCTTGTTGTATTTGAAGACCTCCTTCCCACATGCCAATCAAATACCTGTCAAATTTGTTTAAAAGTGCTGCCAGGAAGATTCAAAAACATGTTAAAGGGAAGAGGAGTTAGTTCTGGAAGCAGCTGTTGGACAATAATGCACAAACTGATAAATGACAAACAGCTAATGTGTCAAGTAATGAACCATTCCAACATGAGCGCGTCTCACTGTGTACCCTTGATATTGCCTTGATGCTGGAGTTCTCCCACCATCAACAAAGGCGCAGCGGGTAGAGCTGCTGCCTCCCATGGTCGGAGACCTGCATTCAATCCTGACCTCGGTCGCTGTCTGTGTGGTGTTTGCACGTTCTCCCTGCGACTGCATAGGTTTCCTCTGGGCACAAGTTTGTAGGTTAATTGGCCTGTGCAAGTAGCTCTTAGAGAGTGAATGAGACCAATGGTCAGCATGGACTCGATGGACCAAAGGGCCTGTTTCCATGCTGTATCTTTCAATCAATCAAAAACATCCTAAGATCACCATTGACTGGAGACTCAACGGGACTATCCACATAAACACTATGATGAAACATTCTAGGTCAAAGACCATCGACAAGATGCAAATTAATAGCACAATGAAATATTCTCCACTTGCCTGGACGACTGCTGTCACCCCCTTAAACATGCATTCCCACCAGCACCAGCACACCTAGCTCTGGTGGGAACTAGCACAAAATGCACTTCAGTTAGTTTAAGGTAGACAAAAATGCTGGAGAAACTCAGCAGGTGAGGCAGCATCTATGCAGCGAAGAAAACAGGCAATGTTTTGGGCTGAAACCCTTCTTCAGTTAGTTTAGTTTTGTTTATTGTCACGTGTACTGAGGTACAGTGAAAGGCCTTGGTTGTGTGCTATCCAGTCAACGGAAAGACAATACCCGATTACAATCGAGCCATTTACAGTGTACAGATACATGATAAGGGAGTAACATTTAGTGCAAGGTAAATCCAGCAAAGTGTGATCAAGGATAGTCTGTGGGTTACCAAAGAGGTAGACAGTGGCTACTCATGCAGTTTACTCCCACAACACGTTGCAAACCAACGGCCTCCAGCACCATGAAGGAGAAGGGCCGCTGTTGAGTGGCAGCGCCACCACTTGCAGGTTCCCCTCCGAGCCACACACCGCCCTGACTTGGACAAATATCGCCAGCCATTCTTCATCATTGTTTAAGAAGGAACTGCAGATGCTGGAGAATGGAAGGTTACACAAAAAAGCTGGAGAAACTCAGCGGGTGCAGCAGCATCTATGGAGCGAAGGAAATAGGCAACGTTTCGGCCCAAAACGTTGCCTATTTCCTTCGCTCCATAGATGCTGCTGCACCCGCTGAGTTTCTCCAGCTTTTTTGTGTAACCTTCCATTCTACATCATTGGGTCTATATCATGGAACACTCTCCCCAACACCAATCTGGGAACACCTTCACCTGAAGGACTGTTCCAGTTTCAGAGTATGACTCACCACTGCCACTTGAACAATCATGAATGGGCTATATATACTTGCCGTGTCAATGATGCTCAGATCTCAAAAAATGAAAAAGAAAAAATATATAGACTTAACATAGAAACATAGTAAATAGGTGCAGGAGTAGGCCATTTTTGGCCATTCGAGCCAGCACCGCCATTCAATATAATCATGGCTGATCACCCAAAATCAGTCTCCTGTTCCTGCCTTCTCCCCAGATCCCTCGATTCCGTTTCTCGAATCTTGAGTGCTCATTTCAGCAGGCATAGATTAGCCACAATTTACGGGCTGCCCACATTTGGTGCAGGACTCCAGTTGATCATTGGTGAATTATACGAAGTTCACGGCTGAATGAGTTTTGGACATGATTTTGTTTGATGGGAGCAAGAAGCTTTTCTCACACAAGTGCAAATTTGTGTTCCCTTTGACGGTAAGTATTGCGTTACCGAGAGACGATGGCCCTGTCACAAAGCATTGCCTCAGGTGGCTGGAGTGAAATGTAGAAGTGTAAATGTGACACCTCTGTGGTACAGAAACATAAGAGAGAAGCGGTGACCCGGGGTGAAACCTGTGCTGATTTAACCAACCGCAGCTCTGGCAACCACTCAGCGCTTTAAGTTGTCGACGGCCTCATGAGTACTGGCGAAGGAGCAGTGAAATATTGACCAGGTTTCCAACCTCCAATTAACTATTAATCCGGTCCAGGGAGAAAGTGTTCACATTTTACACAAATACTGGATCAGATGAGTCTTTAGTTCCTTTCCACACACTCTCACCTCACCCATACTCCTTGGGTTGTGTGTACAAGCACATGCATGTGTAGCTCTCATACATCTAACTAATATTTAATGCTCCAATACTCAATCCCACACATATCCCCTTCCTTCCCCCTCCCCCCCCCCCCCTCCCCCCCCTCACCCCCACCCCCCCCCCCCCCCACTCCTCACCTACTACTTTCCTCCATAACTTCGCAATTTGCAACTCTTCAATACTGCTTTTATATATGAATGGTTGCAACCATCTGCTTGGAACTAGCCCCCTCCCCCTTCCTTAATTCCTGTATTGTATGCAGTTCTGGTTGGCCTGCTATAGGAAATATGCCATTGAGCTAGAAAGGGCGCAGAAAAGATTCATCAGGACTTGAATTATGAGGAGTGACTGCTTTCTCTGCAGTCAGACATTGAGAGATGAACTTCTAGAAGTATACAAAATCATGAGGGGCATAGATAAGGAGAATGATCATCCTTGTTCCCGGGTAGAGGAGCCTAGAACTAGAGGGCATAAGTTGAAGATGAGAGGGAATAGATTTAAAAGATACCTAAAAGGCAATTTCTTCATACAGGGGGTGGTATGTACATGGAACTAGCGGCCAGAGGAAGCTGTGGAGGTTGGTGCAATGGTAATGTTAAAAGATATTTACACAGGGGTGCAGATAGAAAAGGGTAAGATGAATATAGACCTCACGGGCAAATGGAGCCAGCGCAATTATAAAAGCTGGTCGGCAGGGACGAGTTGGGCCGAGAGGCATATTTCCGTGCAGCACACTCTTTCTCGATCGGTGAGAAAGTCCAGAAAGAATTTGAGAGGGAGAAGGGTAAATCAGAGGTGTCGGTATTACAGTTGAGCAAAGGGAACTATGGAGCCATGAGGGAGGAGCTGGCCAAAGTTGACTGGAAAGAGACCCTAGTAGGGATGACAGTGGAACAACAATGGCAGGTATTTCTGGGAATAACACAGAAGGTGCAGGATCAGCGCATTCCAAAGAGGAAGAAAGATTCTTAAGGGGCGACTGTGGCTGACAAGGGATGTCAGGGTGAGTATAAAAATAAAAGAGAAGTACAACGTAGCATAGATGAGCGGGAAGCCAGAGGACTGAGTAACTTTTAAAGAGCAACAGAAGATAACTAAAAAGGCAATACGGGGAGAAAAGATGAGGAACGAAGGTAAGCTAGCCAAGAATATAAAGGAGGATAGTAAAAGCTTCTTTAGGTTTGTGAAAAGAAAAAAAAACTAGTTTAGTTTTTGAGTTGGACTCTTGAAGACTGAAAAGGGTGAATTTATTATGGGGAACAAGGATATAGCAGATGAGTTGAACAGGTACTTTGGATCCATCTTCACTAAGGAAGACACAAACAATCTTCCTTGTGTACTAGTGGCCAGAGGATCTGGGGTGGCGGAGGAACTGAAGGAGATTCACATTTGGCAGGAAATGGTGTTGGGTAGACTGATGGGACTGAAGGCTGATAAATCCCCAGGGCCTGATGGTCTGCATCCCAGGCTACTTAAGGAAGTGGCTCTGGAAATTGTGGACGCATTGGTGATAATTTTCCAATGTTCTATAGATTCAGGATCTCTTCCTGTGGATTGGAGGGTAGCTAATGTTATCCCACTATTTAAGAAGGGCAACAGAGGGAAAACAGGGAATTATTGACCAGTTAGCCTGACATCCGTGGGGATGATGATGCTGGAGTCACTAATAAAAGATGAAATAGCCACACATTTGGATAGCAGTAACAGGATAAGTCCGAGCATGGATTTACGATGGGGAAATCATGCTTGACTAATCTTCTGGAATTTTTTGAGTATTTAACGAGGAAAAGGGAGAGCCAGTGGATGTAGTGTACCTGGACTTTCAGAAAGCATTTGATAAAGTCCCACATAGGAGATTAGTGGGCAAAATTAGAACACATGGTATTGGGGGGTAGAGTGCTGACATGGATAGAAAATTGGTTGGCAGACAGGAAACAAAGAGTAGGGATTAACGGGTCCCTTTCAGAATGGCAGGCAGTGACTAGTGGGGTACCGCAAGGCTCGGTGCTGGGACCGCAGCTATTTACAATATATATTAATGATTTGGATGAAGGGATTAAAAGTAACATTTGCAAATTTGCAGATGACACAAAGCTGGGTGGAAGTGTGAACTGTGAGGTGGATGCTATGAGAATGCAGGGTGACTTGGAC
Source organism: Leucoraja erinaceus (assembly GCF_028641065.1). Classification (NCBI taxonomy): domain Eukaryota; kingdom Metazoa; phylum Chordata; class Chondrichthyes; order Rajiformes; family Rajidae; genus Leucoraja; species Leucoraja erinaceus. The sequence goes on along the minus strand of NC_073388.1, from coordinate 49,493,709 downwards.
AGGTTGGGTGAGTGGGCAGATGCAGTTTAATGTGGATAAATGTGAGGATATCCACTTCATTGGCAAAAACAGGAAGGCAGATTATTATCTAAATGTTGTCAAGTTGGGAAAAGGGGAAGTACAAGGGGATCTGGGGTCCCCGTTTCATCAGTCACTGAAAGTAGTCATGCAGGTACAGCAGGCAGTGAAGAAAGCGAATGGCATGTTGGCCATAATAACATGAGGAATTGAGTATAGGAGCAAAGAGGTCCTTCTGCAGTTGTACAAGACCCTAGTGAGACCACACCTGGAGTATTGTGTGCAGTTTTCATCTCCAAACTTGAGGAAGGACATTCTTGCTATTGACAGAGTGCAGCATAGATTCACAAGGTTAATTCCCGGGATGGCGGGACTGTCATATGTTGATAGATTGGAGCGGCTGGGCTTGTACACTCTGGAATTCAGAAGGACAAGAGGGGATCTTATTAAGGACACACTAGAGGTGGGAAATAGGTTCCCAATTTTGGGGGAGTTCAGAACCAGGGGCCATAGTTTAAGAATAAGTGGTAAGCCATTTAGAACGGAGATGAGGGAAAAACTTTTTCGCACAGAAAGTTTTGAGTGTGTGGAATTCTCTGCCTCAGAAGGCAGTGGAGACTGGTTCTCTGGATGCTTTCAAGAGATAGTTAGATATAGCTCTTAGGGATAGCGGAGTTAAGGGACATGGAGTGAAGGCAGGAACGGGGTACTGATTGTGGATGATCATCCATGATCACATTGAATGGCGGTGCTGGCTCGAAGGGCACCTATTGTCTATTGAGGGGATAACTGTCAGAAGCTATCTGTCCCTTAAGTTAATTTGTAAATTTAAAGTTGCAGAACCTACATCACCAGAGATAGTTAGTGCCACTTTAGAAGCTGATGGCACAATTCTCACATGTAGACTCCAAATAGATGCTTAGCATTCTAGTGCTGACCTTCCTGTATCCATGAACCTTGCCTTTAACCCTTCACTTTCGCCTGTGATGTATTTTACACTTAGAATGTTTCACTACTGTATGAAGCAGCTCCAAACAGGGAAAATAAAACCTACTAAGTTTACTTAAAGCTGGAACTCTTTTACTAAGTTTTCATCTATTGTCAGCAAGTACAGGGTAGTTGATCAGGGAATTGCAGAACTCTGCGCAAAACTCCCAGGTCTTCAAGGGCGAGCAGTCATTGCCCCGAAAATACTCCCGCACTGAAACTTTGATCACTTGCCCAGGTTCATTCCCCAACACAAGGTCTAGTATAGCCCCATGCCCATCCACATATTGTTTCAAGAAATCCTCCTGGATGCACTGAATAAGTTTAGTCCAATTTAATTTCCTTGCAGTAAACGGGTTCCAGTCAATACTGAGGGAAATTAGTACAATAATTACATATTTGCACGATCTGCCTGCATATCTGTTCCTCTAGCTCCTGTTAGCTATTGGGAGGCCAACCCCATCATCGTAAATGGACCTTTTACATTCCCAAGTTCTGTCATTATGGCCCACCAAGATATCATCGCTTATTGCAGACTTGATATTCTTCCTAATCAATAATGCAACTCTCCTACCTCGTTCACAGTCCCCTTTTTCACATCTGAAATGTCTATCCCTGGAACATTTAGCTACCAGTCCAGCCCTTTCTCAACCAAGTTCTATCATGGCTGCAGTAACCACCACAACACTTCAATGTGGCCTAACACAGTAAGACTGGCCTTGGTTCCTTGTCGAAATCAGTTATGTATACATCTTCATGTTTGTATCCACACATTGGTATACGACTCTGGTTGAGTTTGCCTGAGAGAATGAATCTCTTCCCTCTCTTACGTTCAAGTAATTCACATATTCAGTTCATGATAACAAAGGGCTTGACCTTTGTAGGACTTCCTTATCTGGCCCAGTTATAAAACCCAACCTGAAGGACAAACATCTGGCCTAAATAAGCAAATACAAGGGAAGCTGCTCACTGCCCTTTGTCAGATGGCAAATTATATCTCATTGACTCAGAAGGAGTTCCTGCAGCCCGAACAATCAAAAACTGGAAATACACACAAAAAGCTGGAGTAACTCAGTGGGACAGGCAGCATCTCTGGAGAGAAGGAATGGGTGATGTTTCAGGTTGACACCTTTCCTCAGACTGAGTCATTGTCTCCTAGTATCACTGAATCTATTAAATGCACACTTATTGACCTCCTCTCTTATGACATGTAGTTAAGTTATGGGAGATCAGATCTTCACAACTTTTATACAGTGTCTTCTCCCTTGAATTGGATATTTTTGGTGCCTTCCCTCACAGTGAATTCTGCTGTGGGGGGACGTTTCATGTTGATTTCTATAGTGTACTGTTTCTGTGTCTTTTTTTCTTTTTCTCTTTTTTCTCTTTTTTGATTTGTATGAATTTATTGCATTGATCTGTTCAATTAATTTAATCAATCTCTGTAAAGCACTTTGGTTCAAATACTGGTTTTGTTGAAAAGTGCTATATAAATAAATATTTTATTATTATTATTATTATTGAATTGTGATCAAATTGCTATCCACAGTCTACATTGATGAGTGTGATTAAAACACCAGTCTGTTAAAAACACCTGATTTAAGTGAACGAGAGCTTTTAAATCATAGGTATAAAGAATCACACTATATTAATTCAATGTAACACACAGTGAAGCTGATCGCTGTAGATGTGATTATGTGTGAGTATTGATGGGTCTTGAAAGTCAAGGCTAACACAATCAAGGCAGGAGAATGATTGAATGGTATAATTGTAAAACTGGTGCAGGGAGATTCAGGAGTTTACAAACACTAGTATTACAAAGATGATGTTAGGACAAGTTGAAAAGGTTAATACAAAAATCATGTGAGATCCTTTTAGCTTTAGAAATAGAAGCACTGAAGACAAAAAGTGACGCAAAACATTACTAAATCACTAATAAGGTCTCTACCATAGTACCGGCCCCATAGCAGAGGTGTCTACGTCACGGAGCTGTAAACTGGAAGTATCCCGAGCTAATTCTGCTACCACCACCATCTATTGCGCCAATGATGGCTTCCACTGATTGTCTCCTGAAGCTTGCGCCCTTTTCAGGACGGACGATGGGAGCGAGGCCAACATTTGTAACAAGATGGACACGAAAAGAAGAAGACCAAAGAACCGTGTCCAAATTTGGACTACGCACTTTAGAAAGTATGTCAAAGTCTTGGATAACAAGTTTGCAAAAGTGATTCTGATAAAAATGACATTGATATTCACTCCATTCCTCTCACAAAGATGTTGTCTGATCGATTCAGCGTTTCCAACGTTTCTTGCTTCGATATAATATTTCCAACATCATCGCTCTTTAAACTTTGGAATAAAGCCAGGCGTGAAGGCTCAGCTAAGTTGCACTGACTGGAGAAACTGGGGCAGTTTTCTTTACAGTTTCAATGGTGATAAAGAACATTTGTGAGAACTGGGGAGAAAGCATTCACTCTGGATTGAAGAGCCAAAGATAAATGAGAATTGGCAAAAGAACAAGTGGGGAAAGTGAGGAGAATGTTTTAATGACAAGGTGTTATGATCAAAGCATTGCCTGGATGGGTTTTGGCAGTGGATACAATAGTAACCTTCAAAAGAAAAAGTAATAAATATGAAGAACATATGCACATGTCCCCAACAAGTGGAGAATTCATTAACAAAAAGCCAATACAAGCATCACAGGTCGTCTCCATCTGGGCTGTGTATTTCCAACATGTCCTACTTTGTGAACTCTAGTTACGCTTGTGTCTGAGTAGGTCAACTTTCATATTTCTCTAATAGTTTATGGAGTAGCTCAAAAATGTGGCAGCACAGATTATTAAAAAAAAAGAGTCTAACTTGGCACCAGTTCAAATGGGTCCTGCCACAACCCCTGGGCCCAGTCTCTGCCAAACTAGCTCAACAAAAGAAAGGCTCGTGTTAATCTCAGTTTCCTTGGGTGACGGAGGGTTGGTATGAAGATCAAACCAATCGACCAAATACGTCACCCATTCCTTCTCCCCAGAGATGCTGCCAGTTCCACTGAGTTACTCCAGCATTGTGTGTCTATAATCAATGTTCCTGTTTATTTTCACTCTGTCTGGAAAAGGAGGGGGGGGAAGAGCTCGGAGAAAAGACGGGGGAAGAGCCATGGGAAAGAGGGAGTATCATGGGGGAGGGGGGCAGGAGACAGCAAGGGGGACCAGAAGGGAAGGGGCTAGAGCTGCACGGTGTTGCGATAGCGGGACTCACAGCGGGCGCTGGGCACTCTCCTCCGCCGCGATCAGGCTCTCCGCTTTCCGTTTGGCTATATCTCCGACTCCACGCCAGACCACTTCTGGTTCCTCCAAAAATGGTGCCCAGTAGGAGACCTCTGCCGGCCATCCAGAGCGTCCCTCAGCTCCAGTAAAGATGCGATGGCACAGGAAGGGGCGGACCATTCCGGGGAATGACAGGGGACAAGACCAATCCGCACGGCACTGACTGGCAGGAGAGGAGATCAATCTGCGCACGCTCGGTTTTTACGGTTCTTAAACCTCACTAACTTTTACATTATGCCGCCGATCAGAACAAAACTTGTTGCACTCGCAGCACAGGAGAATGGCGAGTGAGCTGACAAATAATCGTAGCGTTATCGCGTACCATTTTTGCGCAAACAGAAAAAACGCGCAAACTGGAAGAGCACAAGATCAGAGTTTTAGTTATGTATAGATATACAAAAGACCCCGAGGATGAATGTGGAAACAGGATGGACATAGAGAAGATTGACATAAAAAAGTGTCTGAAGAAGGGTTTTGGCCCGAAACGTCACCTATTTCCTTCGCTCCATAGATGCTGCTGCACCCGCTGAGTTTCTCCAGCATTTTTGTGTACCTTGGAAATAGAGAAGATGTTTCCTCTTTTGTACGAGAATGTAGAATGAGGGATACCCCTTTTGAAATAAAGGTTGAGGATGATACAAGCTGGAGTAAAGCCCCCGTCCCATGTGCGTGTCCTTGGCATGCTAATTATGCGACCTCGTGGTCGTGATGAGGCGCGACGGTCAAGCAAAGGTCGCGCGCGACTTCATGCATCCGCACATCCGCCTGGAGCATGTGATGTCATTTGAAGATGGACACAAAATGCTGGAGTAACTCAGCGAGACCAGCAGCATCTTTGGAGAGAAGCAATGGGTGATGTTTCGGGTCAAGACTCTTCTTCAGTCTGAAAGAAGGGTCTCGACCCGAAACATCATGCATTGTTTCTCTCCAGAGATGCTGCTGGTCCCGCCGAGTTACCCTAGCATTTCTGTGTCTATCTTCAATTTTCTTGGCCCCGCTCTGGGAGTAGAAGGGGGGGCGGATCCGGACCGCAACGGCCGCGAGCCCCAGGCCGAGTTTGACGATCGTTTGCCTGCTTCTGCTGCTGTTGGAGGTGAGACATTGCGTCACGCCAGGGTCTTGGGCCTGTCCCACCGTCAGTTGCACGAAAGGCCGTTGGCGCGCGAAGATTTTGTTTGCTACAAAAATTTTGGAGCCCTGCGCAATGTCACGCACAACTACATACCCCTCCGTGCTTCTCAGTGGGACCAGCCCCGCGTGGCCACACAATGCCCGTGCGCCTCAACGCGATGACGAGGTCGCGTAATTTGCATGCCAAGGACACGCAAGTGGGACAGGCCCTTTACTCAGCGGGACAAGCAGCAGCTCTGGAGAGACGGAATGGATAACGTTTCGGGTTGAGACCCTTCTTCAGACTCAAGACAGAGATTAAGATTTTTTTTTCTCATCGAAGGTCACGGTTCTTTCAAACTGTACTCTTCATGGGATGGTGAAAGTAAAGTCTTTGAACATGTTTAAGTCAGCAGCAAACATACAATTTAAAAGCAAAGCAGTGGAAAGTTACCAGAAGTGGACTCTTGGCAGAACAACCTTGAGGGAAGAAGTGGATTATTCCAGCTCCGACTTTCTCTGTTTGTATACTTGTAAATCAAAAAATACTTGGTGGTCCATGTGTATATATTATTAAGGTCAAAATATAATTCACAAGGTCCATTACAAATGTCAAGATTGATTGCTTTTTTTTTAAGCCAAAGATATTAAGATAACATAAGCTGTTGTATATCTGCAATGACCTTATTGATGTGGACTTCCAGGTATTTAAAGCAGCTCGCCCTATCCACAGTATCCCCATTTATCTTCAATGGTGTGTACGTCCTCGGATGTTGTGCCCTCCTAATGTCCACAATCACTTCCTTAGTTTTTTTTGACATTCAAGAGTATAATTCAATGCCATAAAAAAATGTTTGCAGAAAATAATGCAGTTATTTGGAATAATGCCTGCAAAGTGTTGGAGTAACTAACTATCCCTTCTTCAGGCTCACGAAAGAAGGGTCCAGGATCCAAGGACGCAGATATGTACGACTAAGCCAGGAGGGAAGTGTGGATGGAAGGGAACTGTGGATGGGTTGTGAAAATTCAAAAACATTCAAGCCTGTGCATGTGGTGATATCAGGGAGAAAGGGAGGTCAGAGAGCCCAGCACCGGATCATAGAAGCTACATTATGTGGCTTGAGCCAACGGCAATTATTAGGCAGCACATCACATCCCTAGGAAAAGGTGAAGTACAACGGGATCTGTTTTTTAGGGGGTTCTTGTACATCAGTCTATGAAAGTAAGCATGCAGGTACAGCAGGCAGTGAAGAAAGCGAATGGCATGTTGGCCTTTATAACAAGAGGAATCGAATATAGGAGCAAAGAGGTCCTTCTGAAGTTGTACAGAGTCCTAGTGAGACCACACTTGGAGTATTGTATGCAGCTTTTGGTCCCCTCATTTGAGGAAGGACATTCTTGCTATTGAGGGAGTGCAACGTAGGTTTACAAGGTTAATTCCTGGGATGGCGGGACTGTCGTATGCTGAGAGAATGGAGCAGCTGGGCTTGTACACTCTGGAGTTTTGAAGGACGAGAGGGGATCTCATTGAAACATATAAGATTGTTAAGGGCTTGGACACGCTAGAGGCAGGAAACATGTTCCCGATGTTGGGGGAGTCCAGAGCCAGGGGCCACAGTTTAAGAATAAGGAGTAAGCCATTTAGAATGGAGATGAGGAAACACTTGTTCTCACAGAGAGTGTTGAGTCTGTGGCATTCTCTGCCTCAGAGGGCGGTGGAGGCAGGTTCCCTGGATGCTTTCAAGAGAGAGATAGATAGAGCTCTTAAAAATAGTGGAGTCAGGGAATATGGGGAGAAGGCAGGAACGGGATATTGATTGGGGATGATCAGCCATGATCACATTGAATAGCAGTGCTGGCTCGAAGGGCCAAATGGCCTACTCCTGCACCTATTGTCTATTGAACTCAGTATTGGTAATTATCCTATTGTCTGCTTTAATTACCATTATGGCAAAGATAATTATTATGTATGTAACTAAAATGAAAAGACCAAATGTTGGATTCAATCCTGTGCCAGTACGTTGTCAGAATAGGAACCATTAGGTTGGTTCCTGGAGAGAAAATATGTGTCTTTGGATCAATAACGGTAAATTCTGAAAAGTAGTTTGATTGAAGATGGTGGAGCTAGTCAGAAGACAGATTACAATTCTCTGATGTTTTGTCAAGGATTTAATAGTGATTTGAGGATGATTCTACCTCATTTGCTGTTGTATTATAATAACTGGGTTTCCCAAAACGTAATGCATAATTATGTTTCTCTACGTTTCAGGTGAAACGTACAAAATTATAATTATCAGAGCCATAATATTATTTTTAGTAACAGAGTAGTACTACAAATAATCAGAAGATACTGATTGTAACCTTAAGAGAAACCTGACTGGGCTCCAAAACCTCAAGAGCTACAACGAGTCAGACATAAGAACGCTCATGACACGAGTTCACCTCATTGCTGTTCACACCAGCCAGTTAGGCCCACTGGTTACTAAGCAACAGAGAAGCTGTCCCTGCTGTGATTCTGGAGTGGGCATAGGCAGTCTCATTTCACAGAGAGCTGACGTTCCACAAGTTAACAGTGAGTTTTTTTTCCCCTCTCGGCTTGTAAATTAACAACATCCACTCAATAATTAAGATCAATTTTAAGATAGGGGGCAGCACGGCGGCGCAGCGGTAGAGTTGCTGCCTTACAGTGCCAGGGATCCGGGTTTGATCCTGACTATATGTGCTGTTTGTATGGAGTTTGCATGGGTTTACTCTAAGATCTTTGGTTTCTTCCCACACTCCAAAGATGTACAGGTTTGTAGGTTAATTGGCTTGGTGTAAATGCAACTTAGAAACATAGAAACATAGAAATTAGGTGCAGGAGTAGGCCATTCGGCCCTTCGAGCCTGCACCGCCATTAAATATGATCATGGCTGATCATCCAACTCAGTATCCCGTACCTGCCTTCCCTCCATACCCTCTGATCCCCTTGGCCACAAGGGCCACATCTAACTCCCTCTTAAATATAGCCAATGAACTGGCCTCAACTACCCTCTGTGGCAGAGAGTTCCAGAGATTCACCACTCTCTGTGTGAAAAAAGTTCTCCTCATCTCGGTTTTAAAGGATTTCCCCCTTATCCTTAAGCTGTGACCCCTTGTCCTGGACTTCCCCAACATCGGGAACAATCTTCCTGCATCTAGCCTGTCCAACCCCTTAAGAATTTTGTAAGTTTCTATAAGATCCCCTCTCAATCTCCTAAACTTGTCCGAAGTGTGTGTAGGATAGTGTAAGTGTGCGGGGATCGCTGGTCAGTGCGGACTCAGTGGGCCAAAGGGCCTGCTTCCTCACTGTATTTCTAACCTAAACCACAATGTATTCAAGCCAGAAAGTGCAGCCTAGATGTTATCTCCATCACCAGTAAAAGTGCAGGAGCAACACATAAATAAGACAATGCTTCTAGAAAGTAATTTGATTTTTCAATGTGGGTACATCCAGATTTTGGTCAGGCTGTTACAGGTTGCAGGGACTGGGATCTACACTGGCTCCTTACTGGCATGGCACATTACCACAGGGATCAGCAAAAAAAAAAAGAAGAAAAACGCCACCAGGATAACATTAGCAGCAACATTATCCAATGGAAAATAGCACACTACAATCATGTATTTCTTGACATGAAAATTCAATGTATACATTTTCACTCTAACATCATAAAGTCTGACGAAGGGTCTCGACCCGAAATGTCACCCATTTTTTTCTCTCCAGAGATGCTGCCCGTCCCACTGAGTTACTCCAGCATTTTGTGTCAATCTCCCGTTTAAATCAGCATCTGCAGTTCTTTCCCCACACATTAACTCTTTAGGATATGTGTCATTGATTTAGGATTTTTTTTTAATGTTATACAAATAGTGCAGCACTCTCTGCAAGTAGGAATTCACAAGAGTCATGCACCACAGTGCCTTCAGTTCCCCGAGTCTGTAATGTGCAGGAACATCCATTTACACCAATTTCAATTTTCCCCTTCATTTCCCCATCAACTCACCCGATACTACTACAAAGTGGCTGATTGATATGCCCATGATGGTTAGAATATGTGCTTTTACTTCATTTACACAATTCATAAAATATTCCCGTGGGTGTGACTGATCTCTCATTCTACCTACATTCACACCATTACTTTGTTCTGTGGCTACTTGCTACCTCTAATAAGCTAATCAATCCATCTTTACTATTTCCTCTATCTGTACTACGTTATGTTACATCCTTCAATCCCTATGTCTTGGTTTTTTAAATATTATATGAAGATGCTGGTCAATACACAAAAGGACCTGGAGTAACTCCGCAGGTCAAGCAGCATCTCTGGGGAACATTGATAGGTGATGTTTTAGGTCGAGAACAAGGGTCCCGACCCAATGCGTCACCTATCCATGTTCTCCAGAGATGTTGCCCAAACTGCCCAGTTACTCCAGCATTTGGTGACCTTTTCTATCTGCATGTCTCATTACATCAGATTCATTGTATTATTGCCCCCATTGTCACAGTCCTATTGCCGTGACCATGTGTATTAGTGCACTGCTTATTTAACACATTTTTAATAGCGGAATCTAATTTACACCCATGCGTTACACATATTATACAACTATTTAATGACGCCTATGATCTTCATTGTTCCATTTATGTTTAGACTTGCTTTATTTGTTAGAAATCCCTGCCCTCAGACTCCTGCATGATCCATTGCCATCTCCCCAGGTGCTCTGTATACGGGGGTAATGGTACCACTGCATGTTCAGTGGAGCCTATTTTGCAGAAGCATCTCCTTCCTATTCTTGCCTCCCATGAAAATGACTCAATTTCATTAGTTAATTCAATGTTAATGTTTTATCTGTGCCACCTTGCATCTGGCTTTAGCAGTAATCCAGCCGTGATTACCAATGGCATCCAGGTTTTCCATTTAACTCGCAATCCCAAATTGGGAAACAAAAGCAAAATCCCAAATAATTCAAATCCTTTCACTGCTTCATGTGCAAGTGAAGCTCTGACATCCACAGGTCCTTGACATGGATGAGAAAAATATCGTCCATTCCAGACACACACTTCACAGGCTATAGACAGAAGATCCATATAGAATCTCTCAATAATTTTTTTAACGTGGTCTGTAAATAAATGACAACAACATAATGCGTAGTTTACTTGGCATAGATACAAACATCTCCAAATTAGTACAAAAGTACAGGATAGCAGGCATATATCTCAGATAGACACAACATCCTGGAGTAACTCAGCGGGACAGGCAACATCTCCGGATACAAGCACATTGAGTGACGTTTCGGGTCGAGACCCTTCTTCAGACTGAGATATCTCATTGACTTTCTGCACTCAATCACATTTTTAACTGGTGTCTTTGGCATCTCAGCACTGACTAACAGATGAGGAAGGATTTCTGACAGAATTTATTTAAAGCCCGGAAGGGGGAAACACACAGGCAAGCGTGGAAAACTACTGCTGTTCTGCTCATGATCACAAGCAACATCCATCATCGTTTCAAGAGTTTTGTTCACTTTTGCATTGACTGGACAATCTCAATCCTTGTCATGTGGATGAATGGGTCAGTGAACTCTGTGCATCAGGCTTAAGACGTTTCACAATGTTTAAGCAAAACAAGATGTTTTTCAGAAAATAAAATCCTATGTCAAAAAGATACAATCGCATCAACTGGATACAGTCTTAAAGAGAATAATTTGCTTTGCTGTGCAAATATTGTAACCTCACTTTATCCAAGCTGAAGATGGACACAAAATGCTGTACTAACTCAGTGGGACAGGGAGCATCTCTGGAAAGAAGGAATGGGTGACGTTTCAGGTCAAGACCCTTCTTCAGACTAAGCCAGTGTAACTTCAAATAATGAAGATGTTGGAAGAATACAGGTAAAACAATCTCCTAACAGCTCCTCTGGTACAAACCTATACAGGGGAGATGTGCCACCTGTTTAATTGTGTGACAGAGGAACCAGAACAGCCAAGTCTAATTCTATACACAAACCACAGTTCATCAAAGGGATCGTATTGAAGCTGGGGTTGTTTTATGTACTCAATCAGAATCACAATAATACTTTATTTGCCAATTATGTTTTGCAACATGCGAGGAATTTCATTTGCCAAGTCAGTCATACAAATAAAAAGCACCAGATCACCCATAACACATTGTAACATGAACATCCACCACAGTGACTCCTCCACATTCCTCACTGTGATGGAAGGCGAATTAAAGTTCAAGTCCCTTCCCTTTGTTCTCCCACGGTGTATAGAATTAGACTTGGCTGTTCTGGTTCCTCTGTCACACATTGGAACAAGTGGCACGACTCGGGGGCCTCAAGCCCTCCATTGACGGGACGATCTTGACTCCTGTAGCCTGCGGCTTTTGGGCCCTCCGCGTCGAGGCGATCTGCTCCAGAATCAGGGGGAAGTAAGCTCCCCCGCGCTGGACGATCAAACCTCATGTCGGGGCTGGTCGAACCTTCTGCGGCGTTGGAGCTCCCGACTCAGCCTCTCCCGAGACGGCAAGCCCTTGATGGTAAGTCCACGGGCTGCGGTTGGAGCGATCTCAGGCAAGGGATCAGCTCCGATGTTAAGTCTGCGCCCCGCGGTGGGGCTCACGACAGTCCGAGGAGGCCTCCGGCTCCATCGATGGAAGGCCACAGAACGCCCGGAGAATGCGATGCGAAAATCAATCGCATCTCTGGCAAGGTAAGAACTTGAAAAAAAGTTTCCCCTGATCCCTTCCCCCTCCCCCCACATAAACCGAAGAACATTAAAAAAATTTTTTAACAAACACTAAAAAAAATTTTAATTAAAAAACGAACAGACTGCCGTCGGAGCTGCCATCGCACGGCGCCCCTGGTGGTGGTACGCCGATAAGAGGCACCGTACCCACCTGTACATTCTGACATCTCAATCCTTATTTCAGCTGATGACTGGTGAACGAGCAAGATTGAACCCTGAACTCAGTTGGTATTTACGGAATGTTGGCAGCAGAAGGAGATTGTTGAGCCATTCGATTATGTGTCAGGGGATCAATCTTTTTAACTTCTTAACTTGGCCTTTGTTCGGCAAACTCAAAGTCATTCCCTCCGTCCCACTTACATTCATTTTATGCATTTGGTCTTGAGGGAAATCCAATCATACAGTCGTTCATTGTGTGCAAATGAAGGTGACCACAGTTTGAAACACACAGACCCTAAACACTTCAACCCTCTCTTATCCTCCAGCTGTCTGTGCAGGCCTTTTGATCACCTTCAATTTAATAGCTCCAGATTAATGACCCCACTCAAGCCACCAATGGCTTTAATCCAGTGTATGAAGGAACTGCAGATGCTGGTTTACACAGATGATTGCCACAAAATGCTGGAGTAACCCAGCGGGGCAGGCAGCATCTCTGGAGGGAAGGCATGGGTGACGTTTTGGGTCGAGACCCTTCAGACTGAATCTTGTATTCTCTCTTTAATCCCCTCTCACACTCAACCTTCTCTCCAGAGATGCCGACAGTCCCACTCAGTTACTCCAGCATTTTGTGTCTATCTTCTCTTCTCCTTTATTTATGCAGTTGCCCACAAAACAAATGCCCGTCAATCTCCGTATGTGGTTCAATGTCAGGTTTTATTCATTTATTTATTTTGAAATAGTTTACCTTCAAGGTGCTTGGGGTATTGGTGATTTTAAAGTATGCTGCAGATATCAAGTTAACATCAGCATAAAGTGCTGGAGGAAACGCAAGTACAACCACTTGTTGCTGCTCATCTCGGTTATCATAAAAACCCATTGATAGGAATGGAATTCTCACATCATATATAATGGATCAATGAGCTGATTAAAAGACTGGGGAGCCAACATCATTCATTCACATGTCCAGCCTAGTATCATCAGTTGAGATGCTGTATTTGAGCCAGCTAGTTGAGTTGCTGCCTGACCCAGTCGACAACCCAGTTCAACCCTAATCTCCAGTACTGTCTACATGGACTATGCATGTTGTTTCTATGATCATAATGGTTCCTTCTCGATGCTTTGGTTTTCTCCCATAGTCTGAAGCTGGTAGGCTAACTGGCCACTGTAATTCACTCTTAATGTGCATACAAGTGGTAGAATCTGGCAAGTGGATTGGAATGAGCGATGAAAAATAAAACTGGCTTAGTGTAGGATAAATGTATTCAGAAGGCGATGGACACAATAGGCCAAAGGTCCTGTTTCTATATGTATCCTATATGTGTCTATGATACTGAGATGTGCACTTGGGTTAAATGTTGATTTCCATTTTGCACAAAGGACAGTAGCTAAAGGTTCTATGATAAAAAATGATATTGGTGATATTTAAGAAAGAACTGCAGATGCTGGAAAAATCAAAGGCAACAAAAATGCCTCCAACTCAGCGGGTGAGGCTGCAACTATGGAGCGAAGGAACAGGCGACGTTTCGGATCGAGACCCTTCTTCAGACTGATGTCGGGGGGGGGGGCGGGGAAGAAAGGAAGAGGTGGAGACAGCAGGCTTGTGGGAGAGCTGGGAAGGGCAGGGGAAGGAGGGAGAAAGCAAGGACTTTTGATGATAGATACATAGTTCAATAACAATTATATGATAAATGATGCCGATTGTTGTCCTCTTATCATCAACTGCTGGTCAACATTTACCCAAGTTGGCTTAAATATTATAAAACACATTGATACAAAACTGATAGCAAAAGGGGCAGTAGCAATGAGTAGATCCTTGATCAAGGATGAGCAGAATTGGTGGATCTACATGTGTTTCTTGTTCAAAACCCTATAGATATCTAGATCCAAAAAAGACACAATGAGATTGTCCTCAAGATTTCAAAAAGGTTTTCTGGAGATAGTTCCAAACAAAGGATGCAGCAGATCTGGAATAACCTTTGTCAGTCATTTTTTTCCTAGCCATGGCTGCAAAGCCCTTCATAATGCATTGAATTCAAATTGGTACTTTTGTCAGAGATACATCAAATATTTTCCAAAAATGGGATAATTTTCTCCAAGATTTACTTGGCAGAGAAAGTGCCAAACTTACTTCAAGCTAAAGAGGTTTTCTACAATATCCAAAACAAACTAAATCGACAAAATGTAGAAACAATGAACTTGAGATGCTGGTTTCTACTAAAGATAGACACAAAGTTATTTCTCTCACATCAGGTAGCCCAGCATTCCCTCTCTGTCTATCCCTCCCCCACCCAAGTCACACTGGCTTGCCATTTTCACCCTACAAACAGATAACATTGGGCCGATTCCTTTATCTTTGTCACTTTTTTGCATATCTTTCATTCTTTGTTCTTTATCTCTCCACATCACTGTCCATATCTCGGGGTATCTAAATCTAAATTTTATTAGTTATTTAAGTTATGACATCGGATGGAGGCTGCATACCAAATCTCGTTGTGCTTATGTGCAATGACAATAAAATATATTATTATTATTATCTCTCATTTCCCTTATCCCTAACCTGTCTGAAGAAGGGACTCGACCCAAAACATCACCCATTCCTTCTCTCCAGAGATGCTGCCTGTCCGGCAGAGTTACTCCTGCTTTTTGTGTCTATCTTCGGTTTAAACCAGCATCTGCAGTTCCTTCTTACACACAAAGTTTTAGTTTAGTTTAGAGATACAGGGCGGAAACAGGCCCATTCGGCCCACTGAGTCTGCCCCGACCAGTGATACCAGTACACTAACACTAGCGACAATTTACAATTTTTACCGAAGCCAATTAGCCTACAATCCCGCGCGGCTTTGAAATGTGGGAGAAACCGGAGCACCCGGAGAAAACCCATGCAGGTTATGGGGAGAACGTACAAACTCCCTACAGACAAGCACCCGTAGTCAGGGTGGAGCCCGGGTCTCTGGTGCCGTAAGGTAGCAACTCTACCGCTGTGTGAATGTGGCATCCTTGAGTGCTGGAGTAATTCAATGGGTCATGCAACATCTCTGGAGAAAAAGGATCAAGATCAACGAAAGTGATCTCTAGTAAAACTTTCCATCCACCAGAAATAAGAAATAATTCTCAGAGTACTAGATGAAAGTCAGTTGGAACACCCCCAGTACATCAGCTTTGGGTCCTCAAATCTAAATCAATGCAATGATAATTTTTTTCTGTTTAAAAATAAAGTCATGTGAACCTGCATTCCATCAAGCCACCTATTATTAATATCAATAATATGCTTAGGTTTTGACAGCAGTTAATTTGTTATATCTATAATTATTCAATTTTTTTTTGTAAAATGTACACCAGGATCAAACTTTGGACTTCCTCCAACTTCTTCTGTACCTCATCTTTTACAAATTGTCTGGATTTTCCAAAGAAATCTTATTTGAAATATTACTTTTAACACTTCTGTCAGATTTAAAATTATCCCCACTGGAAAATCTTGGACACTACCTTAATCTCCTTTTGTGCTATTATCAAGTACGTGTATTCCAAATAGGGATAAGAGCTGAATGGGAATTATTCTGCAGCTCGTAGGTACAGCAGGCAGTGAAGAAAGCCAATGGCATGTTGGCCTTTATAACAAGAGGAATTAAGTATAGGAGCAAAGAGGTCCTTCTGTAGTTGTCCAGGGTCCTGGTGAGACCACATCGGGAGTATTGTGTGCAGTTTTGGTCTCCTAATTTGAGGAAAGGACATCCTTGCTACTGAGGGAGTGCAGCGTAGGTTCACGAGGTTAATCCCCGGGATGGCGGGACTGTCATACGAGGAAAGATTGGAAAGACTGGGTTTGTATTCACTGGAATTTAGAAGGATGAGAGGTTATCTTATAGTAGAAAAATATAAAATTATAACTGGACAAGCTAGATGCTGGAAAAATGTTCCCAATGTTGGGGGAGACCAGAACAAGGGGCCACTGTCTAAGAATAAAGGGGAGGCCATTTAAAACTGAGATGAGAAAAATATTTTTCACCCAGAGAGTTGTGGATTTGTGGAATTCTCCGCCACAGAAGGCAGTGGAGGCCAATTCACTGCATACATTTTAAAGAGAATTAGATAGAGCTCTAGGGACTAACAAAATCAAGGGATATATAGGGAAGGAAGGCACAGGTTACTGATTGTGGATGATCACAATGAATGGCGGTGCTGGCTCGAAGGGCCAAATGGCCTCCTCCTGCACCTATTTTCTATGTTTCGATGTTTCTACATGATTGTCAATGGAATGTAATCTACCAATTGATACAGTTACATCTCTTGCTGAAACCTGTCAATAATTTAGTTACTGCATGGCACTGGAAACTTTCTTGGTGAGATTTTCTTGGTATCACCAATAATGACAGGGAGAGGCAGAGATGTGATAATGATCAGAAAAAAAAAGAACAAATAAGAATAATAATGGGCGGCATGGTGGTAGAGCCACTGCCTTATAGCGATTACAGTGCCACAATCTCCGATCCTGACTACGGGTGCTGTCTGTGTGGAGTTTGTAAGTTCTCCCGTGACCTGCATGGGTTTTTTTTTAATCCGAGATCTTCGGATTCCTCCCACATTCCAAAGACGTACAGGTTTGGAGGTAAATTGGCTTGGTATAAATGTAAATTATCCCTGGTGTAGGATAGTTATAGTGTGCGGGGATCACTGGTCGGTGCAGACTCGGTTGGCCAAAGGATCTGTTACTGCGCTGTATCCCTAAACTAAACTGAAGCAAATGTGTGCTCCATTTCTCACTCCCCACCCTTCTCTATACAGTATTGAATGCACCATAGAGTTGATGAGCCGAATGGCCTTGCACTGTGCTATACTTCTATGATGTCTCAAAAGCCTCTGCACATTCTTCAAGAAATATTTTAGTGGTTCTACTTTGTGCCAACAACATTGCTACTGCTTCAACTACTCAGAATACCAAGATTTATACACTTCCAAAGATCACTCAAGATCTCCTGACAATCTTCAGTCTGACTATAATCCCCTGTCAGCTGCATTCTTTGGAAGGTCTTTCGGACAGCGTTCTTTGTCAAGCACAAGTTTTACTTCCTACTCCTCCTCCTCCTCCATAAACCGTGAGCCAACATGCAGCCTACTGAAGACAAGGAAACCTCGCAGACCAGCCTTGACTCCCCCAAATGTAAGAGTGGTTCAAATTGAGAGGCATCACTCTAAAGGCCCAACAAATATAGAAATGGAAGATAGACGCAAAAAGCTGGAGTAACTCAACGGGTCAGACATCATCTCTGGGAGAAAAAGAATAGGTGACGTTTCGGGTTAAGACCCTTCTTTAGGCTGAAGGAGGGTCTCGGCCCGAAATGTCCCCTATTCCTTTTCTCAAGAGATACTGTCTGACCCGTTGAGTTACTCCAGCTTTTTGTGTCTATCTTCGGTTTAAACCAGCATCTGCAGTTCCTGCCAACACAAATGTAGAAGTGCGATCAGTGAACACGATTCATATCCACCTGAAACCTTGTCACAAAAATTAGATGAGCTGCTGGAGAAACAGATGCTGGTTTAAACCAAAGATAGCCACAAAAAGCTGGAGTGTTTCCAGCATTTGCTGTTTTTATTTCTGATTTTCAGCATCTACAGTTTCTGGTTCTCAACCACATGGGAATCCTGGCTAAATGTCCACTTTGTCACCATCTAATGCAATTAGATACATCCTCTATTTTCAACCCTTTCTAAACTAATTTTAACATGAATCAAAGTGTGCAGAAATCTACGAATAGTAGGGCCAATGCAATTTTTAAAGGGTCAGGCAGCTTTTTGCAAATCTGAATTTAGGCCGTTTCAAACATTTCATTCCAACTCGTCTCGCCTCCATTCCCCCTGAAGAACCAAGTTACAGTTCATCATCTTCCTATAGATTCTGATGTGCTGTAATACAGCAGGAGTCAAGCTTGTGTATGAAGGTGCTGGTTTAAACCGAAGGTAGACACAAAACGCTGGAGTAACTTAGCGGGACAGGCAACGTTCCTCTGGAGAGAAGGAACGGACAACGTTTTGGGTTGAGTCCCTTTTTCAGACTGAAGAAGTGTCTTGACTTGAAACGTCACCCATTCTTTCGCTCCAGAGATGCTGCCTGTCCCGAGCAGTCAAACTTGTCAAATGTCATTAAAGCATGCAAGAGATAAAAGAACAAATTTGTAATTGCCATGGGGAAGAATGAAGGCTGAATACTTTGGATTCCCTATGGGATAACATCTTCATTCACATTCCATTTTTTCTGATCTTCACACAACGCCACGCCGCGCGGTGATGTCATCACCCAACGCCACGCCGTCAAGACGCTGCGTACGACCGCAATGCTCCAGCGTGCCGACAGGCCATTGGCACGCACAGATTTCGGTCACTGCAAGAATTTTGGAGCCCCGCGCGTTGTCGGAACCAGCCCCGCACAACTCCGTGCTTCTAAGTGGGACCGGCCCCGCGCGGCCATACGGTGCCCGTACGCCTCAAGCGACCATGAAGTCGTGTAATTTGCGAGCCATGGTCGCGTAAGTGGGACAGGCCCTTAATTTGCAACTGAAATTTTAGTCCATCAAGTTTTAGCATTTCAGCAATGTCTTCTGCTCCCAAAGCCAACCTGATTTTCCGTTCAATATCTTGTCGGTTTGGGGTGGTGGCAACGTTGGACCTGGCATTTTGCTGGGTGAAGTGGAGGCCACTTGTGGTGGAACCTACACTTGCAGACTCACAGCAGGGTAAATCTGTCCCTCGTGTGATGGTTATCAGTAGGGCTTCCGGCATTTTCTACGCCGAACACCTATCTTTAGGTCATCAGCCTTCTGTTGGATTTTGACTTTCAGGTGGAACTGTCAAACCAAGAACTTGCACTCATAGTTGATCAACTCCTTGATCTTTTCTTTAATCTGATCGTCAGTCAATAGACAATAGGTGCAGGAGTAGGCCATTCAGCCCTTCGAGCCAGCACCGCCATTCAATGTGATCATGGCTGATCATCCCCAATCAGTACCCCATTCCTGCCTTCTCCCCATATCCCCCTGACTCCGCTATTTTTAAGAGCTCTATCTAGCGCTCTCTTGAAAGCATCCAGAAAACCTGCCTCCACCGCCCCTTTGAGGCAGAGAATTCCATAGACTCACCACTCTCTGTGAGAAAAGGTGTTTCCTCGTCTCTGTTCTAAATGGCTTACTCCTTATTCTTAAACTGTGGCCCATGGTTCTGGACTCCCCCCAACATCGGGAACATGTTCCCTGCCTCTAGTGTGTCCAAGCCCTTAACAATCTTATATGTTTCAATGAGAAACCCTCTCATCCTTCTAAACTCCAGAGTGTACAAGCCCAGCTGCTCCATTCTCTCAGCATACGACAGTCCCGCCATCCCGGGAATTAACCTTTAGTCCTGGAGGCTTTTTTGGTTGAGAAGCACATTTTCTTTTCAGGTGCTCAATGTGTTAGACTTCAGATCAATCTTGATGATGTGCACAATGCAATTCCCAGTGATGTTTGAGTCACCAGTCTGTCTGTAAGGCTGAGGAAAGAACACCATGCCAGGGGATCGCATCTGAGTTGTAATTGTGATCAAGAAAGGAGACAAATTCAATTGTGGTGAATGCAGATGAACAGCCAAAAGGAAAAGATATCTCCAGAGCCCTCTTCAATCACTTTCTTACCCTTGGCCAAATCCCAAATCATTGTCTAAATCCCATCCATCAATGGGCACAGTGGACATGATCCTCAATGGCCAATAACTGTAGGGAGCAGTGCCAACCACGATACATGACCTACTTACAACCACAAACCCTTAGATGCCATTGATCTAGTTTCTTCACTGCCTGCTGTACCTGCATGCTTACTTTCATTGATTGATGTACAAAGACCCCCCAGACCCCGTTGTACTTCCCCTTTTCCCAACTTGACACCATTTAGATAATAATCTGCCTTCTTGTTTTTGCCACCAAAGTGTATAACCTCACATTTATCCACATTAAACTACATCTGCCCACTCACCCAACCTGTCCAAGTCTGCATTCTCATATCATCCTCCTCATGGTTCACACTGCCACTCAGCTTTGTGTCATCTGCAAACAAGCCCTTCGGCCCACCGAGTCCGCACCGACCATTGATCGCTGCACATTAACGCTACTAGGTACAATTTAACATTCATACTAAGTCAGTTAACCTACAAACTTGTACGCCTTTGGAGAATGGGAGGAAATGGAAGATCTCGGCGAAAACCCACGCAGCTCTTGGCGAGAACGTACAAACTCTGTACAGACAAGCACCCATAGGCAGGATCAAAGCCAGGTTTCTGGCACTGTAAAGGGCCTGTCCCACGAGCATGCGACTGCATGCGGCAAGCGCGACCAAACCGGAAGCTGGGGCTGCGCAGAGGTCGAGTGATCCCGTACGAGTCGACGTGAAGTTCGAGCGAAGTCCGCAGGACGTTCGCGCTAGGTGTATGCCGTCGAGACGCGGCGTACGGCGTTGAGACGGTGCATGCGCCCGTCGAGGCGGTGCGTACGGCCTCAATGCAGCTGCGGGCCGGCAGGGCGTGGCCGCGCAGAATTTTTGAACAGTGCCAGATTTTCGGAGCCCCGCGCAATGTCGGGACTAGCTCCGCACAACTCCATACGGCTCCGGCGATCGAAGTGGGACTGGCCCCACGAGGGCCGTACGGCTCAAGCGACCACGTTAGGTCGCGCTTGCCGCTTGCAGTCGCATGCTCGTGGAACAGGCCCTTAAGGCAGTAGCTCTACCACTACACCACCGTGCTGCCCAATGCATTTAAGGAAGACAATGAAGGGTGTGCAAAACTCTTCAATCATAGCAGAGAAAGATTCAACAGCAGTGAGGGAAGAGAGGGAAAGCGTTTTAAACTGAAGCCAAGCAGGACTCTGATAAAATACTGGCCAATGTTATACTAATATGGGATTACAAGTAGTCAATGATCCACCCTTGTTTAAGATGGGAAACAATATCATCAACATCTGCTAAAAGCTTGTAAGCATAAAGATAGGATTATAAAGGAAAATTAAGTGCATTTTGGATTTCTAGATTCTAGAAGAGCATCATCAACCAGAGACACACTATGTATTTTTGTCCTTTTCAACGTATGCCATGTTAAGCAGGCTTTTTAATTTTTCTCATGCACGTGATTATCAGTAACTTCACTAAAAAGTTACAGTGTGGAAGGAGGTTATTTGCCACAATGATTTTGTGCCTGCTCTCACAATCTTAACAGTCTCACTCCTCAGCCCTCTCATACATTCCTTTAAATGTTTTCAAGCATGTATCTACTTCCTTTAGAATGCAACAATTGAATCTGCCCCCACCACTCCCCCATGCATTCCAGGTGCTACCTACTTGCTATCTGCAAATGGGAAGTTCCTCTTTATTGACTTCCACAAAACCTCTAGGATTTAAAATGCCTGTCTATGATCCCCTCCCAACTTTCGCTAATCCAAGTTGAATACTCCAGATTCCCATGCATGCTCATAAGACTGAGGTTCCTGGTCTCTGAAATTGTTTCAGTAAATCTCCTTTGCAATCTTTCTAAGCCTGTCAAAGTATGGTAACTAGATCTGAACCCTATACTTAAGCAGAGGCTGAAGAGAGTTTTAAAATCTTCACCAAAAGCCAGCACATTGGAGACATGGGTTACTTTTGTACCAGAAGCCTCTATTTCTAAAGCTCACGGTCACTTTTTTAAAACTTGTCTCAACCACCTCTGTTCCCTTCGATAATATCTCCACATCTAACGCCAACCCCTCTGCACCTATGAGAATTGTGCCATCTGATTCCACTGCACTCTCTACAGCATGCCCATTGCACTAAGCTAATGATGCGCATACCTATCCTCCTCACAGTCAAGGGGCTGCCCCACTGCGGCGACCTAATTGGCGAGTTTAGAAGAGTTTGAAAAAGTGTCATGTTGAAGACCTCCTTCGACTATGTTGAAGATCTCCTTCAACCTCCTTCGACTATGTTGAAGACTAGCTTCGACTAGCTACGGGAAAATTGGACACCGAATAGTGGAGAGTGAAGACGACCTCCTTCGATCTCCCTTCAACTATGTTGAAGACAATCTACGACTACCTTCGACTACCCTCGATTACCTACGAATAACATGATGACCTACTACGACCTACTTCGACTAAACTTACGAGTAAAAAAAAATATATCATCGATTTTTTCCATGGTGACCTTTTTTTGCTCACGGGCATTTTTCAGCATGTTGAAAAATAAGCCGCCACCTAACTGAGGCCTCGAGTACGCGGGGACTACTCTCGAGCATGTAGGAGAGTTACAAAGAGTTACAGAGAGCTCCTAGGACCTCGTGACAACCATGCTGCGAGTACGAGTTGAGGGCAAACTCTTCTAAACTTGCCAATTAGGTCGCCGCGGTTGGGCAGCCCCTTTATCTGTGTTTCCAAGATTTGTGTGACCTGCAAGTTTGGAAATAACGAAAGGTTATTCCCATACAATGTATCTGTACACTGTAAATGGCTCGATTGTAATCAGTCTTTCTGCTGACTGGATAGCACGCAACGAAAGCTTTTCACTGTACCTAGGGTACATGGGACAATAAACTAAACTGAACTACTGATAAAGTGCATTCTACTCCAAGCCCAAGTCAAGTACATGGCTTGTGTTCTTCATATTAATAAAAAATTTTAATTGATACTAGACCAAGTGCAGACCCATTGGGTCTGCTCCCCCAATGGTGTGATCCCCCAACCCAATATTCCACCATGCACTCGTCTCCTCCAACAGAACTGAACCCGTTCTCAAATGTAAGATTCCAGCACTCCCCTGCCTCCCTCAGCAGTGGTTTAAAAAAAAATTCCAATTTCACCTCCCTGCCTGCTGCAGCAGTTCCAATTGCAATACCAATTGGCCCTCCCCCTCCTGTTGAAGCACTTGCTGTAATATCCCATTGAGGTGAAAAGTTCAGAGTGTTCCTGTCTTGCAACTTTGTTCTGAAGTGTGTTGGAAGCTGATAGGAAGGAGCAGCGAATCAAAAGGCAGAAAGGCAGCCGGACACCAGGCGGCAGCCACACAGTTTTAATATATAATACATATGCTGATATTTCAAATGAATTTATTATGTATTTAAATAATGACATTTTCAAACAGTTCAAAAGACAATCAAACAGCAGGGATAGAAAAAAGGTGACAGAAAGTCATTTAGCAATAATTTAGTATGCAGTGTTGTTTGCTGGGCAGCTAATGACATGAATGAGTTGGCCATGACCATGTCTGAACACTCAACCTGATGTCTTGCAAACTCGCTGGAGCTTCCTTCAGTAGCCACAGGATCGTTCTAAAAAAAACCATGCAGAGCTACATGCAGCAAAGGATGGCCCAGTCATCAGCTCCACTCCCCATGGCTTAGGACCACTCACAATGTGGGAGTCCACGAGGATGGGAGGGAATGCGTAGAGATAATGACTCCTCTGTCATTCCCTCATCTCCTGAGAGTCTTTGCTTTTTGGGGCAATTTTTTTCCCAATTGCAATAACCGCAAATCGACTTGACATGACTGTCTTCCGAGCAGTTCAGTTCAGTTTAGTTTATTGTCACGTGTACCGAGGTACAGTGAAAAGCTTTTGTTGCGTGCTATCCAGTCAGCGGAAAGACAATACATGATTACAATTGAGCCATTTACCGTGTATAGATAGAAAAGCAGGCTATATGTGAAAGTTACAGCAGCTGCATGATATGTATAAAGCTCCTGACAGGAGATGATGTACTGATTCTGCTCCAGCCCACGATTCAGTGTGCAAAATATTACAGTATTACTTAAAATGCATTGTTGTCAACTTTTACAATACAATGTGGGAGGCTGGCATAGATATTCATGCTCAATCCAGCGCAACACATTGAAAAAGGGTTTGACTCCAATTTTGAAGTAAACATCAAGTGCCTCGAAAGCTGATAATATCCAGATCCCTGTGAAAGCCTCATTCCATCCTACACCCTTACTGCTTCTGATTTGTCAGTTGAGCCAAAGATTTGCTCAGGTAAATACTAGGAATGATCACAATGAATGGCGGTGCTGGCTCGAAGGGCCGAATGGCCTCCTCCTGCACCTATTTTCTATGTTTCTATGAAGACCAAAGCCATTTTTGACCCCATCTCAAATGTTCTGTTCCATAACATTAAACCCCGTGTATCATTTTTATCTCCAATTGAGCCTTAAGGGCCTGTCCCACGGGCATGCGACTCCATGCGGCAAGCGCGACCTAAAGGGCCGGTCCCACCAGCATGCGCCCGCATGCGGCAAGCACGACCAGGGAGATGCTAAATGCATTTCGTTGTCTCTGTACTGTACACTGACAATGACAATTAAATTGAATCTGAATCTGACCTAACCAGAAGCGGGGGCCGTGCGGAGGTCGAGTGAGTGACATGAAGTGCGAGCGAAGTCCGCGGGAATTTCCCGCGTGACGTATGGCGTCGAGGTGGCTGCGGGTCGTCAGGTCGTTGCCGCACAGAATTTTTGAACACGGTCATTTTTTCGGAGGCCTGCGCAATGTCGGGACCAGCTCCGCACAACTCCATACGGCTCCAGCGATCGAAGTAGGACCGGCCCCGCGAGGCCGTACGGCTCAAGCAACCACGTTAAAGATCCAGTTCTCCTCGCCTAGAAAAGCCATTTATTTGGGGATGATTATTGAACAAACAATGGAATGCCGGGCCATTAGTCCAGGGATATGACCTCAAATTCCACCAAGGCAACTGGAATTTATATTCAATTAGCTAAATAAATTTGGTATTTGAGGAATAATCATAAAACCAATAGTTTGTTGTAAAAACCCATTTGATTCACAAGCGCAAGTTGTTTATGGAGATTTGGTATCCATACCCATCTGGACCATATGAATATGTGATTGAGAACCAGCAAAGTGGTTAACGCTTAACTCCCTCTGTGGTTCATGGGACAATTAAGAAAGAATAATAACTGCCAGCATTGCCTTTGTCAACCACATCAAGTGAATGGATAGAATAAATTCTACCTCTGGCCCGTTTCCGATTCCCAGCTTGCCTGTTATTGACAGGGAGGTGGGGTGTGAATCGAGCAAGAGATCTAGACATATACGGTCAATGCAAAAAAATAGCAGTGAGGTAAGGGGTGTGTAAAAGGTATAAGAGTGTTGCTTCACTAAATGTTATTCCCTTATCATGTATCTATATGCTCTAAATGTAAATACACAATTGTAATCATGTATTGTCTTTCTGCTGACTGGTTAGCACACACCAAAAGCTTTTCACTGTACCTTGGTGTACGTGACAATAAACTAAACTGAACATTTAGGTAAAGGATTCAGCGTGTAGGTGGATATTCATGACAAGAGAGATACTTTACTTTTTTGTGTTTTTTTCTTTTTTCTTTTTGTCTAGTTAAGTTTTTGGTTTTTAGATTGTGTTTATGTGGGGGGGGGGGGGGGGGGGGGTTGAAACGGGGCTTGCTGTCTCTCCCTTCGGGGGAATGCAACTTTTTTGTTGTATCCCCCTTCTCTGCCTCCGTCTGCGCTGAGGCCTAATGGCGGAGCTGGCAACCTCGAGGCTCCGGAGGCAGCCAGTCAGGACTCACCCTGGGCTCGCTCCCGTGAGGGCGGCCCGGCTCGGGGCTGGAACGGCGCTCCCGTGAGGGGCTGTGACGCTCCCGTGATGGCGGCCTGGCGAGGGGCTGAGACGCTCCCGTGAGGGGCTGTGGCGCTCCCGTCGGAGCGGCCCAGCTCGAGGGTGGAATGGCGCTCCCGTCGGAGCGGCCCAGCCCGAGGTGGAATGGCACTCACATGAAGGCGATCCGGCTCGGGGCTGGAACGGTGCTCGGGTGGCTAGGACGGCGTTCTGGCGGCTATGACCCGAGTCCGGGCCGCGGTGTTTGAGCCGACCCGTTTGCGGGGTTCGGTGAGCCGCGGGACTGTTTGTACCATCGCCCGGTGGGGAATCGCCTCAGCGCAGAGGGAGAAGAGGAAGGAAGAGACTGCAGCCCTAAGATTTTTGCCTCCACCACAGTGAGGAGGTGCTTGGAGGATACACTGTGGTGGATGTTAATTTGTGTTTATTCTTGTTTATTATTGTATGATTGTATGTATGCCTGCAGGCACGAAATTTCGTTCAGACCGTAAGGTCTAAACGGTCAATAAAGGAATTAAATTCAATTCAATTCAAATATCAGATAATGTACGAAGTTTCACATAACTGCATTAATCAACTTTAATGAGCAGAATTTAATCTGATTCAATGAAGTAGGAACCTTTCCTTGCTGAATACACAGCATAATGTGGATACGCACTGTATTCTCCCCCACAAATTCAGTTTTATTCGGAAACCATTACTTGGAAACATGAAACAGCAAGCCAAAACAATTCTCACATTCAACAAAAATACCAGAAGGGTCTCGAGCCGAAACCACACCCATTCCTTCTCTCCTGTTCCACCGAGTTACTCCAGCAGTCTATCTTTGGTTTAAACCACCATCTGCAGTTCCCTCCAACACAAAATAACTCTTATGTTGTCTGCAAGATAAAAGGGTCCACACTTATATTCCCCCTCCCACTAGATCAGGACACCCCAAAGCTATCTGCAGCGAAAGAAGCAGTTTTGCAGAGTTTGGCACAATGTAAAGGAGGGGGGTGTCCACAATATGCATGCAGATAGCACATAATAAGAAGATAATATGCTTTGATATCATTCATTGAGGGATAAGCAGTAGAAGGATAATAATAACTCCCCTCTCTACTTGAAATATTTTACATCTAGCCAGGAGAAAGGAAAGCTTTCGCAACCAGTCCCGAGAAGTAGATAGACACAGAAAGCTGGAGGAACTCAACGGGTCAGGCACCATCTCTGGAGAAAAGGAATAGGTGATGTTTCAGATAGAGACCATTCCTCAGAGTTTTAAACCAGCATCTGCAGTTCTTACACAGTTGCAAGAGTAGGTTTTGAGTCAGAAGCATTCTAATTCACAAGATTGCCACTAATAACAGTTTACTCTCAGCTAATAAAGCAGATTGTGCCAGGCTGCAGCAAGACTTGAACAACATTCAACTGACTAATATGAAGCACCATTCACACCACACATCAGCTGGTTAATGACTAGCTTTCCACGTCCCTTAACATTCAATGGCACTAGCATGACTAAACCTTCCTACACCAACATCATGTGGGTCACCATCAGCTCAAATCATAAAGCAATCTGCTAAATGGATACCAAGACTCCAAGAACAAGTCTGATGGATTGACTAGCCTCTCGAATCTTGGAAGCTTTTGTACCAGGAAGCAAGGTCCAGATCAAGAGTGTGGTGAGTGCCATCATTTCCACATACACTATCTCCACCATTGGCATGTCATGGGCCCAAATGCACCATTTACAAGGTACACTGCAATGTCTCAAAACCCCAACTAGAAGGCCACTGCAAGGCTTCTTAAGCCCAGCTAGCCTGGAAGCACCATGATTTTCATTTGCCCCTCAGAAAAGGACATCATCCTCAATAGAAAGATATTGCTATTATTTAATTGCTATGTTCAAATCCTGAAGCTGCCTACTGAAAACCACAAGCCCTGCGGCATTCGGAAACAATGGCCCAACATCATCTTCACAGTGAATGTTAAGGATGAATAGTAAATACTTCCCTTCTCAGGTACCCCCTCTTCCTCTGAACGAAATGAAAAAACCCAAGCCACAGATAACAACACAACATGGAAAACAGCTTTTTATATGGAAGATAGACACAAAAAGCTGGAGTAACTCAGCGGGACAGACAGCATCTCTGGGTCGAGGCCCTTACTCAGACTGCGAAACATCACCCATTCTTTTTCTCCAGAGACAGGCTAAATGACTCCAGATTTTTGTGTCTATCTTCAGATTAAACCAGCAACGCAGTTCCTTCCTAAGCATATTATATAGGCCTTGCAATCACTTAACAAGAACTTATTATTTTCTATACATGCATTTAGGATTAGAGTGAAGTGCTCTAAAGTCATAGAGCATGACATAGCCATGAGGAAGCAACCATGTGCCCTTTGACAGTGAGGCACGAGACTGCAGATGCTGGGATCTTGAGTAAAAACAAGGTGCTGGAGGAGTTGGAAGGGTCCTGACCCAACGCATCACCTTCACTTCCCACCCCAGATGCTGCCTGGCCCACTGAGTTCCTCCAGCACTTTGTGCTCTGCTGGTAGGTAGTGACCATCAACCACCTACACTAATCCATATGGCCACCTAGATACTCTTAAAAAGCACAACCTTCTTCTGAGGAAGGGTCTCGACCAGAAACGTCACCCATTCCTTCTCTCCAGAGGTGCTGCCTGCCCCGCTGAGTTACTCCAGCTTTTTGTGTCTATCTTCGGTTTAAACCAACATCTGCAGTTGCTCCTTAGCCAACCTTCTTCTTTCCACAAGCTAGGGGCTGAATGAATGAATGAACGAACCTGTATGTCTTCAACACAACTGCTACTCTGCAGCAGTCGTTATGGAGACAGGAATTCAGAGGAGAGCACAGGTTCACAGAGTCGATTATACAGAAAGAAGCACAAGAAATAGACGGATGAAAGAAAGAGAAGAACATTTATGCAACAACTTTCACAATCCCCATTAAATGAAGTACTTCTTTCAGCATAGTCACGAAAAGCTGGAGTAACTCAGCGGGACAGACAGCATCTCTGGAGAAAAGAAATAGGTGACGATTCGGGTTGAGATGCTTCTTCAGACCGAGGGGAAAGGGAAGCGAGAGATATAGATGGTGATGTAGAGATATATAGATACAGTGTGGTTGTGGTTATAAACAATAAAATGTGATTGACGTCCCAAATTCCCATGAAGAATTTAATTGTAAACATATAATCTATTTAGCGATTGAACTGAACATTGGCCAGGAGACGAGGAATAGCTTCCCTGTTATTCCCTAGGGGTATATAATACCAATGGATATTTTACACCCGTATGTAGGACATTGCACAGACAGTAAAGTTAACACCTCTGGTGGCACTGGTGGTAATGCATTGGATGGTCACACTGATTTTGGGCTCAGGGCTTTGAACCCCTGAGCCTGTAAGCCTCAGACAGGCGGTTAGATCCCCCCCCCCCCCCCCCCCCCCCCCCCCCCCACCCACACACACACACTCACTTTCATTCAACCATCAGCAAGAGCCAAACATGTCTGGCAAAAAATAACGATAGAGCAGCAAGTGAACCTGTAGACAGTATTACGTCCATAGACAATCTTTTATTGTTCCTGCACTTTAACAATTTTCATAACATCTCCCTCATCCCCGCACCCCTCTCTGACCTGTAGATAAATGCCAAAGCAACAGTAGGTAACTCTGACAAGCTTCCTGAAGCAACACCTCCCACAAGCTGGATAAGATTGAAGATAGACACAAAATGCTGGAGTTACTCAGCGGGACAGGCAGCATCTCAGGAGAGAAGGAATGGGTGTCTGAAAAAGGGTCTCGACCCGAAACGTCACCTATTCCTTCTCTCCAGAGATGCTGTCTGACCCGCTGAGTTACGCCAGCATTTTGTGTCTATCTTCGGTTTAAACCAACATCTGCCATTCCTTCCTACATATACTGGATAAGATCTAAAATGTAAGGTTTTGCAAAAAAAAAAGTATCCCTTTCCCAACCTCCAGTTTAAATTCCATTTGGAATATTTCGGAGGACCAAGAAACCAAGAAGAACCAAGAACCTATCGTCAATACTGAAGCAGGCTGCCGAAAGGATGATTTTCCAGGTACTGGCAGCTTGCTAGCTGTCAGGGACGTCTCCTCCTTTTCCTGCAGAATCTAAAGTGCTAAAATAAACAAGTCTCAGTCACTCACTGTTAACCCTCCCGTCAAATGCACCTTTGCAACAAAGCGAGGCCGAGTTCCGAGGGGCAGGGACCGGGGTAACACGAGCCGAACCGCCTCAACAAACGCCGACTGCAACCGGTGGCAATATTCCGCACTTTGCAACCACACGGCGAGTTCCGTACAGACCACCCGTCAGAGGGTCAGTGTAGAGACAGAGAGAGGAGGAGAGGGGGAGAGAAACCAGTTTTACCCGGGGCTCTTCAATCCATTGGGATCTACGTTTGACAAAAATCAGACTGACAAAAGATAAGGATCAAAAAGTACAGATGAAGGCGAGATGTGCATTCCTCCTGTCTGTCTGCACTCTCCCCCCCACTCCACTCCTGCACACTTGACTGGGTACAAGTTTGTACTCATCAGTTTGCGAGGAGGGAAACTGCACACACACAACACACACACTTGCGCTTTTACAAGAAGAAAAACAAGTCTAAATGAGACGGCAATTGCTCACCTATTGCTGGGCCGACTGATGTTACAAGCAGCCAAGACCACAGCGGATCACATCCACCATTACAAGCGGCCAGATAGCAAGATTCACGCCAACGTCGCCTTCCCAAAAACCCGCACCGCTCCACTATCTTCTTCCCACTTGAACACAACTCGTTAGTGTTGCTTATAAAACATGCGGTTAAAAATAATCACCATCGAAATACTCCAAGTGAAATATATATATATACACCGTTCTCCCCTTCTCTTCATGCGGCTTCTTAGGTATGATCTTGAATACTTTTTTTCAAAGAGAATAAAAGTGTAGGATAAAAAGTAAAGGGTACTCACCGCTGTGTCCGAGTCCTGCACCCAAGTTGTCAGGAACGATAGCAAGATGTACAGGGCAGCAAGCTGATCAAAGGCTAAAGATTTTCCAACCCACATTTTCAGCTCTCGGCAAGAGACTGATCAACTGACAAACTTTGCACATCCACACATGTTCTGTTTGGAAACGGGGGATGAAAAAAAAAGAAAGAAATAACACTGTTTAGAGCAGAGAGGGCGAAAGAGAATCAAGCGAGTCTGCTCAATTATAGCTCAGCGCTACATGCATCTACTTCCTCTCTTCCCCCCCTCTCTCTCTCTCTATTTGGCAGCCGGGCTTTGGTCTCCGGGACTCGTCAGGAATCACTTCCCACAACGACGCAAAAAAAGGGATTCAACCTGATGCGTTCGAGGTGGAGGGAGTCGAGGAATAGATCAAATCACCTCGGGAACGCAAAGGGGACGTAACGCCCCGCCCTCCAAGCACCACCTCCCCAACCATTGTCTTCTCCCTAGTTCTTTGGAAACTTTTCTTTGTGGAACTATTTTACTTTAGCGACTCTATCAAAGAGTCTGCAGCAGCGTTAGCAAGGAATTAATTAAACAAAAAAAAAGAAATCTCTGGACGCTGGCGGTGGATTAGTGAAAGCAGCTCGCTGATAACGAGAAAGGAGTGGGTATAATCTGTGAAACAATTTGTACAAAGCATCGGCTGTTAAAACAAAAACCGTACAGCAGCAGCAGCTAGTAGTATCTTTGCCCTTCTGCCGCCGAGACTCTAATACTACTCCATGCACTTGCTGCTATTTTTGGTGTGAGACTATAATATACTGTGAATTGGGAGAGGGAGAGGGAGGGAGGGGGGGTTTCTTTCCAAAAAAAAAGTTGGTGTTCATTGAAAACTCCTCCCCTTCCCCCAGCCCTCTCTCCCAGACTAAGCGCTTGCATGGTTTTAGTGGCGGAGACGGGTGAAATAGGTTCGGAGGTAGACAAAAGTGTGTGTTCGGATTATACACTCCACAGATCCGCCCGCATGTTGCCTTCTTTTAAAAAGCATGCTTATTCTTTGATCTGTTCGGCATATGTTTCTTTCCCCTAAGTTCCTTTGCGATTCAAATTCTTTCTCTCTCTCTCTCCCTCTACCCCCCCCCCCCCCCCCCCCCAAAAGAGATGGTGAGGCAGAGATCGTGATCTTTCAATGGTTGAGGCGACACGACTCGATCGCTTGGTGATCTAAAGGCATCCTTGAAATCTCCCCTTTACGCAAAGAGACTTCCAATGCCCTTCAAAATGACCAGTGGGTAAGTGCAAGTTCTCAGTAATGTAGCAATTGTTTTAAATGACGATTGGAGCTTTGCAGCGGTATCACCGTCTCTCATATAACTGTTAAAGCCCGCTCTACTGTATTCAGAAGCAGGTTCTTTCCTATGTTGTATATTGAACCTTGAAAACAACTGTTCGCAACTTCGTTTCAGGCTCTCGCTAATGCTCGTGGGTTGCCTGGTTGCCGACCTTGTCCAAGCGGTGAGTTTATGAGGACAGATTTCGTTTTTGATTGAATGTGCTGCTGTTGGCAATAAATGTTTGAACTGCGGGTTGTCTTAATTGCTGCAAGAGTTCCCTCTTTCCCTCCCCTCTGTAATTAATTGCCAGTTCTTGCTCCGAAACAGTTTGCCTGCAAGATATCTGTGAAACACGAGTCTTTGTGGTGGTTGTGTGTTATTCAGCTGCAAGGGCAGCTATCGTATACATAGCTGCACAAAATGAGAATATACCTTGGTAGTTGTTAGAGTGGATAGACAACAGAGTATATATATTTTTTATTTAAAGAGATCATTTTTAATATATTGTTAAACTGTGAGTGAAATTAAACTTGCTTGTTGAAGATGAACTAAACTAAGCATTTTTCGAATACACTTTTTCAGATAATTTTTCACTATAATCGTGAAATTATATATATCAGTGTCTTAAATAAATATTTGATCAGAAGGTTCAGGCAAGCAGTTGCTGGGGAAATCCCTTTTGTTGTAAATTTGTACCTGAACCTTGTTATTAATCAGTCTCTGGCCTCATCTCAGTTATAAGCTGTCACTTGTGCGACACATTGACAATGGCAAGGGGAATGTTTACTCCCTGAAATAGTTTACTGACTACCTTTGTATTGGGAGCCCACGGTACAGACCTTGCATTTAAAAGTCACCACCTGGTTATGGACCTCCATGGCAACAACTTAGAGAGTAGTCAGTTTAAACTCCCCCATTGTTTATCAGCACTTGGAAACACGTTGAGATGCATCTTGAGTTTGCAGTTACTGGGTCCGGATATGTAAATGAACGAGTGTGGATTATGACATCCAATCAACTTCTGAGAATACTTAGGATAATGACTTCAGAACATCCAACAGATTTATACAACGTGCTTGCTCCAGAATATTGCTCTTCCTGTTAGCTAGTGATGAATTGCTGTTATCAAAAGCCAGAGCTTTATATGGGTAATACATAAGACCATTGAATGGGTAAAATTGTAACATTGTTTCTAGGGTGTGGGATAGTGTTAGTGTACAGAGATCGCTGGTTGGCGTGGACTCAGTTGGCCTGGGGACCTGTTTCCGCGCTGTATCTCGAAACTAAACTAAATTAAACATCAGCATAATGATGCATCTTGCTGGCTACAAATGCCTTGAGTTGTTTGGAATGTGAAAGACTTGTTATAAATGTAAGGTTTAGTTCTTTCTGAAATATAAAATGTGTTAAATACAAAACTTTGCAAATCTTATTTGTCAAGCATAATGTAACTCAATTTGGTATTATAACATTGGTTGCAGGGTTAAGGTTCAACCTCTGTGATTTCCCCCTTCCATAGACCAGGTGCTGTGCCAACAGTGGCATGTTATTATAGTTTCTTGCTGAGATTTCTCAGCTCAGCTTGCACCAGAGATGGAACCTGACCCTTTACTTTCTCCACATGGCTCTGTTTTACAACAGGTTATCAATAGATGCATCTGGATCCTTCTATATGTGTGGCCACTCCACATCCAACTAATGCATTCAACTGTCTATAAACAATTAGGCAATGATGTTCATTTCACGGCAGAATGTGTCTACAATCGTCAGCCATTAATTCTTGTCAATGCATTCACTAATTCACACATGCCTGTCAATGTGAAAGGTATGAAACCTTTAGAATCCCAAATTCCATGAGTATGATGTGCAATGTTACTTTTTTCCCCCCTTTTCTCCTTTAGGTACTGATTGAGTTAATGGGCATTTACTGTTTCCACTTCCTTTAATGAAAGGGTGTGATGGTTAATTATTGCTCCAGGTGATTAATGCTGGTGCTACTCAGTAATGAAGGTTGAAACAGCTGAGTGGTACGAAAGCGAGTATTCTTCCTCTTAACTGAAGTTAGTTATTGGTAGACAGACAGAATGGCTTTACTTTAGGGTTAGGGTCTGAAGAAGGGTTTCGGCCCGAAACGTTGCCTATTTCCTTCGCTCCATAGATGCTGCTGCACCCGCTGAGTTTCTCCAGCTTTTCTGTGTAACCATTACTTTAGATCCATGTGGTCCATGAGGGTGGGGTCAATAGAAGGAAGTACATTGACACACAGAGGGCATCAAACAAGTTTAATACTCTGATATTTACACATAGCCAGATAGAAACATAGAAACACAGAAAATAGGTGCAGTAATGGGCCATTCGAGCCAGCACCACCATTCAATATGACCATCCAAAATCAGTTCCTGGTTTATCCCCATAACCCTCGATCCCGTTAGCTGTGCTGGGCATGATAGTATTGTGCAAACAGATATACAGTGCAAACAGCTAATCATTAAGAATCAAAGCAACCAAGGCATGAGTCTTGGATTGTATGGACCAAAAAAACTTCCTGTTGTTGTAGTAAGTGCGGAACTATGCAAATAACCTTGTGCTATTTGACCAGACTCTTTCATACTTCAAACTAAATTATATATTTTCTGCTAATTTGTCTCACTTCTGGATTCAAATGACAGCTTTAGTTTATATCTTGGTTTATTCTGTGCTTAGACTAATCTAATATATAAAATACTAGCTTTACAAGCTGATTATAGTTTAAATAGTAAAATCAGCACTCTTGTGAAAGAATACTTGGCAGGTACAACACTTTGCATTTTAGATTGAATGGTGTAACTGGATAAACCCATACTTACACAGTTTGTAAAATGACATACCTTTTTGTATATGTGCATGAGTTCAAGATGCAGACAAATACGTGGCTTTGCTTTTATGTGTCTCTCATTATTTAAGAATAAACCTTCAGGATAATTACTTAAATGTATGGATTGCAAGACCATTTATAACAGGGCTCTGGGTTTTGTTATAAGGGATGTACAGATCAGAAATTGGCCATTGGCCTAACTGGTCATTGACATTGATTATGCTCCACAGAAGTCACCTTGTCTTTTTCTTCACCAATTTGGGAAATACCCGTGGCAGACCAACGCCCCTGTCCCTCAATCATCGAGGGGGATGATCCAAGGAGTGGCCTACCCCCCAGGGACCGCCACAGGACCCCCCCCCCCAAGTACCCGAGCGTAGTGTGCACCCGGTCTGGCCGTCGTGTATGCCGTCCTGTCCGTTTCGTACCTCAGGTACTTGGGGGGGGGGGGGGGGGGGGGGGGGGTCTATGTGGCGGTCTCTGGGGGCCAGGCCACTCCCTTGGATCAACTATCCCCCTCGACGATTGAGGCACAGAGGATTCCCTTGATCTGCCACGGGGTTTTCCGGTCGACTCCCGAGGGTTAGAGATAAGAGTGTCGGTGTGTGTTCTTGAACTGTTGGAATTAAAAAGCTTCTTTTGAATCTGCCTGGCGTCCGGTCTTTTCCTGACCTTGACCAGGCCACTACAATAGAAACACAGAAAATAGGTGCAGGAGTAGGTCATTCGGCCCTTCGAGCCTGCACCGCCATTCAATATGATCATGGCTGATCATCCAACTCGGTATCCTGTACCTGCCTTCACTCCATACCCCCTAATCCCTTTAGCCACAAGGGCCACATCTAATTCCCTCTTAAACCTTCTGTGACAGAGAGTTCCAGAGATTCACCACTCTCTGTGTGAAAAATGTTTCCCTCATCTCAGTCCTAAAAGACTTCCCCCTTATCCTTAAACTGTGACCCCTTGTTCTGGACTTCCCCAACATCGGGAACAATCTTCCTGCATCTAGCCTGTCCAACCCCTTAAGAATTTTGTAAGTTTCTATAAGATCCCCCCCTCAATCTTCTAATCTTCTAGCGAGTACAAGCCGAGTCTATCCAGTCTATCCCTTAAATGTATTTATACTCAACTATTCATACTGCTTTTGAGTTCTGCTTCCAAATTCATCTCTGCACAGTGGATTCCCTTGAGATGCCTAATAAATGTATTACTACAGGGTAGCAGAAAGGTGCAGCAGTTAGCATTTCTACGTCATAGATCCAGAAATCTGGGGTTGATCCGAACCTCTTGGCTGCTCTCTGATTAGAGTTTACATGTTCTTGTGAACAGATGCATTTTCCATCACTCTTCCAATTTCTGAAAGGATGTGTTAATTGGCCACTACCGGTATTGCTTCTGTAGGTAAATGGTAAAATAATTAAATAAAAAAGGATAATTGGGCATGTGTGGGAGCTGGTAAGAAGTAGAGCGACTGAAAAGGGGGAATGGGACCATTGGGGGTTGTACAGCTAAGAGTTAGTTTGATTCCATGGACCAAGGGTGTATTCAAGAGAGAGTTACAGTAGATTTAGCTCTTAGTGCATAACGGAATCAGGGGATGTGGGGAGAAAGCGAGAACGGGGTACTGATTGTGGATGATCAGCCATGATCATATTGAATGGCCTGCTCTTGCACCTATTTTCTATGTTTCTAAAATACTTCCTATTGTGTTGTATTAAGTGTGGAAGATTCTTTACTATGCAAATAACCTGTGGTGCTTGCTGCAGACTGTTATATACCCCCAAACTAAAAGATATATGTTTTCTGCTAATTGGCTCACTTCTGCATTCAAATGACAGTTTTAGTTTAAACCTTGGTCCCTCTACATTCTCCAATAAAGACACAAATCTCTCTCCTGGTTTGATGGAGATGAAATATTTTCTACTGTCTTCATATTTAATCTGACTGAGATTATTAATTATTTATGTTTAAGAAGGAACTGCAGATGCTGGAAAATCGAAGGTAGACAAAAATGCTGGAGAAACTCAGTGGGTGAGGCAGCATCTATGAAGCGAAGGAAATAGGCAATGTTTCGGGTCGAGGCCTTTCTTTTTTTAGGATTATTTGTTGTATTTGACGGCTGGTTGGGTGGAAGATGGGGACAAGGAGGAGGACTGCCCTTTTTACATCTTTTTTGGAAGGGTTTCGACCCGAAACGTTGCCCATTTCCTTCGCTCCATAGATGCTGCCTCACCCGCTGAGTTTATTAATTAAGTAGTGTGTAAGAAGCAACTGCAGATGCTGGTTTCATGCAAACCAAATCAACCAAAGATACACACAAAAAGCTGGAGTAACTCAGCGGGACAGGCATGCGGGACAGGCAGCATGTCTGGAGAGCAGGAATGGGGGGACGTTTCGGGTCGAGACCCTTCCTCGGTCCATTAAGTAGTTTCAATCAGATTAAATATGAGGGCTGTAGCAAATATTCTGTAGGTATCCATGAAACTGGGTAAGTGATTGTATCTTCATTTGAGAATGTAGAGGCACCAAGAGTTAAACTACAGCTGCCATTTGCTACATGACGTCGTTGGAGTGAACTACAGTCACCTCTGTTCCAACTTTTGCTTAATTTCCACACTGTTATATTGCCCAGCAAAGACAAATGAAGAGAATTTGGGATTAGTTTAGTTTAATTTAGAGAGAGCATAGAAACAGGCCCTTTGGCCCCATGAGTCCATGCCAACCATAGAGCCAATGCTATCCCACTTTGCGTCCACTCTTTACACACACGTGGCAACTTAGAAGCCAATTGACCAACAAACCTGCACATTTTTGTGATGAGAGTGCAAACTGGAGCACCCAGTGGAAACCCATGCGGACACACAGAGAAAATTTGTAAGCTCCAAAATATACATACACACACACACGCACACGCACACGCACACACACGGTCAGCATTGATCATGGTTTCTGGCACTGTGAAGTAGCGGTTCCACCAGCCGCGTCATTGTGTTGTCCTTAAATTGTGAGGTCATTTATATCAAAGATCCTATAGCGAGCAAGATGGTCCACTCGACGAAAAAGACGTAGTACGGTCATGGGCAGATTCGTGGGTAATTTAAGGCCCCATTTCCGTAACCGGCTTCCGTCTCCGGACCAAAGATCCCATAGGTTAATAATGCGGAGACGGAAGCCGGTTACGGAAACATCCTCGTAAAAATAAAAGTTATTTGGCAAAAATCTTTTCAGAATTTTAATTTATTAACACAAACTGTTCCCCCGCAACGTTGATTACACTGAGAGTCGGTATGGTCGGGTTACGGAAATGGATGAAAAAAAGGCCCACGTTACGTTCCGTTGCGTACTACACATCAGCCCATTGCATTTAGCAGGAGTGGTCCATCTTGCTCCGCTATAGGATCTTTGATTTATATAGCTGCCTCCTCAATAAACTCAAAGCTGAATCAACCAACTGGTCCATCTGGTCCAATGACACACAGCAATTACATGAATCATCTGAAGAGGTTCAAACAAAACGTTACACTGCGTCTGCTGGTAAAACAAACCTTCAATTTGATTGTAGCCTGTACCTTATTCTCAGATATCGGCACATCATTACATGAATTAGCAGAACTTTATATTACAGACTGTAATTTACTTCAGATCTCTACTCTCTGTTAAATACAAATGCAAGCAAACACTGTGCTCGAGTTCTACTGGAACATATGAGGCACCTCCATATAAATTGAGTGGAAAATGCAGGCTATTTACAGTACCATTTCAGGAAAGGAGTGTCCCCGGTATCATCAATCCTCCAGCTATAGCAGCGTTATGGCAGAACGTGCAGCATCTTATTCTCCACTTATCATCTCCCAGCCTCTGTAATGACATCCACACTTCCATCTCACAGTCGACTGCTATTTGCCAACCAGGCCTTCCTCATCTGTAGATGGACACAAAATGCTGGAATTTCTGGAGAGAAGAAATGGGTGATGTTTTGGGTTGAGACCCTTCATCAGACTGAGTCGGAGGAGAGTGAGATACAGAGATAAGGAATGGTAAGGTATGAAAACGAACCAACCTAAAACGTCACCCATTCCTTCTCTCCAGAGATGCTGCCTCTCCCGCTGAGTTACTCCAGCATGTTGTCTATCTTTGGTTTAAACCGGCATCTGCAATTCCTTCCTCCACACTTCCACAGATGTATCCACCTCTCACTTGCTTGTTCTTGCCCTCTCTCTTCCCCCCCCCACCTCTTTACACTGGCTACTTCCCCTCTACTCTTTCAGGCGAAGGGTCTTGACACTTAACGTCAACTGTCCACATCAACTGACCTGCTGAGTTCCTGTAGCACTTTGCATTTTGCTTTAGATTCCAGCATCTGCAGTTCCTTGTATCAACCTAAATGCAAACCAAATTAACTAGATTTGAAGATTCTGAAGAAGGGTTTCGGCCTGAAACGTTGCCTATTTCCTTCGCTCCATAGATGCTGCTGCACCCGCTGAGTTTCTCCAGCTTTTCTGTGTAACTAGATTTGTTTATTGTTTACCAAATCAAATCATCATCCCTCCTCCCTCTTCTCCATCCAGAGACCCCAGCATTCCTTCCAGGTGAGTCAGGGTGAACCTGGTGCCCGATGTGGCATCTTGTACATCAGTGAGGTTAGGCGTAGACATGGGAACTGTTTCACTGATCACTTGTGCTCCGTCTGCTAAGGCCCATTGGATCTGCCTCTTGTTAACCATATTAACTCCTCTTCCCATTCCCTCGCTGACCTTTCTGTCCTGGGCCTCTTCCGTTGCCAGAGCGAGCTCACACACAAGCTGTACCAACATCACCTCATATTCCACTTGGGTATCTTACAACCCAACAATATGAATATTTAATTTCCCAATTTTAGTTAACTACAAAACTTTCCCCTTCTCCCTCCATCTCCAAAGAACTGTTCTCCAAAGATGCTGAGTTACTCCAGCACTCTGTGCCATTATTTATTGACCAGCATCTGCAGTTCCTTGTTTCTAATAATGATAATTAGTTCCTTTGTTAATATATTGGCCAGTACCCTGTGGTTTCATTCGCACCCAGACCAAGATGGAGTGATGGAGTGCTGTATTAGGGGAGAATTAGACAGGCTGCAGATATCGTCAGCCCCCTCACCCCACCCTATTAGAGAAAGAGATGTTGTTGTCATTTTAGCGTGGCGCAGCGGTAGAGTTACTGCCTTG
The DNA here is from genome assembly GCF_028641065.1 of Leucoraja erinaceus. NCBI lineage: Eukaryota > Metazoa > Chordata > Chondrichthyes > Rajiformes > Rajidae > Leucoraja > Leucoraja erinaceus. The sequence goes on along the minus strand of NC_073388.1, from coordinate 49,453,351 downwards.
CAGCGCTTACAGCACGAGAGACCCGGGTTCGATCCCGACTACAGGTGCTGTCTGTATGGAGTTTGAACATTCTCCCCGTGACCTGCCTGTGTTTTCTCCGAGATCTTTGGTCTCCCCCCACGCTCCAAGGGCGTACATTTATGCATGTTAATTGGCTTGGTATAAGTGTAAATGGTCCCTAGTGTGTGTAGGATAGTTTTAATGTGCGGTGATTGTTGCTCGGTGCGTACCCGGTGGGCCGAAGGGCCTGTTTCAGCGCTGTATGTCTAAACTAAATTAAACTTGAATGTGTTATGAAATCGCTTTGTCATACTGCAGTAACTCCCTCTCATCAGTAGAGGCACTGCAGCACCTCCTCTTGAAGTAGGTATAATGATAGAACCCCAACTTCAACAAAGCAACCCAGTTACAATATAGATTTAGGAATTTATTCCAGGGAAAAATAACAAGAAGTTATTAAATGGTCATTATTCTTATATTCCAGAATTTGATGGTATGCGTTGCTGGTTAAAGGGATGGAGGGGGAGGGGTTGGGTTTAACTCAGCTATTGAAAACATAGATTGAATTATGGTAAATTGAAATCACAGCATGGAATAAATTTATGGTGCGAAGGATGCATTTCATGCGATTATGTCCATGCAAGCAATGTCCATAACAGACAGTAGATTCTGAAGACGGGTCCCAACACAAAATGCCACCTATCCACGTTGTGTAGGATGTTGCCTGACCCACTGTATTTCTCTAGCACTTTGTGTCTGTTTTTTGGTCTGGAGGTTTATTCCCTCTTTCCTGCTCTTGTCTCCTAAAGGGCCTGTCCCACTTTCACGACCTTTTTTACTCGTGGACATTTTTCATCAGGCTAGAAAAACGCCCCGACCTACTTGATGCCACGAGTACCTACTACGTAGCACGAGCATCGCGGCCTGCTACGACCTACCTACGACCTCCCACGACCTCGTGACGACCATTGTCTTACAGCGCCAGAGACACTGGTTCAATGACTATGGGTGCTTGTCTGTAAGCAATTCTCCCCGTGACCTGCGTGAGTTTTGTGCTTGTTCTTCTGTTTCCACGCACGCTCCAAAGACATACAGGTTTGTGCGTTAATTGGCATGGTGTAAATATAAATGGATCCTAGTGTGTGTGGGATAGTGCTAAGATAGTGTTAATATGTTAATGTAATTCTGAAGAAGGGATTCGGCCCGAAACGTTGCCTATTTCCCTCGCTCCACAGATTCTGCCTCACCCGCTGAGTTTCTCCAGTATTTTTGTCTACCTTTAATATGCGGGGATTGCTTGTCCATGCGGACTCGTTGGGCTGAAGGGACTGTTTCTGCACTGTATCTCTAAAACAAAAACTAAAACTGGTTCGCTGGGAGTGAGAGCAATATCTACTATAAACAGCACTTGCAAGCTTCGACCAATTCACGAGAACAGAATGTGAAGTAAACCAATAAACTAAGTCTTGTTTCACTGCAATATAATTCTTGTTATGAATGAAACTCCGGGAGAGCTCTGCTGCCAACCTCATAAGTGCTTGTCTAAGCAGCTGAGAAATCTCCCCAGGCGGCTTCTGTTTCCCTGAATACGAGAGTATGATCTCTCTTCCCCTGCTGAAGTCTGGAGACCTCGAGCAGGTTGCAATATCCTTAACATAGTATTTGACAACTCTTCAGAAGGAAGCCACTGATACTAGCGCGGAGCACTGGTGGGTTTCCTGTAACATATCCCACAGTGGGGCTATTTGAATTTAAGTGGAAGGAATCGGTGACATGATTCGTTCTCCAGTGACATTGATGAGTTGGTCTGGCTGGTTACTACAGCACATAATGCACCTTCCTGTTTAAAATATTAGTTCACCCAGTCCCTCACTCTCAATGGTGATCTGCTACTGTGGGCAACAAATAGATTCAGTCTGAAGAAGGGTCTCGACCCGAAACATCAGCCATTCACTCTGTCAAGAAATGCTGCCTCTTCTGCAGAGCTACTCCAGCTATTTGTGTCTATCGTCAGTGTTAACCAGCATCTGCAGTTCCTTCCTACACAAATAGGCTCTCTTGATTAGTCCGTACTAACGAAGCATTGGTGCAAAATAAGCAATCGCTGTCAAATAGCCCTGGTGGTCGGCATAAACCCATTGAAAGGAAAGCAGTCTATTGGAAGTAATGATCCTTAAAGGCTCTACAAATGGGATTGTTTACACACTTCTATGTTTTTACCCAGCAGTCATGTAGATCTAGTCTTCATGGGACAAATGCAGACAACTGGCTGAGGACTTCAAGGAAGGTTGTGAATGCAAACAGTGATATTGCACGCCCACTTGCTTCTTCGACCCTGCGTTTGGCCAGAGGCTTTTTACTGCTGAGCGTTTGCTTTGATGAGGTTGTTGACTGTTCTCCTGCGATTCAGAAGTGGTGGCAGCTGCACCTAAAGCCTCCGTGACCTCAGCCATCCTCGTTCCCGCCCACCTGCTGCCTCACCCGAGGGGAACGTAAACGGAAATGGTCGTTCACTCACTCTTTTGTAAGCCGGTGTTAAGATGCGGAGGAATCGGATGTAAATGTGAACTCTATGCATCACAATCCCCATTGTGTTCAGTAGGGCCATGGTTTGCCTTGAATGCCTGGCCTTGCGTGCCTGCCTGATCCACATGTTGCCTATCCTTCCTGTTCCTCACCATCCTAACACAACTCGATAGGGAATCCAATGGGAATAAAGTCTACTCATTAATGGCTTCAATGGCATTGGGTGGGTGTGTGCAAGAATAAATCCGCGTACTCGGTACTTAATTTTGTGAGCGGGTTCTCAGTTGCCATGGTGAAGCCGCGTTGGAGAGTAGCGTGGTGATATTACACCGTCGATCAGTGCTGACCAAGGGTCTGCTTGACCAATGTATTGACTATGTATAGAAAGACTACCCACGGTAGCAGAACCCATTGTGAGCGTGCTTTCAGAAGGGGGTTTGGACATCATTAAGGGATGGGGAGAAACAAGCAAAGGACTGACATTTACCTCTAATTTGTCAAAAAGTTTATCATTGTTAAAAATATGGGGAAAAGCTAAAAGTGAAAGCTAAATCAGAAACGGGTCAAGATAGATATTGATACATTTTGGACAGTATGAACTCAAATGATTGGGATTGGTGGATGAAAGGGACACTAAAGTCAAAGACAAGCCATGATTTCATTGTATGTCCAGGAAAGAACTGCAGATGCTGGATTACCCTGAAGATAGACACAAAATGCTGGAGTAACTCAGCGGAGCAGGCAGCATCTCTGGGTGACGCTTCGTGTCAAGACCCTTCTACATTTTCCTTAATCTCATCCACTTTGTCTCATTTTCACACCCTACCCTTCCTTATCTCCCTGACTCTCAGCCTGAAGAAGGATCCCGACCTGAAACAGCACCCATCCTTTCCATCCAGAGACGCTGCCTGTCCCGCTGAGTTACTCCAGCATTTTGAGTCTGTGATTTCATTGTATCCAGATTAGGCATGAGTGGCTGAATGGCCTACTTATTTATGCTCTGGGTTTGCCTCTCAGACCCAATAAAATTATGCAATAGTGCCTGAGGATCAGACAGACACCTTAAAGCACTCTTTAGGACCAGTTATTCATAGACATTTACTGGTGTTATTCACCTTGTCGATCTACCCGGTTGGTTTCAGGTGACGAGAGCAGAACGCTGAGTATGTCTTGGATTCTCTAATTTGCAGGCTTTGAAAATCCATTTTAGCATTTAATTACAAAGCTTGCCTGACGAAACAAAAGCGTCCAGGTTAGTGCTGCTACCCTGCCGACTCGCTGTAGGATAGCAATGCTTTAATCCACAACTGTTATTTTCTCCAATGAGCCGATATTATTGCAGGTGTTACAGGTGCGCAGTCAGTCAACCAAGAAGGCAGGTCTGAAAAGACGGACTGGAAGCAAAAAGTGAACATTACTGATTAACTAAACATTCATGGACATGAATCATGGACTGGAGCCCAAATACATGCTCACCTTCAGTGTGTTTTCTATTCAACAAATCGAGTCAAAACTCCTTTGGCCTACAGCTTACATGATAGTTCTCTGATCTCGGGTATTCTCTCTGGTTCTTTATGAATCTTCACCACTTTCTTTCTTTCCTTCTTTAAGATGCTCCTTGAAACCAACCTTGATCACAAGCCTTTTTATTAAATGTATTTTGTGCTTTTCCTGTACTACTTCCACTATAGGGCATTTAAGGGATGTTTCTCTTATAATGCCTGATTGTTCCAGCACATTTTTGCACTGATCTGATTAAATTCCTTAGTATCTGAACCTGATCTAATCTATTTCGCCCAGCTCCACTCGCCATTTTGTTCTTTTATTCTCTACCTGTCGGGCTGCCACATCTTTCGCTCCTTGTGTTATGCTCCTGACTTTTCACATATCTGATTAATTGCATAGAGTAGGGTCTGTGTGCACTCCTGTTTCTTGCAAAGTGAATAATAGCCTGATTGTATTCATGCATAGTCTTTTCTGTGGCGGAATAGCACACAGACAAGAGCTTTTCGCTGTACCTCGGTACACATGACCATAATAAACGAAATCAGAGTCATGATTTCAGAGCCTCAGCCCTTTGTTCCAATGAAGTCAGTGGATTGAAGATAAAAGTGGACGGAGTGTAACACTGCCACTACATTATAGCGTGTCTATCAGTACCAAACAAATCAAATGTGTAGGCACAGGTTTTTAAGGGAAGAACAGTGTAAAATGCAAGTAACATTTGCATCCTTTGTATTTATTGCATCCACTGTACGTTTCTCTAGTTTTGGGCTACTTTTCTAGTGAGGCTTCCCGACAGCCAGTTCCAGGAAGGGACATTGAGGGAGTTTGTACGGAAGGAATTTCCACAATTCAACAGCAACCTGCCATCCTAAAGGGCCTGTCCCACTTACGCAATTCTTTCGGCGACTTGCCGGCACCCATCACAGCCGCAGCGGGTTGCCGAAAATGTTCAACATGTTGAAAATCCTGCGGCGACTAGAAAAAGGTACGACTCTTTGGGCAACTACTCACCACCAAACAGGCATCACCCCCGCGACATGTCAAACATTTTCGACGACCTGCTGCGACTATGACGGGTGCCAGCAAGTGGCCGATAGTTGCGTAAGTGAGACAGGCCCTTTAATGTTTCATGTGTTCTGACCCTGTAGTAATCTAATAGCACAAAATTAGTCAAAACGAGTTGATTTTAACATGTTTATAAGAGAGCACATGTTTATGTCCGAGCGACCACATCAGGAGGCAAGTTTATTAGGAGTAATTTTAATGGCTTATAATGTGGGAGTGTTGATTAAGACAAAGTTGCCTGTGTTTTTCTGAAGAAGGGTCTCGACCCGAAACGTCACCCATTCCTTCTCACCAGAGATGCTGCCCGTCCTGCTGAGTTACTCCAGCATTTTGTGTCTATCTTCGATATATATCTCCAATATAAATCTGCTATAGGATCTTTGGGCAGCATCTTTGGAGAGAAGGAATTTTTAACATTTAATTTCAAAATATACTTTATTCGAGAAATAAATATATACAGTACATGATCCATACGAACCTCCATCCAACATACATCCAATACATTTTCCCCAAATCACAATTTTTACCCCACACCCTTGCCACTCATGTGGCCCACTGGTGTGGAATCCCTTCCCTTATTTTGAGAGGTGTCTCCACGGAATGGTTGACGTTTCGGGTCAAGCCCCTTCTTCTGAGAGTCAGAGGAGAGGGAAACGCAGAGATATGGAAGGGTATGGTGTGAAAATGGGAGATCAAAGGGGACAAAGTTCTAGGAGAATATAGAATAGATCATTGTTAGCTCGGGGAAGGTGACAACGAGGCATACAGAGATAAAATTTAATCAGAAGGACAATCAGACTGATGGGGGAGGGTTGGAGAGCGAGGGAAAGCAAGGGTTACTTGAAGTTAGATAAGTCGACATTCATACCGCTGAGCTGCTCAAGTGAAATATGAGGTGCTGTCCCCCAATTTGTGTTGGGCCTCCCTCTGACAATGGATGAGGCCCCGGAAAGGTCAGTGTGGGAATGGGAGGGGGAGTTAATGTTTAGCAAGTGGGAGATCAGGTAGGTCTAGGCGGACTGAGTGGAAATTTTGGTAATGGAAATGGACCCACGGATGGTAAATAATGATGTTTCAGCCAGCGAATTGCTCAGCGTAATGTTCGGGTCAGTTTGCCGGCGTAATTCTGTGGAGACACGAGGGACTGCAAATGCTGCAATCTTGAGGAGAACAAAAATTGCTGGAGGAAATCAGCAGGCCAGTTTGTCCTGTGGTCCTGAGCCAAAACATCACCCATTTCCCTTCACAGATGCCGGCTGCCTGCTGACTTCCTCCAGCCTTTTGTTTTGTCCTAAAATGTCTCGACTTCAGGCAATGATGCACCTGCAGTGACTGCAGCCGTGCATCAAGATTGATGGTATGTAAAGAAAAGGAACTGCAGATGCTGGTTTATACTAAAAAATAGACACAAAAAGGAGTAAATTGGGACAGTTTGTTTTATGGGAAAGATGTGAAAGAGAAATGGAGTACATTTAAAGGTGAAATTTTAAGAGTACAGAATCTTTATGTCCCTGTTCGGTTGAAAGGAAATAGTAAAAATTGGAAAGAGCCATGGTTTTCAAGGGAAATTGGACACTTGGTTCGGAAAAAGAGGGAGATCTACAATAATTATAGGCAGCATGGAGTAAATGAGGTGCTTGAGGAGTATAAAGAATGTAAAAAGAATCTTAAGAAATAAATTAGAAAAGCTAAAAGAAGATATGAGGTTGCTTTGGCAAGTAAGGTGAAAGTAAATCCAAAGGGTTTCTACAGCTATATTAATAGCAAAAGGGTAATGAGGGATAAAATTGGTCCATTAGAGAGTCAGAGTGGACAGCTTTCTGCAGAGCCAAAAGAGATGGGGGAGATATTGAACAATTTATTTTCTTCGGTATTCACCAAGGAGAAGGATATTGAATTATGTGAGGTAAGGGAAACAAGTAGCTATGGAAGCTATAAGATTTAAAGAAGAGGAAGTACTGACAATTTGAGAAATATAAAAGTGGATAAGTCTCCAGGTCCGGACAGGATATTTCCTAGGACATTGAGGGAAGTTAGTGTAGAAATAGCAGGGGCTAAGACAGAAATATTTCAAATGTCATTAGAAATGGGAATAATGCCGGAGGATTGGCATACTGCGCATGTTGTTCCATTGTTTAAAAAGGGGTCTAAGAGTAAACCTAGCAATTATAGACCTGTTAGTTTGACGTCAGTGGTGGGCAAATTAATGGAAAGGATACTTAGAGATAATATATATAAACATCTGGATAAACAGGGTCTGATTGGGAACAGTCAACATGGATTTGTGCCTGGAAGGTCATGTTTGACTAATCTTCTTGAATTTTTTGAAGAGGTTACTCGGGAAATTGATGAGGGTAAAGCAGTGGATGTTGTATATATGGACTTCAGTAAGGCCTTTGACAAGGTTCCCCATGGAAGGTTGGTTAAGAATGGTTGGGTATTAATGGTGGAGTAGCAAGATGGATTCAACAGTGGCTGAATGGGAGATGCCAGAGAGTAGTGGTGGATGGTTGTTTGTCAGGTTGGAGGCCGGTGACTAGTGGGGTGCCACAGGGATCTGTGTTGGGTCCACTGTTGTTTGTCATGTACATCAATGATCTGGATGATGGTGTGGTAAATTGGATTAGTAAGTGTGCAGATGATACTAAGATAGGTGGGGTTGTGGATAATGAAGTAGATTTTCAAAGTCTACAGAGAGATTTATGCCAGTTGGAAGAGTGGGCTGAAAGATGGCAGATGGAGTTTAATGCTGATAAGTGTGAGGTGCTACATCTTGGCAGGACAAATCAAAATAGGGCGTACATGGTAAATGGTAGGGAATTGAAGAATGCAAGTGAACAGAGGGATCTGGGAATAACTGCACAGTTCCCTAAAAGTGGAATCTCATGTAGATAGGGTGGTAAAGAAAGCTTTTGGCATGCTGGCCTTTATAAATCAGAGCATTGAGTATAGAAGTTGGGATGTAATGTTAAAATTGTACAAGGCATTGGTGAGGCCAATTCTGGAGTATGGTGTACAATTTTGGTCGCCTAATTATAGGAAGGATGTCAACAAAATAGAGAGAGTACAGAGGAGATTTACAAGAATGTTGCCTGGGTTTCAGCAACTAAGTTACAGAGAAAGGTTGAACAAGTTAGGGCTTTATTCTTTGGAGCGCAGAAGGTTAAGGGGGGACTTGATAGAGGTCTTTAAAATGATGAGAGGGATAGACAGAGTTGACGTGGATAAGCTTTTCCCACTGAGAGTAGGGAAGATTCAAACAAGAGGTCATGACTTGAGAATTAAGGGACAGAAGTTTCGGGGTAACATGAGGGGGAACTTCTTTACTCAGAGAGTGGTGGCTGTGTGGAATGAGCTTCCAGTGAAGGTGGTGGAGGCAGGTTCGTTTTTATCATTTAAAAATAAATTGGATAGTTATATGGAGGGGAAAGGAATGGAGGGTTATGGTCTGAGCGCAGGTATATGGGACTAGGGGAGAATACGTGTTCGGCACGGACTAGAAGGGTCGAGATGGCCTGTTTCCATGCTGTAATTGTTATATGGTTATATTATATGGTTATAAAAGCTGGATTAACTCAACAGGCCAGGCAGCATCTCTGGGGAAGATGGATAGGTGATCTTTGGGGCTGGACCTTTCTTTGGACTCATTGTAGGGGGTGGGAGACTAGCAGTAAAAAAAGATCCCCCCCCTCCTCTCCTCCCCAACAATCAGTCTGAAGAAGGGTCTTGACCTGAAACGTCGCCTATTCAATTTCTTCAAAGATGTTGCCTGACCAGCTGACTTACGCCAACATTTTGTGTCTGTAACAAATGATGGTCCTGAAAGTAGACACAAAATGCTGGAGTAACTCAGCGGGTCAGGCAGCATCACTGGAGAGAAGGAGTGGGTGACGTTTCGGGTCGAGACTCTTCTTCAGACTCATTGATGGTCCTGATGCAGGATATCGACACAAAACATGGATCTTGCCTTTTCACCCAAAGGTGATGCTTGACTCTCTGGGTTCCTCTTGCAGATATTCCATTGCTCCAGGTTCCTGTATTGGCTGACGATTGTGCAAAGATTGATATGAGCCTGGTTCAACCATCACTCGGCCTCTCTGTCGATAAATTCCCTGGTGGTCTAGTGGTTAGGATTTGACATGCCCAATTCAGCAGTGTGTGTTTGATTCCTGGTCAGGGAAGTTAATAGAGCTGCTTTATTGCCTTCCACCACAGTGAAGAATGCTGATTCCACTGTGGTGGATGTTTATGTCAAATTCTATTGTGTATTGTGTTCTTTTTACTTTGATGGCAATTCAAATATGACTGTACCTTAATTGGTGCATTTGACAATAAAAGTGAACTTGAACTTGAACTACCTAACACCTCCAGTTCTCCAGGAGCAGTCTGGAGCTCTGGTGCTAGGTGGATGGAGCCTGCATATTCTCCCAATGACCATGTGGGCATCCCTAGTGTGTTCAGATTCCTCCCACACCCCAAAGGATGAGTGGGTTGGATGGTTAACGAGCCACTGTAAGTTGCTACCAATTTGTAGCTGAGCGGTGGAACCTGTAGAGGGTTGACAAACATGTTACAAGGTTACAAGGCAAATTAGTGAGGGAATTTAATTACTCTGTGACATACTTCTTGGTCTGAAATGGCTCCTTTTGTTGTCATAAGGAGATAGGACTTGTAGTTTCTAGCAGAGATCATAAGGTGTCAGTCATAAGTGATAAATGTTTAAGAATGAACTGCAGATGATGGAAGAATCGAAGGTAGACAAAAATGCTTGAGAATCTCAGCGGGTGTGGCAGCATCTATGGAGAGAGGGAATAGGCCACGTCTCGGGTCGAGACCCAAATCGTCGCCTATTCCTTCGCTCCATAGATGCTGCCTCACCCGCTGAGTTTCCCCAGCATTTTTGTCAACCTGAGGTCAATGATGTGCAACCTTTGCATGGCCTTTGCATGATTTCGACATGAAATGTGGACAATTCTTTTCCTTCCTCAATGCTGTTGGATCTGCTCAACATATTGTTTCTAGCTCCACATTCCAGTATCTGCTGCCTCTTGCCCAGTCAGTTGCAGTGAAGGTCATGTACCCAGTATGTAGCTTTGTTGCCACTGTTGTTTTAGAAGCAAAGCCAATTGACTCCAGCACACAGTTTTAAACTGGAGTACCTCTCCTAATCCTACCTGAGCACAGGTAACTACAAAGCAACATTAGTGGTTATTGTGGTACTCTCTATGTCCACCTCCAACTTTTACTAGACTGAAGCTTGCAATCCAAAGTGATGTAGGCTAACCATCAGTGTGTGAGTCAGAAAGCTGTGGGCAGGGTTGGGGGTTGGTTGTTGACCTTCCCAAAGGGATTGTCCATCTGAGACATAGTTGCCAGGATTCTGCCAATCTCACATTCTTGGAATGCCTTTTACATCCATCTTCTGATAATGTCCAGGTGTTTCTCCTCTTGCCCTGACCTAAGCTGAGACATGGTGAAACCGAGTTTGGGTAGATGATTCAAGAGATGATTCAAAGATGATTCAAGAGAATGATTCAAAGCAGAAATAAATCCGATTGTTAATCTTCTGCTCTGCGTGATATGGCACATCACCTGTTTGCCCAGTGACTCATGCCATTGCACAGTACAGCATACCATAGCATTCTGCTGCCTTGCCCAGTTGCCACATATTCTCAGTCTGGACCTCTATGCTGGCACACTACATGACTGTGAAGTTCATCAAAGCCAAGTCTAATCTGATTGATGCAAGTGTGTGTTTTCCAGCAATGGTCACTAGATTGCCGTTCACCAGGTGGAGAGATGGTGTTCTGGAAATGTGATGGAGCAGCCCCTGATAATTATATAATTGTTATATCTATATAACTGAAAGTCTCATCTTGACCACTTCCTGTCTGCACTCTATATTGAAAAAAAGCTATTACATTTTGCTATGATTTTTGGCCCTCTTACTCAGTCCTCCTCTGCTGAGGCAGCCCCGAGGAGCCCCTTGATATCAGCTTATTGGTCCTCTCGCTTGTCAATTACCATGATGAAGGTAACGCCCCTTGTGTGTGTGTGTGTGTGTGGGGGGGGGCAGGAGCATAAATCCCAAATGTTATGAACTAGCATTTGAATTTGGTGGCTTGCACTCTGCTGGAAATGGTATGAAATTGCATTTAAATGCGGTGGCCTGCACTCGACTTGAAATGGTATGAAATTGCATTTGAATTTGGTGGCCTGCACCCTGCTTGAAATGGTATGAAATTGCATTTGAATTTGGTGGCCTGCACTCTGCTTGAAATGGTATGAAATTGCATTTGAATTTGGTGGCCTGCACTCTGCTTGAAATGGTATGAAATGAATTTGGTGGCCTATTTGGTGGCCTGCACTCTGCTTAAAATGGTATGAAATGAATTTGGTGGCCTACACTCTGCTTGAAATGGAATTTCAAGGAATAGCTGTGAGTGAACTGCTAGCCCACCAGCCGTGAGTCAATCAACTGCCAGCCCACCAGCCATCAGTCAACTGACAGCTCAACAGCCATGAGTCAATCAACTGCCAGCCCACCAGCCATGAGTGAGTGAACTGCCAGCCCACCAGCCTGAGTGACTGATCTGCCAGCCCACCAGCCCTGAATGACTGAGCTGACAGCCCACCAGCCCTGAGTGACTGAGCTGCCAGCCCACCAGGCCTGAGTGACTGAGCTGCCAGCCCATCAAGCCTGAGTGACTGAGCTGCCAGCCCATCAGGCCTGAGTGACTGAGCTGCCAGCCCAAGTATCCATCCGGCCCACAATGCCCATACTAGCTCTCTGCCAGCCCAAGAATCCCTTCGGAAACCTGGAAACCAGTCCCTTCGGCCCATAACACGAGTACTAGCGCTCCTGATAGCCCCCGCCCCCCACTGGCCACCAATATTGGAAATGGTGGAGAGGTGGAATATTGCGTTGGGGGACCAGCCCTCCCATGTGAACATGGGACCCAATGGGTCCCACTTAGTCTAGTAGATTTTACCGAAGCCAATTAACCTAAAAACCTGTACATCTTGGAGTGTGGATGGAAACCTGAGCACCCGGAGAAAACCCATGCAGGTAACAGGGAGAATATACAAACTATGTGCAGACAGCAGTCGTAGTCAGTATTGATCCCGGGTCTCTGGCACTGTAAGGCAGCAACTCTACCACTGCGCCACCATGCCCCCCTCTTGGCTGTCAGACAAGAGTATAGGTTGAGATTTTCATTGGTAGCCCTCTCTGTTTCTTGAGGTTTTCTGCCAAACTTCTGTGATCCCAGAAGGTAGAATGATCCCTTTCCGATGAAAGAGGACCGATTGTGAGCAATTTGGATTTGTTTATATTTCCATGGGTCAAGCTGACCTGTGACCTCTACAGCAGCAATGTCAGAATTGAGTTAACACAGCAGTGTGCACTGTTCCTGTCCTCATTCACTCCTTGCGATACATCAGGAATGCCAAGCTTACCTCCAGCTCGCTCTCTCCTTCCTATCAATCATTGTGTTCAAACTGAAGTTGACATCTCCTAATCATTAATTTTTATCTCATAATTTTATTTCTTCCCAACCGGGATAATAGTATGATAACAGTTTAGTTTAATGTCACGTGTACTGAGGTACAGTGAAAAGCTTTTGTTTCTATCCAGTCAGCAGAAAGAAAATACATGATTACAATCGAGCCATTTACAGTGTATAGATACATGATAGGGGAATAACGTTTAGTGCAAGTTAAAGCCAGCAAAGTCCAGTCAAGGATATTCCGGGGGTCAACAATGAGGTAGCTTGTAGGTCAACACTGCTCTCTGGATGTGGTATTCAGTTGCCTGATAACAGCTGGGAAGTAACTGTCCCTGAATCTGGTGGTAGACACAAAATGCTGGAGTAACTCAACAGGACAGGCAGCATCTCTGGATAGAAGGAATGGGTGATGTTTCGGGTCAAGACTCTTCTTCAGAATCTGGAGGTGTGCGTTTTCTCACTTCTAACCCTACTGTTGTGTAATGTGTAGGAATGAACCGACGATGCTGGTTTAAACCGAAGATAGATACAAAAAGCTGGAGTAACTCAGCAGGACAGGCAGCATCTCTGGGTAGAAGGAATGGATGATGTTTCGGGTCACGACCATTCTTCAGACTGGATAGAAGTAATGGAAACGAGAGATATAGATGAAGATGTAGAGAGATAAAGAACAATGAATGAAAGATATGTAAAAAAAGTTACAATGAGAATGGAAACCGGCCGTTGTTCGCTGTTTGTAGGGTGAAATGGAGAAGCTGGTGCGACTTGGGTGGTGGAGGGATGGAGAGAGAGGTGACTTGAAGTTAGAGAGATAAATATTCATACCACTAGTCTGTAAGCTGCCCAAGCAAAATATAAGATGTGTTTAAGAGGGAACTGCAGATGCTGGAGAATCGAAGGTTACACAAAAAAGCTGGAGAAACTCAGCGGGTGCAGCAGCATCTATGGAGCGAAGGAAATAGGCAACGTTTCGGGCCGAGGTTTCGGCCCGAAACGTTGCCTATTTCCTTCGAAATATAAGATGTTGTTCCTCCAATTTGCATTTAGCCTCACTCGGACAATGGAAATCTAAGACAATGGCTTGTTTCCTTTATCATTGTTACTTTTTAGCATATCATTCATTCATTGTTCTTTATCTCTCGACATCATCGTCTATAGCTCTCATTTCCCTTATGCCTAACCAGTCTGAAGAAGGGTCTCGACCCAAAACGTCACCCATTCCTTCTCTCCAGAGATGCTGCCTGTCCCGCTGAGTTACTCCAGCGTTTTGTGCCTATCTTCGGTTGTTTCAGTAAAATCACAGAAGCTTACAGTGCTGAAGAAAACTATCCAGCCCCTTGTTTCCTTGTTTGACTCTTTGAACAGGCAGTCCTACTTAGCCCCTTCTTAAGAGTCTCTTATCCTCAAATACCAGTCCAAATTATTCATGAGTCCCACATTTTGAAATGGAGTGTGGCAGATTCCAGATTGCAATGGTAATCAACCCAGCTTGGGATCTTTTGCCATCATGGTATCCGTGATATCGTTGATTCCTTTTTTCATTCCACCTTTAAATTCAGAATTTCCTTGGTTAAGTTTACAGCTCCCGGCCTCCCTGATACGTGTCAATTCAGCACTAAGCAGACCCCAAGGTTATGACTTTGCTGTTTTATAGAATCTACAATTGAGATGTGCTCAGTCACTCTGAAAACAAACACTGGTTCTATGTGCAGCAGCACGGAACTGGAGTTTTAAAATCTGCTGCTTACAAATGTTTGGCCTTGACACTCGCTAGGAACAGGGCGTTAAATGAAAGACTTATTCAAAGAAATAGTCAGGAAGGAGAGTTGCTGTTGTGTTGTTGTGTAGCTGGTAACTTAAAGGGCAGCAGTGCAAACTACTTAAAGGCAAATTACTGAGGATTTGATGTCAAAAGAAATGGTCAGATGGAAATATCAAATAAAAAGAGAATCCACTCATCTATATCATGCCTCGGTCTTGGACTTATTTCAGGTTCCTCATTGTGGTACTTCCAGGAGTCACAAATGCAAATCTTAGATAATCTGGAATAAAGGGCCCGTCTCACTTTCACGACCTAATTCACGATCTCTGCTGAGTTTGCCCTTGACTCATGCTCGCAGCATGGTCGTTACGAGTTCGTAGGAAGTCGTGGGTAGGTCGTGGCAGGCAGTGATGCTAAGGCAGTCGTAGGTACTTGTGGCATCAAGTAGATCGGGGCGTTTTTCTAGCCTGATGAAAAATGTCCACGGGTAAAAAAGGTCGTGAATTAGGTCGTGAAAGTGGGACTGGCCCTTTAAGTATCTGGAATAAAGCATCTGGAGGCAGGCACCTCAGCAGTATGAACATTGACTTCTCTAACTCCATAACCCTTGCTTTCCCTTCCTCTCCATCCCTCCCCCATCCTAGTTCTCCAATCAGTCTGACTGTGCTCCTGATTAAATTTTACATTGTATGCCTCGTTGTCAACTTCCCCTCGCTAACAATGATCTATTCCATATTTTCCTTGAACTTCATCCCCTTGGATCTCTCATTTCCACACCTCACCCTTCCATATCTCTCGTTTCCCTCTCCTCTGACTCTCAGCCTAAAGAAGGGTCTCAACCTGAAATGTCACCCATTCCTTCTCACCAGAGATGCTGCCTGTCCCGCTGAGTTACTCCAGCATTTTGTGTCTATCTTCGCAAGCAGGTTGCACATGGCTGAAGATGATTCTTCTTGGTTTGTGTGGTCGATTTATCATATATGGGGTGGTTTGCAATCAAGCATCATGTTGCACAAAACTCTGTCACATAATCAACGAGGTGAATAAATGCATGACACACACACACAACAGTGGGTTGTGGTTGTCATGGATCACATCATTATGTTTCATTTAAATAACGGCTAGGAAATCCCGACAGATCTTTAGGCATTCCTCAAGGATGTTACAAGGTTTACAAACCTTCGATGAGTATAAGGATCAGATGCACTGTCTTGAGGGTTGTCTAGATGAACAGATATTTAATGCCATCAACCCCTCTCCTTCATCCCACCCTCTCATCTACCAATGTCTCAAATTCTCATCTTCCTGCTCGAATTTCTCCGCCTTTCCTATCTCTACAACCTCCTATAATCCTCCAGATATACTGCTGCTCCAACTCCAGCCTCTGGTGCATGCTTTTGTCCCATCACCCATGCTCCTGACCCCAGCCAATGGGTCCGACACTATGGAACTCCTTAAACCCTCCCTATCTTAAAATCAACATTGTCGTTTGAGCTTTCAATGACTAAAATCCCCTGTTTGCCTTGAAATGATGTTGTTTGATAATGCTCATCTGAAGCACTTTGAGATATTTTTGATTAAAAAGCAAAGTGCTGGAGGAACTCAGCAGGTCAGGCCACTGAGGAGGGAATGGACAGATGATGTGTTCAAGAAGGAACTGCAGATGCTGGAAAATCGTAGGTACAGAAAATTGCTGGAGAAACTCAGCGGGTGCAGCAGCATCTATGGAGCGAAGGAAATAGGCAACGTTTCGGGCCGAAACGTTGCCTATTTCCTTCGCTCCATAGATGCTGCTGCACCCGCTGACTTTCTCCAGCAATTTTCTGTACCAATGGACAGATGACGTTTTGGGTTGGAACCCTTCTACAAACTATCCCTTCTGGGAATAGTTTATAGAGTCATACAGGGTAGAAACAGGACCTTTAGCCCAACTTGCCCACACTGACCAACATGTCCCATCTACACTAGCCCCACCTGCCTGCAAACCTGTCCTATCCAGAGGTTTACTGCAAAAGTAGCAGAAGAAATGTCTTCCTGGTGCCCTTGTGTTAAAAATGGTTGAGTATCGGGATTATTTTTGGATAATACACTATTTTATTGAGATTTGGATGTGGCTTTTAATTATTAATCGCAAGTGAAAATAGTTTGAAAGCTTGGAATAATAAAGTGGTCCAGTTAAGCATTTGAGAGAGGAAAATAAGTTTTAAAAATATCATAGTTGGTGACTTTCGAAGTTGGCTGGAGGTGCAAGGTCATCCACTTGCAGTTCCTTGGGTCTCATTGAAAAGGACTGGGTGGGGAAGAGGGATAGTTAATGTGGATGGATTTAATAAGTTCATATTCTTGATACATTGGAGTGAACTTTCAAAATCACAGGCTTTTTGGAAGGAATGGGATTTAGAGAGGAGCCTGGTGTTTACACGGGCAGAAGGACAAATGATGGCAAGTGTGAAGGAGGAACTGCTGATGCTGGGTTAAACCGAAGATAGACACAAAAAGCTGGAGTAACTCAACGGGTCAGGCAGCTCCTCTGGAAAAAAGGAAAAGGTGACTGAGAGTCCGGGGAAATGGAAACAAGAGATATAGATGGTGATATAGAGAGATATAGAACTAATGAATGAAATGAATGCAAAAAAGTAGCTATGATAAATGAGACAGGCCATTGTTAGTTGGGGTCAAGGTGAAAATGAGTTACAGACAAGGAGACTAACAAGGCACATTTTGAGATGGCAGTATGGTGGAAGGAAGTATTTGGCAGCTGAAGAGCCATTTAATATGATCTCTAACTTGTGGAGCAAGAACAGCAATTAGATAATCAACCGTTTAGTGAGAGGCGGGTTGAAAGGACAAGCAATAGGTCTCGGGGATAAAATGAGCTCAGGTAGTTGTGAATTCCGCAGGGGAGTATCCTGGGCTGTCAGGTGTGATTTAATGGGTAGCTCTGTTGCCTCTGCGTAGACACATTTCACTGTCGGACCTTGAACATAAACTCCAGTGCAGAAACATGGGAGGTTAACATGTATCTAAACCCCTGCTCGTCAATAGGATTTGTAGCACTATTGTGGATTAGAATCAGCGTTTTCCTAACCCCAGGCCGATATTTCTACACCAGATGTCTCATTACATTGCTTTTTAGAGTTTAGAAACACAGAACTGTTCGATTTTACTGTGCTCATTGGCCACCTTATATCTTGCATTAGAACAATGACTACACTCAAAAAGTACTTTAATAGTCTTGGTAAAATAGTCTTGAAAGGGTAAGGGGTTAAAGCAAGAAAAACAGCTGAATGTGTAGGAACAAACTGCACATGCTGGTTTCAACCAAAGACAGACCAAAATGCTTGGGGAACTCAGCTGGACGGGCAGCGTCTTTGGAGAGAAGGAATGGGTGACGTTTCAGGTCGAGACCCTTCTTCAAATGGCTGACTAATTTGAGGTCTTAAAGTAAATGCAGATCATGTGTTTGCACTGAGCAATGTTCATGAGCCTGAGTGAATAGATAAAAGCACACAGTTTTTTTTTAAACACTTTCTATAGAAGTTACAGTATACTTATGATTTTCTATGGATTATAGACTACCCTAAGGAGACATGAAGAGAAGTGTACATTTTTCTTGCCATGGTTTTTATATCATGGTCTGTGAACAGCCCAAGATGACAGGGGAAGGTCGAAGTCGAATTTTGAATTAGCAAACAGAACTCTCTTCTGTTCTGAAGAAGGGTTCGGAAAGAAATGCCATCTATCCATGTTCTCCAGTGAAGCTGCCTGACCAGCTGAGATAAGGGCCTGTCCCACTGTACAGGGTAATTCAAGAGTTCTCCCGAGTTTTCCCCCGATTCGAACTCGGAGAATGTACGTAGCGGGTCCGTAGGAGTTCATGGATGTCTCGTAGCGGCTCGTACGAGTAAAAAGTAAAGATTTTTTTCTTCACGAGTATTTATTTACTCGTGGACATTTTTCACAGTGTTGAAAAAACGTCACGAGTTTACTGGATTTCCCGAGTACCTACCGTTACTCGTACGAGCCGCTACGGGACATTCACGGACCCACTACGGACATTCTCCCAGTTCGAATCAGGGGAAAACTCGGGAGAACTCTTGAATTACCTTGACAGTGGGACAGGCCCTTTACCCCAGCATTTTGTGACCTATTGTCATTCCACCACTACCCACAAACAGATGAATTTATAAAGCTAATGTTATAAACTTACTTCTGCAAATAATCTAAGGTCTTGTCACTCTTGAGGGATATCCAACTCTGATGTACTGTATATTGATTTCTCTAACTTCAAATAACCCTTGCTTTCCCTCCATCCCTCCCCCATTTTAGTTCTCTGACCAGTCTGACTGTCCTCCTGATTAAATGTTATCTTTGTAAGCCTCATTGTCGCCTTCCCCCAGCTAACAGTGGTCTATTCTACATTTACCTTGAGCTTCTTCCCCTTTGTTCTCTCATTTTCACACCTCACACTTCCATGTCTCCTTCTGTGTCTCCTTCTCCCCTGATTCTCAGTCTGACAAAGTGTCTCGACCTGAAACGTCACCTATTACTTCTATCCAGAGATGCTGCCTGTCCCGCTGAGTTACTCCAGCAATTTGCGTATCTTGATGAAACTTAAGATCCTGATTGTAGAAAAGACACCAAACTTGGCTGTATCCATTTTTCATATTTCATTTTTACTTGCACTTTAGAAACTAGAAAGAGAATCAGTGCTTTTTGCACTGGGACAACATTGAAATTCTTGGGAAGATAAACACAAAAAGCTGGAGTAACTCAGCGGGTCAGACAGCATCTCTGGAGAAAAGGAATAGGTGACGATTTGGGGCGAGATCCTTCAGACCCGAAATGTCGCCTATTCCTTTTCTCCAGAGATGCTGTCTGACCCACTGAGTTTCTCCAGCGTTTTGTGTCTATTTTGGGTATATCTGCCCACACAATGAAATTCTTGTTGTAGTTTTATAGGCCCATTAAATGAAACGACACCACAAATGACTATTCAATGAATTATCAGTTATTCTATATAAATGAAAGCAAGCCATTGTGCAAATCTGTGAGGATATTCACAGTTGGGCCAGAACTGTTCATTTGAGATCCCAGACTGAGTTGAGTGACACTAGCCACTGGGGGCTCTGCACGATTGGCAGCCCCGCCAACAGTCTGTGCGTTTTTTTTATTTTTAGTGTGTGTTAAAAGTCTGTGTAAATGTTCTCCAGTTTGTTTTAATTTGGGGGAGGGGGAGGTTGTCAGGGCAAACCTTTTTCAGTTTCTTACCTTGTCGGAGATGCGATTGTATTCTGGGTCATATCTCCGGTCGCTCTGCAGCCTACCATCGATGGAGCTGGAGGCTTCTTCCGACTGACTTTGAGCCCCACCGCGGGACGTGGACTTAATATCGGAGTCGATCCCTTGCCTGGGATCACTTCAACCGCGACCTGCAAACTTTACCCTCAAGATGTAATGTTAAAATTGTACGAGGCATTGGTGAGACCAAATCTGGAGTATGGTGTACAATTTTGGTCGCCCAATTATAGGAAGGATGTCAACAAAATAGAGAGAGTACAGAGGAGATTTACTAGAATGTTGCCTGGGTTTCAACAACTAAGTTACAGAGATGGGTTGAATAAGTTAGGTCTTTATTCTCTGGAGCGCAGAAGGTTAAGGGGGGGACTTGATAGAGGTCTTTAAAATGATGAGAGGGATAGACAGAGTTAATGTGGACAAGCTTTTCCCTTTGAGAACAGGGAAGATTCAAACAAGAGGACATGACTTCAGAATTAAGGGACAGAAGTTTAAGGGTAATATGAGGGGGAACTTCTTTACTCAGAGAGTGGTAGCGGTGTGGAATGAGCTTCCAGTGGAAGTGGTGGAGGCAGGTTCATTGGTATCATTTAAAAATAAATTGGATAGGCATATGGATGAGAAGGAAATGGAGGGTTATGGTATGAGTGCAGGCAGGTGGGACTAAGGGGAAAAAAAAGTTGTTCGGCACGGACTTGTCGGGCCGAGATGGCCTGTTTCCGTGCTGTAATTGTTATATGGTTATAAGAGCTCGCAGTCTCGGGAAAGGCTTGTCGGGAGCTCCAATGACGCAGAGGCTCGACCAGCCCCGACGTGGGGTCCGATGGCTGGCGCGAGGGAGCGGGCATCCACCCGATGCAGGAGCTGATTGCCTCGACGTGCAGGGCCCAAACGCTGGCTACGGGAGTCAAGATCGGCCCGTCAACGGAGGGAGAGTAAAGGGAAGAGAATATAACTTTTTGTCGCCTTCTATCACAGTGAGGAATGTGGAGGAGTCACTGTGGTGGATGTTTATGTTGAAATGTATTTTGTGTGTTCCGTTGCTTTTGATTTGTATGACTGACTTGGCAAATGAAATCCTCGTATGTTGCAAAACATACTTGGTTAATAAAGTATTATTGTGATTGTGATTTTAGCACTCTATCACAGCACTTAGATTAGATATGAAGACTGGCTCGGCTGGATGAGGTGCCAGAGGCCAGTATCAATGGCCGAAGAATGGTCTTGACCCAAAACGTCACCCATTCCTTCACTCCAGAGATGCTGCCTGTCCTGCTGAGTTACTCCAGCTTTTTGTGTCTATCTTCGGTTTAAACCAGCATCTACAGTTCCTTTCTTAACCAATATCAATGGGGTTACACCAGAGAATAATCATTCACATTCAGGAGAGAGAGGAAAAATCTGAGAAGGATAAAGGATTGTTACGGTAGAGCCCTGGTAAACACTACTATCCCAAGTCGGAAATACCCACGGATCTTTCCGAAAACCTTTGTTAAAGGCATTATGTGGTGTGCATTTTATCTGTTGCCAAACAAGGTTGATAGTGGGACTAGGCTATGTGTGAATCCTTATTGAAAACAATGTGTGAATCCTTATTGAATCACAGCAAACAACATTCTAAAGTCCAACACAAAATCCTCTATTTTGGAGATAAATGGAGCAGTCTTTGCGGAGGTTGTAACATTGACTGATATAGATTTCACAATGTTAGCTTTTAGGTTGATTGGTTCAGAGGTCATTGTGACATCTGAGATCACTTTCTCTATTGTGGAAACTAAATTGTCATTGATCAGTTAGGTCTCTGCATTCATGAGGCCGAATGGGCAACACACAATGGGAACAAAGATGAGTGTGGCCTGATTCTGTAATCTGTGTACCCTTGTTAGAATCATCATGTTTATGCAGCTCTCAATTAGGGCTCTTTAGGGTCCATTGCTGAACTGCTCCGATTACTGAGATACTAATTAGACCAAAGGTTCAGTGGGTATTCATTGTCACATGTGTAATTAAACAATACAGAGTGAAATTTGGTGCCATTGCATCAAGTTCAAAGTCTGGGCCTGGCCAAGCGTAGACGTGATGTGCTCCTCCACTGCTCCACCGCTGTAGGCCGCATCCAGCCCACGTGCTCAGCATCATGGATCAGTGCCCGGTCCAGCCGAGCCAGAGGCTGTTGCAGGGACCAGCGGCCCACCCCATGGTTTTATTTTAACCAAAAAATAATTTAATCAATGATTTACAATAATATTTACGGTACAGAATAAGACAAAACAAAATCAGCCACCATAATACGTCAAACAAATATACGAAATAAACTATTTGTAACGTGGGTCCTCGGATTATACCTCGATCCATGGCGGGTGAGTAACTGGCCTCCGGTGCTCGGGTTCGAGTCGGGCTTACCGTGTGCGGGGCTTCTGTCTTCGGGCTGTGGCTCCTCGGGATATTCCCTCTGCCCGTGCGATGGATGACTCATGTCAGATCTGCCCACACATGAACGAGGTGGCTCCGATTTGCACCAAGTCAGTCTGATCTTTTGGAGCCAGCAGCCCAGGGCAATGAAAATTTAGAGACACAAGGAACTATAAGAGTATTAAGGGATTGGACACACTAGAGGCGGGAAACATGTTCCCAATGCTGGGGGAATCCGAAACCAGGGGCCACAGTTTAAGTATTAGGGGTAGGCCATTTAGAACGGAGATGAGGAAAAACCTTTTCACAAAAGCGAATGGCATGTTGGCCTTTATAACAAGAGGAATCGAATATAAGAGAAAAGAGATCCTTCTGCAATTGTACAGAGCCCTAGTGAGTATTGTGTGCAGTTTTGGTCCCCTAATTTGAGGAAGGACATTCTTGCTATTGAGGGAGTGCAGCGTAGGTTTACAAGGTTAATTCCCGGGATGGCGGGACTGTCACAGTTTAAGGATAAGAGGGAAGACTTTTAGGACTGAGATGAGGAAATCATTTTTTACACAGAGAGTGGTGAATCTGTGGAATTCTCTGCCACAGAAGGTAGTTGAGGCCAGTTCATTGGCTATATTTAAGAGGGAGTTAGATGTGGCCCTTGTGGCTAAAGGGATCAGGGGGTATGGAGAGAAGGCAGGGATGGGATACTGAGTTGGATGATCAGCCATGATCATATCAAATGGCGGTGCAGGCTCGAAGGGCCGAATGGCCTACTCTTGCACCTATTTTCTATGTTTCTATGTCATATGCTAAGAGAATGGAGCAGCTGGGCTTTTACACTCTGGAGTTTAGAAGGATGAGAGGTAATCTCATTGAAACATATAAGATTGTTAAAGGCTTGGACACGCTAGAGGTAGGAAACATGTTCCTGGTGTTGGGGGAGTCCAGAACCAGGGGCCACAGTTTAAAAATACGGAGTAAGCCATTTAGAACGGAGACGAGGAAACACTTTTTCTCACAGAGAGTGGTGAGTCTGTGGAATTCTCTGCCTCAGAGGGTGGTGGAGGCAGGTTCTCTGGATGTTTTCAAGAGAGAGCTAGATAGGGCGTTTAAAAATAGCGGAGTCAGGGGATATGGGGAGAAGGCAGAAACGGGGTACTGATTGTGGATGATCAGCCATGATCACATTGAATGGTGGTGCTGGCTCGAAGGGCCAAATGGCCTACTCCTGCACCTATTGTCTATTGTCTATTATGTTGGTTGCTTTGCAGGGCAGCGTGAAGTCAAGATGAAGATGATTGAGAGGGGGAAGCTCTCTTGTGTGAATGACTGGGCTGCATCAACAAGGTTCTGTAGTTTTCTGCGGTTTTGAGTGGAGCCATTGGCATATCAATCAGTGGTGCATGTGGATAGGTGCATTTGGGCATCTGTGGAGCATTTGTACAAATAGGCAAGAATCAATCGAATCCTTAGCCTTTGGCTCTTACTGAAGGTAAAACTCACATTTGATCACAGTTTCTGTCAATTGTGAAAGGAGCCAGCATTGACACGCCCTTGTGAATGGAACAATCTTGTCCCAGCAATGAAATGGATGGTAATTATCCAGAGCACTAGATGGATCTTGTCCTCTCCACACACTGAGGTAACTCTGTTGGAATGCTGCAAATCTTGGCTTGAGTTCCTACCTTTGTTTTTAGCAGCTTAAGTCCAGGCAGCCTGACTGGGCTGAGAGATTGCAGCGGTTGATAATTGAAGTCTTTCAGAAAATTATTAATAGGAGAATGGATGAGGTTAAACTCGGAGGAAGCAACGGAAACCTCTGCGGTTTTGATAAGTATTTTCACTGCAAATGACAGGAAAGGTTGATAACTTTGGTCCTGGGATTACTAGGGCAAGGCCAACACTGCAGCTGCCAACTGGGATGAAAGGTGGTGCTGGGATTTCCTTATGAATCGGGTTTCATTGGAGGTTCGATGCGTGCCTCCGTATGGCTGCCATAGAAAGGGGGCCGGACTGGAGGAAGGGTGACATTTGGCACAAGGCCTGACGTTTCATCATCTTTATCCCAGCGCAAAGCCAGGATAAGTGCAGGAACATGACAAGATAAAGTCCTGTATATCTGGGCCCACACTGTTAATCACCTGCTACTAGAAACATAACACTTTAAATTTGAGAGAAAAGGCAAACTGCTGGAAGTTTGTTAAGCAGCTTCTCTGCAGGACATGGATAGGCATATTATAGGTTGGAGCCCTTCTTCAGTCCGATTGCAGTGAGGTAGAGAAAGCCTTTCCCTCCCCCCACCTACCACAATCAGTCATTCCAATCCGAAATGTCACCTATCCACGTTCTCCAGAGATGCTGCCTGACCCGCTGAGTTACTCCAGCACTTTGTGGATTTTTGTTTGTAAAATGTCGTCATCAATTCCTTGTGTCTTCACTTTAAGGTGGTGAATTTGTTCATTTAAAGAACGATTCTTCATTCATAGAAACATAGAAACATAGAAAATAGGTGCAGGAGTAGGCCATTCGGCCCTTCGAGCCTGCACCACCATTCAATATGATCATGGCTGATCAACCAACTCAGTATCCTGTACCTGCCTTCTCTCCATACCCCCTGATCCCTTTAGCCACAAGGGCCACATCTAACTCTTAAATATAGCCAATGAACTGGCCTCAACTCCCTTCTGTGGCAGAGAATTCCAGAGATTCACCACAAAAATGTTTTCCTTATCTCAGTCCTAAAAGATTTCCCCCTTATCCTTAAACTGTGACCCCTTGTTCTGGACTTCCCCAACATCGGGAACAATCTTCCTGCATCTAGCCTGTCCAACCCCTTAAGCATTTTGTAAGTTTCTATAAGATCCCCCCTCAATCTTCTAAATTCTAGCGAGTACAAGCCGAGTCTATCCAGTCTTTCTTCATATGAAAGTCCTGACATCCCAGGAATCAGGATTCCAAACTAGAAATCCCACCAGATCCCCTGTTTAGACAGAGCCTGTGGCAATCTCACTCTATGTACAGAGAATGGGAAACACAACCATTAGGATTGATGTGTACGTGAATGTTCGGCAAAGCAATGACTATAGAGTCAGAATTGTACTGTAAAGAAATGTAGTCCCACTAAATAATTCTAGGATAATCTCACAACATTTTTTTGTTGTCCCCATATTCCCATCATCTGTCCCTAGATTCTCCCACCCACCGACACACCAGGGATGATCTAACCAGTCTGAAGAAGGGTCTTGACCCAAAACGTCACCCATTCCTTCCCTCCAGAGATGCAGCCTAAAGATACTACAGTGGAGTATACTATATAGCTTCGCTATAGTACCTTTGATGCTGCCTGTCCCGCTGAGTTACTCCAGCTTTTTGTGTGTATCTCCTATACTTTGTAACGTTGTTGGTGTCCTTTATGTGACAACCCTTTGCATACCATGGGTACGTAAAACGAAGGATACTACTGCGACTTGTCACCCGTGACGAGAACGCATCATTCATTCAATCATTCATTCATTCATTCAATCATTCATTCATTCATTCATTCATTTATGGGGAAGAAACTTACACTATTGCAGGTAAAATGTGAAAGCCCCACAAGAACAGTGCCAGCATTGAACCTGAGTTACTCGAGCTGTGAGGCAGCAGCTCTAATGACTGCATCACTGTCCCATCCAGCAGTCACACTATCTGCACAGTTTTCAATCAGTTTGTCAGTACAATCGCTCCAATGCCAATGATCCCTTGTTTTGAGGAGACATGGGGATGGTGGCGGTTTGTCCATGATGCCCTTATCTATTGTCTCCAACTCTCTCCATTGTTCAGCTGCCAATATGTTCATTTTTGATACAAAGTGTGCAGCTCAATTCACACACAAATGAGATTACATTGTTTAAAAAATATTGCATTTCTCCTCCCAGTTTCACAGATGAAATAGAGGCAGGTTAAGGCCACTCTGTCCCTCTGGTTATACTATTCAATAAACTCAAGAGCTGTACTGGTTGAGCTGCTGCTTCACAGCGCCAGGAATTTGAGTTAGAGCCTGACCCCGTGTGCTGTCTGTGTGGAGTTTGCACGTTCTCCCTGTGACCATGTCAGTTCATGAGTCATCCAGGGTAGAGACAGGCCCTTCGGCCCAACTTGCCCACATTGACCAACATACCCTATCTTCAGTAGTCCCACCTGCTTGTGTTTGGCCCACATCCCTCTAAACCTACCCTATATTCACTGTCTTACAGTTGTTAGCTTCCTCCAGGTGCTCCAGTTTTGTCTCACATCCCGAAGACGTGCAGGCTTGTAAGTTTCTAAAACTGCCCCACGCGTGTAGGGAGTGGATACGGAAGTGAGATATCATGGAACTCGTGTGAATGTGTGATCAGTGGTCAGCCTAGATTCAGTTGGCCAAAAGCCTCGTTTCCATATTCCTCTTAAAAAAAACCTCAACATCACTTTCCTGCACTAACTAGAATCTTGATCTCTTTCTCAGATATACTCAGTGACTGAGCCTCCATGGTGCTCATCGCGGGAGGATCTCAAAGATTCTCCTCATTGCCTTCTGATTGGCCAAAAGTTTAATTTGAGACCATGACCCCTGGTTCTGGGACACCATCCCTTCATCTCCTCTTTAAGCCCCATGAGAATTATCTGCGTTTCAATAAGAGTATCTCTTTTCAATATTCTAAACTCTGGAGAATACAGGTCCAGTCTGCTTAATCTCCTCCCAACATGTCTGCCATCTCAAGAATTGGATGCAATACCTTTATCAAAAGTATATCCCAATTGTCTATTGTCTTGGGTCGGAAAAGACCAGACCTCGCCTAGGTTGGCAGCGTATGGCCAAGATTTTTAGGAGCAGGGTGGTGCAGTTGTACACTTGGTGAGACCCAAGATCGACACAAAAAAGGCCGCAGTAACTCAGCAGATCGACAGACTGATTCCTGGGATGTCAGGGCATCTCTGGAAGAAAACTGGATAGACACTGTTTTGAGATTGAGAGGGGATCTTATAGAAACTTACAAAATTCTTAAGGGGTTGGACAGACTAGTCAGGAAGGGGAGTTGGGAGACTAGAGATATAAAACTGAAGGGTCACACAGAGAGTGTGTGAAAAACAGAGGATAGTTGAGGCCAGTTCATCAAGGGAGTTAATGTGGTCCTTGTGGCTAGGGGATCAGAGGTATGGAGAGAAGGCAGGTACGGGATTGTTTAGCTGAATGGCGGGAAGGTGAGGGCCGAATTGCCTACTCCTACACCTAATTTCTATGTTTCTATGTTTCTATAATGCACATAATACTTTCAATGCCTTTTGACTAGTGACAGACTAATCACCTTCCGGGATAAATAAAGCTGTATCGTATCATATCGCAAATACTGATGGATTTAGATATGGTGGTGATTCTGGTGCATTCCTCTTTTTACTTGACTTGAATTGGGTGTCAACACTTTCAGCTGAACACATGTTAATGGCAGGGATGAGGCCACATTTTGTCAAGAATTACCAGCATTTGCTCCCACGCTGCGGATATGTGTTGGCCGTGTGCTTGGAATAGGATTATCATGCATACTTTTCAGTGTACTCTGTAACAGCGCCTCCACATTCCTGATGCAACAACTCCATCGTTGGAACTGCAGAAGGAGATTATAGTTCTGAGTAGTTTGCTTAGAAGCATTTCTATTGACGTTTGCGTCTGTTGTTTGCAAAAGTTTAGTGGCGTACCAGCAATGATCAAAGCCCCAGTCAAACAAAGAATGAGTCTAGGAGGAAGATTAGCTATGTAAGCAATCAAAAGGGGCAGTCTGATGGGAATTCTCCCTCTCAGTGATGGGATTAAATGGAGGCATATGAGCCACTGAGCTCTTTGTTTAAGACCAAGTATTTGTCATGTGTTTCATTTTTCTCAATTGACCCTATTTGACTAAACTAGACATTTATTTGCAGGGCAGTGGAGTGATATTTCAGACGGCTGAACCACTGCACAAATTCCTGTCAGTTAAGATTTTACAGTTGTCACGTAAACTGTAACAAAGTTTTTGATTGGCATCTTTACTGGCAACATTTAATAGTTTATTCCAGTTTTCTCATCTACTTTCTGTATATAATGGTTCTGGTTGAAATGAGGATAGACATAAAAAGTTGGAGTAACTCAGCAGGACAGCCAGCATCTCTGGAGAAACAGAGTAGGTGACGATTTGGGTCAAGACCCTTCTCAGACTGAGAGTCAGGGGAAAGGGAAACAAGAGATGTAGACCAAAGATCCTATAGCAGAGCTCTGCGATAGGATCTTAGATGTGGACGCTGATGTGGAGAGATGTAGAACAAATGAATGAAAGATCTGCAAAAAAGTAACGATGATAAAGTAAACAGGCCATTAGCCATGGGCTGGGTGAAAATGAGTTACAGACAATGAGACTCAACAAGACAACTTTGAAGCTGGTAACGACTTGCGTGGGGGAGGGACGGCGAGAGAGGGACTGCAGGGGTTACTTGAAGTTAGAGAAATCAATATTCATACCGCTGCATTCCTTGTAATACATGGCCTTGAAAATGTTCAAGAGCAGATTGAGTATCAACTTTCATGCGGAAATTGACCACGTGTACATAAATATGTGTATCATTTGATAACTAATTGAAAGGGAACATTTTACAGGGCTGTGAATGTGAGGAATATGTCCCCTCACTCAATTAATTGACAGAGGCAAGTTCAGGCAGAATGCTGCATTCTGCTTTCTCATTATATGATAATACTGCACGTTTCTACAAAGTTTATAAGTGGTTGAGGAATCTCAAGGCATGATGCAACATAGTTGCGGAAAATTTAGTGCTTAGAAAACCGACTGGAAAGTTGAATTTTGATAACCAGAGTCGGAGAAAGCTGTGACTAAAATATTCTGCTCTGATATTTATTGGTATGAAGTGAACACTTATTGCCTTTCTCAAGTTATCCTAGTAAAAGAGGCAGTGAGCCATCCTCTTGGACAGCTGCAGTCCCTCACGTAGAGGTTTCCACAGAAGATAGACACAAAATGCAGGAGTAACTCAGCGGGACAGGCAGCGTCTCGGGACAGAAGGAATGGGTGATGTTTTGGGTCGAGACCCTTCTTCAAACTAAATTCTTCTTCACAGCATTGCGATTTAGACAGTCGCTGCCTCAAGTACCTCCTTTGGCATTGTGTGCCATACATCCACCGCCCTTTGTGTGAAAAAGTGACCCCTTAGATTCCTATTAAATATTTTCCCCCTTCACCATAAACTTATGTCTTCTGAAGAGGCTTCATGAAGAGATTTAACATTTTAAACCCGTGACTATGTCAGGGAGAGTAGTGTGAACAATAATCTTCCCAAGCTGGATAAGGACCTCTTAGATACACAAGACTATTTGGTTTTATTAGGTACTTTGGAGCCAGTCTACTTGACATCTTTCTCAGGAAACATGGAGAGTGAAGGTATGATGATGGGTATGGTTGATGGAAGGAAGTTTTTCTGACTGAGAAACTGCTTTATGAGTTAGTTCTTGTCTCCTTCAATTAGCTTCCAGTGCTGTTGAAAGTTGGGTTGGATTTGGACTTGAGTTTACCCATGCTTCATGTTTACGGCTACATTTATTCCTTAAGGTTGTACGTGCATACTTTGTTCAATTTTAGCATTTGACTAGAAAGAAAAGGATGGCTTTCTCCATTTCAAACCCAGTAAAATGCAAGACTGAAGCTAACTGGCCTGTCCTAGCACATTGCCCTAGAGATTCATTAAAATCGCAGGAATCAATATTCCCAAGGAGGTCCATTGTCTCCAAAATTAGATGGGTGGAGGGAGAAACGATACTGTCACACTGTGATGAAGAGGTTGCAATCTTGGGTATTAAACTGAAGTTCAAAGCCAAATTCTTGGTGAGCTTAACACTCTACTTATATCGTTTAGATTTCCAAAAAACAATACTTTTACAGGCACCTGACTTAATGACTTTCCAGGAATGAGAACACTTGGAATCAACACTGTAAGGGAGTCATAGAACACAGAATGTAGAAGAGATTGAACTTTTTTTTACACCTTCCATCACAGTGAGGAATGTGGAGGAGTCACTGTGGTGGATGTTCATGTTAAAATTCATTTTTGTGTGTTCTGGTTCTTTTTATATGTATGACTGACTTGGCAATTTAAATTCCTCATATATGTTGCAAAACGTACTTGGCTAATAAAGTATTATTGTATTGTACTGTATTTAGTTTAGAGATACAGCGCGGAAACAGACCAACGATGGAAACGTAATTTATCAATCTCTTCAAAATAGAAGCACTTGTTTGTCCCCATTCTTCGTTTAGTTTAGTTTAGTTTAGTTTAGTTTAGAGATACAGCACCAAAACAGGCCCTTCAGCCCACCGAGTCCACACCGCCCAGCGATCCCTGCACATTAACACAATCCTACACACACTGGTGACAATTTATATTCATACCAAGCCAATTAATGTACAAACTTGTCCATCTTTGGTGTGTGGGAGGAAATGCAAAGATCTCGGAGAAAACCCATGCGGAGAGCGTACAAACTCCGTACAGACAGCATCTGTAGTCAGGATCGAACACCAACTCGACCAATGCACCACTGTTCCACCCACGTCAGTGTCTTCTCTACGAATTCTATGAACACCCCCCTACTAGATTCTCCCTCAGCCCCAATCCACACTTGCACCCCTTCTTTCAGCGGTCACAGAAATTTACGAAAGTTGCCAAACTGCAAGGACTTCCTTCTAGTGTGTAGTGTTGGAGATTGAATAAGGAATACCTTTGGTGCAAGTAGTAAGATATCCACACTGTGCAGTTAGAGCAATCGAGGGCATGAAAAGAAGGTTTCGTTCAGTACATTTTCAATGGTAAATTGTCTAATAACCTGCAAGGATAGTGCAAAAGAATGATACATTTATTCAATATTACATGATAATTGTGAACAATTGGATTGAGGAACGGCTATAGAAGGAAATGTTTACAGGCACTCCCTGACCTTAGGGTTATGTTCCGTGAAACCTTACCTAAGTCAGATTGTACGCAAGTCAGAGTCTCCACCCCGATGCCCTGCCTTAAATAATTCACCGAGTCCGAAGATGGCTCTGGACCTGAATTGTCGCCGATCCATGTTCTCCAAAGATGTTGCCCGTCCCACTGAGTTACTCCAGCTCACAGTGTCCGTCACTGACAGTACTAAATGTCTCAGTAGCGTTTGGCTGCATCCAGGGCACTTTCAGGGCCGCACGGTCTTCTGAGTAAGCTTCTCCACCATTGCCGGCTTGTTACCAATCGCCTGATTCAGTGATTGGACCGTGTTGACAAACTCACCAGGAAGGCCTGCTCTGTCCTGGGGGTGGAGTTGAATTCATGGGAGGGGAAGATGTTCCTCAAACTGTGGAGCATCCTGAACCATACAGCTCACCCCATACATGACACACTGGTCAACCAGAGATGCACCTTTAGCAACAGACTGGTTCCACCAAGATGCAGTACACAACGCCACAGGAGATCCTTCTTCCCTGTGGCTATCAAACTGTACAGTGCCTTCCCCTTCTTCCCAAATCTGAGGAAGGACATTATTGCCATAGAGGGAGTGGAGAGAAGGTTCACCAGACTGATTCCTGGGATGTCAGGACTGTCTTATGAAGAAAGACTGGATAGACTTGGTTTATACTCTCTAGAATTTAGGAGATTGAGAGGGGATCTTATAGAAACATAATCATATTGAATGGTGGTGCAGGCTCGAAGGGCCAAATGGCCTACTCCTGCACCTAATTTCTATGTTTCTATGTTTCTGTCATGGGGTAGACTGAGACTGAATCCTGTTCCCCCCCTCCCTCCCATCGCTCCATCCCCAATCATTGCACATCCCCAATCCTTTCCACTCGTCACTTCATGTTTCATGTATTTTGTGTTGTTATGACTGTTGGCAGATCAATTTCCCTCCTGCGATCAATAAAATCCTATCGAATCGTATTGTGTTGTGGAAATTCCAAACCAGCAGAATTGTTTTTACATAAGCCACTTATTGTGTAAGTCAGGGAGTGTCTGTACTCTTCTTTAGATAAGACCACTATTGGACCGCAGTTGAAACTTGCTGTTTTATCTATTCCTCCCCTGTCGTATATCACTATTAATGGAGGCATTAATAATAATATTTCAAAAATCACTGAAGTCAGGAGTGATTCCAGATAATTGAAAAATTGCCAATATTATCCCGTTGCACAAGAAGGGAGCAAGGCAGAATGGTTGGAACCATAGGCTGCTTGGTCTGCTTCAGTGGTTGGTAATTTTAGATTCCATTATAAAGGATGAGGTTACAGAGTACTTGGAAGTTCATGATAAAATAAGCCGGTCAACATGGTTTTGTGAAGGTGAGATCTTGCCTGATAGATTTTCAGATAAAGTGCCACTCGGGAGGCTGCAAAGGAAGATGAGAGCCCATGGTATCAAATGGGAAATACTAGTATAGATAGCGGGTTGGCTGGATGGCAGAAGGCAAAGAGTGGCAATAAAGGGAAACATTTCTGGTTGGCTGCCAGTGACCAGTGGAGTTCCGCAGGACTCGGTGTTTCATGTTGGATATTAATGATTTGGACGAGGTGATTGAAGGCTTTGTGGCCAAGTTTGCGTATGAAACAAAAATGGGTGTAGGTAGTGTAGAGAAAGCAGGGACTCTGCAGAAGGACGTGGACAGGTTGGGAGAGTGGGCAGAGAAGTGGCAGATGGAATATAGTGTAGCAAAGTGTCGAGTCATGCATTTTGGTAGTAAGGAATAAAGGCGTAGACTATTTTCTAAATGGGGAGAGAATCCAGAAATTGGAAGTACAAAGGAAATTGGGAGAGCTGGTGCAGGATTGCATGGGTAGTAAGGAAGGCAAATGCAATGCCAGCATTTATTTCAAGAGGGCAAAAATACTGATGTAATGCTGAGGCCCTGTAAGGTGCTGGTCAGGCCGCATTTGGAATACTGTGAGCAAATTTAGGCACCGTATCTGAGGAAGGATGTGCTGCTTCTGGAGAAGGTCCAATGGAGGTTTACAACAATGATCCCAGGAATGAGCGTATGACAGCACTGGGCCTGTACATTTCTGGAGTTTACAAGAATGAGGGGGGACCACATTGAAACTTACCGATTAGTGAAAGGCATGGATAGAGTGGATGTGCAGAGGATGTTTCCACTAGTGAGACAGTCTAGGATTAGAGCCTCAGAATTAAAGAACATTCCTTTAGGAATGAGATGAGGAATTTCTTTAGTCAGAGGGTAGTGAATCCGTGGAATTTTTTGCCACAGAAAGCTGTGGCGGCCATCAGTGGATATTGTTATGGCAGAGATAGATTCTTGAATAGTACAGGTGTCAGGGGTTAATGGGGAGAAGGCAGGAGAATGGGGTTAGGAGGGAGAGATAGATCAGCAAAGTAGACTTGATGGGCTGGATAGCCTAATTCTGCTCCTATCACTTCTGACCTTATTTAATGTAATGAGTTAATGTAAATGAATTAACTAGTGCACCATACACCATGTGCTTTTATCACAAACCAATGTTCTTGTACTT
Organism: Leucoraja erinaceus; assembly: GCF_028641065.1. Classification (NCBI taxonomy): domain Eukaryota; kingdom Metazoa; phylum Chordata; class Chondrichthyes; order Rajiformes; family Rajidae; genus Leucoraja; species Leucoraja erinaceus. Next base: position 49,419,734 of record NC_073388.1, on the reverse strand, counting down.
GAGAGAGTTTACATATTGATCTGGGACCACACTCCTTTCACCACTGGCTCTGTAATCCACTTCATTTTGTGATCTTCATGGAGGTTTGTGCCTAAAATGCTTCCCAATAATCGAGCACAGTCATGGCTTCCACGTCACTGGATTAATATTGCACGCACAATAGACTTCTTTTATTATTGAACTCCTAAGCAAACTTTTCTTGATGAAACAGCCTATGATTTAGGAGTTGGGGGAAGATAAACGTCAAAGTTAATTAAAAATAATGTAAAACTATGTGATAAAAGTTTGCCATCAATAGCAACACAAGGAAAAAGTGAGGTGGTGCAGCCCAGAGGATGTATAGTTGAAGCATGGGTGACGAGTATTAAAAATGGTCAAAGAATGAATGACCTTAATGACATTGAAAAAATAAAGGGATATGTAAACTTGTGACAGGAAGAAAACACCATTGTTTGAATACATCTTTGGTTTTAACTTAATACTGAGGAGTGCCGAGATGCTGTGTTGATATGTTTATTCTCATCAGAAGTTTAGTCATGTGCCAAGAGAAGCAGAGTTATGAAGGGTCTCGACCCGAAACGTCACCTATTCCTTCTCTCCAGAGATGCTGCCTGTCGCGCTGAGTTACTCCAGCTTTTTGTGTCTCTCTTTGGTTGAAACCAACATCTCCAGTTCCTTCCTACACATATGATCACCTTTATTATATAATTTGCAAAGCTATACCATGTTCAGAACTTAGACATGGCTTAGCAGTTCAATGGAGAACGCAGGTTCTAATGATGAGGGGATGCTCAAATGTCCAATAGATGTGTGGCATGCATTTCACCATCCAAGGCTTTACCCACCATATTGGTGAAAAAAAAAAACCCAGTTTATGTCCAGAACATACAGGTTCACTGTCATTTGGAGATGTTTTACACATGGAAACAACATACTTGGTGAAGTCGAGGCCCCCTTTCCAGATGCTAACGTCTAACTGCAGCTTCTAATGGTAAGCTTTCTCAGAAGATAGAAACAAAAAGCTTTGCTTGAGCAACTTACAACCCAGCGGTATGAAATTTGATTTCTCTAACTTCAAGTAACCCTTGCTTTCCCTTTCTTTCCATCCCTCCCCTACCCATGTCATTTTATTAGGGTCAAAGTCGTCTTGTTGAGTCTCATTGTCTGTAACTCGTTTTCATCTAGCCCACCGCTAACAATGGCCCGTTTCCTTTATCATCGTTACTGTTTCGCATATCTTTCATTCATTTGTTCTATATCGTTATATATCACCGTCTATATCTCTCGTTTCCCTTTTGCGGACTCTCAGTCTGAAGAAGGGTCTCGACCCGAAACGTCACCTATTCCTTCTCTCCAGAGATGCTGCCTGTCTCACTGAGTTAGTCCAGCTTTTTGTGTCTATCTTCGGTTTAAACCAGCATCTGTAGTTCCTTCCTACGCTGTACGTTTTCTCAAGTTGGCCTGTTCATTCGGTGGTCGTCATTCGTGGCTAGAACTTCCACGTTTAGGGAGGAAGAAAGTCAAGTCAAGTCGCATTTATTGTTGTATGTACAGAAAGGTTGAGGTGCAGGTACAATGACATAACTCGTGCTTGCAACACTCGTCACTGACACATGGACTCAAACCAACACGTTAAAACAAATTGCACATAACATTTCTAAAAGAAGCGCGCAAAAATATGAGATTAATACAAGACACAACAGTAAGTTAAAACATTTTTTTTAAATATAAAATATAAATTTGAAGATAAAGATATGCTGCGTTATAGCACCTTTTCATGCTCTGACTGTTACAAAATATTTTCTATTTAAAGTGTGGTCCCTATAGCAATGTGTGAGTGATGTGGGTGGCAGAAATAGACAGCAAGATGATGGCCATTTGTTTTGATTGATACATGAGTTATCATCTGCTGAGGGCCAGGTCACCAGATGATAACTTTTCTGGCCATTCGGCCCATCAAGTCTACCCCTCCCCGCCCCACATACACAGTAGCTGACTCCATATACCAGAAACCTAGCGTCAACCCTTACTGGGGTGCTACCTGTGTTGAGGTTGCATGTTCTCCCTGTGGCAGTGTGAGTTTCCTACGGGTACTATGGTTTCGTCCCACATCTCAAAGACATGCAGGTTGGTAGATGAATCGGCTCCTCATGTGTGAGGCATGGATGAGAAAGTGGGATAACATAGAAAGCTATCGCTGATCAGCGTGGACCCACCAAGGGTTAGATGCATTTGAGGATGTCCCAAGACTAACTTCATCCAGCAGCTGACCAAATCCTCAGTTCCATCTGTTCAGAATTTCTTTGAGGTGCGGCAAACATTTTTTTCTTAAAATGTAATCCTGTGCTGGAATAGTGCCTCGTGTTCACCTGCGACACCAACTGACTGGTTACATGGGTCAACTCTCATGTTGTGTTGCCTTAAGTAGAGTTGATGTACACGGGGCCATTCTAACCACTTGGAATTGGTTTACCCACAGTAACGGGCAATGGATCTGAGTCAAACTGCATTCTGGGCGCTCAACTCGAAACGTCACCCATACCTTCGGAGGCGGAGTAGACTTGATGGGCCGAATGGCCTAATTCTACTCCTATCACTTATGACCTTATGATCTTCTCTCCAGAGATGTTGCCTGTCCCGCTGAGTTACTCCAGCATTATGTGTCTATCTTCAGCACAAGAGACCTCCCATCTAGACTCACACACGAAGGACACTGCACGTGATATTGGAAAATTGCAACAGAGTCAATGAGCTCAGGATGAGGAAGGACATTGATGCAAAAGTATAATATAAACCCTTGCTGCAATAGACCATGCAAGCCTCCCTGAATGGGAGAAATGATTGCTCTCCGATTTTAAAACTCTTTTGCCAAATCATGTAACACTGGTACCAAGGCAGATAGTCTGAGTTCACTGACAGTGTGAGAACTGGTATGTGAAATGAGTTTGCTGTTTTCAGACTGCTAGTTGACCTGAGAGTAATGCCAGAGGTCAGGTGTTCAATGGGCTACTTAACTACTTAAACTGATTACTTCTGATTGGGTAGAAATTCCACCCGAGGAGACTGTAGGAGCCTTTGTGTTGTGGGACTGATTAACAGACGTAGGTGGAGGCGACTGGTTCATTCCACACAGGGTGGGTGCCTGGTGCTGTCAGGTGAATTGTGTCATAGCAAAGTCATTTGGGACAGTCCCTTGGGATTCCATGCTCAAGATTCCACGCCATTTTGAGAGAGGTATTGACATGGATAGCATGCATTTCTCATTTTTCTTGCCACAGAGATGGAGGCCATTTGGTCCATCAAGTCTATTCTAGCTGCAAGAGCAATCTCGTCAATGACATTCCCCAAATGATATTCACGTCCCTTCTGCCATGCCCACCTATTCACCTCTGCTTGTCTTCCACCTACCTCCACTGGGAGTAGTAAATAATAATCAATTTACCCACGGCAGTAATGGGGAGGAACCCCATATGGCCAAAAGGAAAATATGTATTCTCCACACTTTAAATTCATACTTTCAGATAATTTTTCATTGACATTCTGTATGTAGTATCACCCCTACATTTTCTCTGTCAGAAGGCGACATGGTTGTACCTTTAGGAAACATGGTGGTTTAGTTGCTGTATTAATATCCAGAGACCTATTCATGGACCTGGATTTTGAATCCCATCATGGCAGATAGGAAATTCAACATCTAGGAACTCCAACATCCAGGGAAAAAAGAGCATCCCTCACCAGATGGTGACCATGAAACTTGTTGATTGGTGTTGAATATGTATTAATGTTGCAAATGTCATTCAGGGGAGGAAACGTGCCACCCTTAACTAGCCTGGCAAGTTCTAGAGACACATTTCTAGTCTGCATTACCTGGTTTGTGATGAGCATAGCATGTACAAGCTGTAATCAGGGACATTAGTCTGAAGCAGAATCCCAACCCAAAATGCTTTCTATCCATTTCCAACGACAAATGCTGCCTGACCCACATGGTCATAAGATCATAAGTGATAGGAGCAGAATTAGGCCATTCGGCCCATCAAGTCTACTCCGCCATTCAATCATGGCTGATCTATCTCTCCCTCCTAACCCCATCCCCCTGCCTTCTCCTCATCACCCCTGACACACTGAATTCCTCCAACTGTTCTTCAGCAGGAAACGTCAGGGGAACTTTGCTGGTTGTTATATGTTCAACATCAAAGTGAACGGAAGGATGAGATGAGGCCTCATGTGTCGAACGTCATTTAATATTATGACATTGCATTCCAGTGATAAGATAGATCAAATGTTTAAGAAGGGACTGCAGATGCTGGAAAATTGAAGGTAGACAAAAATGCTGGAGAAACTCAGCGGGTGAGGCAGCATCTATGGAGTGAAGGAAATAGGCAACGTTTCGGGTCGAAACGACCCGAAACGTTGCCTATTTCCTTCGCTCCATAGATGCTGCCTCACCCGCTGAGTTTCTCCAGCATTTTTGTCTACCATGAGATAGATCAATCTCCCTTCTAAATATTACATTGTTAAGAAGGTGGGAGACGTCTAGATCTGAAAAATAACTCCTTCAAAGTCCTCAGACATGAGTTCAATTAAAGGAATATAATGTGTCGCTGTCTCCTTTGTAAGACAAAATTAATACGTGGAAATTCAATGGAAGATATTTTGCCTTTTAGACACTGCACACGCTGGGTGACAGCATGGGAAGAAGCGGCTTCAATTATTAATTTCAAAGTCAAATTTGATAAGCATCTGAAGGGGAATAATTGCAGTTTTCTGTGTAGAGAGCGACACTAATTAAAAGGTCTTTGAATAACCAGGCATGGCACAGGCATAATGGGCCAAATGATATCTACCTTCTTGTGCAGAGTTAATCGCTCCAAAATAATCACTATTGCCGACTGAGCATAGTAGAGTAGTGGGTTTAGTATTGGAGCCTTGGCCTCCCTTTGGCCTCCGCCATGACTAGGGTGAGGTCTCACTCTTACTGGAGAACACCATCTCAAATCCCGCTTGGGTAGCTTGCATCCCATGAGTAGCAACAGGGAATTCTCCAATGTCAAGAACTATCCCTCCCCCCCCCCCCCCCCATCTTTTTCCCGTGTCACCCCCTTCCCCCCCCACCAAGGCACACCCATTCATCTCACAACCCCCCCCCCCCCCCCCCCCCCCTCGGTCACCCCGCTTCTGCCCCTTCCCTCGCATGCTCATTTCCCATCCATGAATCCTTGTTTCCCTTTAATTCCCCCTTCTTTTCCCTCCCTTCCGCACATACATAGAAACATAGAAATTAGGTGCAGGAGTAGGCCATTAGGCCCTTCGAGCCTGCACCGCCATTCAATATGATCATGGCTGATCATCCAACTCAGTATTCCGTACCTGCCTTCTCTCCATACCCCCCGATCCCCTTAGCCACAAGGGCCACATCTAACTCCCTCTTAAATATAGCCAATGAACTGGCCTCAACTACCCTCTGTGGCGGAGAGTTCCAGAGATTCACCACTCTCTGTGTGAAAAAAGTTCTTGTCATCTCGATTTTTAAAGGATTTCCCCCTTATCCTTAAGCTGTGACCCCTTGTCCTGGACTTCCCCAACATCGGGAACAATCTTCCTGCATCTAGCCTGTCCAACCCCTTAAGAATTTTGTAAGTTTCTATAAGATCCCCTCTCAATCTCCTAAATTCTAGAGAGTATAAACCAAGTCTATCCAGTCTTTCTTCATAAGACAGTCCTGACATCCCAGGAATCAGTCTGGTGAACCTTCTCTGCACTCCCTCTATGGCAATAATGTCCTTCCTCAGATTTGGAGACCAAAACTGTACGCAATACTCCAGGTGTGGTCTCACCAAGACCCTGTACAACTACAAATACCTCTCCCTCTGGCTTCACATTTCACTCCTCTTCCTCTCCATATCTTATAATACTCTTTTGTCTGTTTTTACACCTCTAGCCCTTGTCACTTATCCCACCAATGAAACCCCCTCCACAACTGTATCTGCCTGTAACCTGTGTAGGAAGGAACTGCAGATGCTGGTTTAAACCGAAGATAGACATAAAAGTGTTGGGGTAACTCAGCGAGGCCAGGCTGAGTTACTCCAGCGTTCCACTTCTACCTATCACCTGTCAGGCTTTGTTGTGCACCCATCTCTCTTTTCCAGCTTTGTGACAACTCATATGTGGCATTTGCTTCTCTTCATTAAGAACAGTGTCCCCGAATGAGTTAACATTTCCTGAGAAAAGTAAAGGATGCAGACTATGCAAAGTTGCAAGGCATTGCTTGGGCGAGAATGATTCTGAATTGAATTGAAGTTCACTGAATGGGAGGAAGGAAAGTCAAATCAATATCAGAGGAGCTGGATCAACATGGAAGGAAATGGCCAGTTGGGTGCCTCGGGGAACAGTGCAAGGCCTGTTGCTATTTGCATTGTTACAAAGACAGGACAAGGGGCAGGGAAGTGCTCCTGTGTTTGCAGATGACCACACAGGCAGGGACTGCAAATAACAGCGAAGAGGCTGGATCAGTGAAAAAGACTTTGAGTTTGTTTGTAGAGCTGGGATCTGTCAATACAGGTAAATACAATGTCAGGAGACTGGTAAAGATGAATAAATTGTGGCAAAATGAGTTGTATTGTGATAGCCCACAGATGATGTGACGGAGGTATTGGCGATGGAGGTATAGACATTATGGAAACTAACTGTTCATCAACTGCATCTATAAAAGCAACTGAGGGAGTGGGTTAGTCACAAAATGCTGGAGTAACTCAGCGGGACAGGCAGCATCTCTGGATTGAAGGAATGGGTGACGTTTTCGGGTCGAGACCCTTCTTCAGACCGAGAGCCAGGGGAGAGGAAGGCGCAGAGATATGGAAGTGTGAGGTGTGAAAATGAGACATCAAAGGGGATGAAGCTCAAGGAAAATGTAGAATAGATTATTGTTAGCTAGGAAAAGGTGACAACGAAGCATACAAAGATAAAATTTAATCAGGGAACAATCAGACTGGTCAGAGGGGAGGGATGGAGAGAGGGAAAGCAAGGGTTACTTGGATGTCAATGTTCATACCGCTGGGGTCTAAGCTGCCCAAGCAAAATCTGAGGTGCTGTTCCTCCAATTTGTGCTGGGCCTCATTCTGCCAATGGAGGAGGCCCAGGACAGAAAGGTCAGTGTGGGAATGGGAGGGGGAGTTAAAGTGCTGAGCAACCGGGAGATCAGGTAGGTTTAGGCGGACTGAGCGGAGGTGTTCAGCGAAACGGAGTGAGATCTGTTCTTGTTTCACCTGGGGAATAAATCTCAGAAAGTGGTTCAATGTTTAAGCAGCCCAACTCTATTGGGTAAACTGCGTACAATTCCAGACATTGGATGGTGAGAGACATCCAGTTATTGGACCCAAGGCAATGTAAATTATTGGTGTCCAATGAATCACGACACTGGGGTTTGCACAAAGAGACGGGGATATCACTCGTCAATGCTGGAATATATTCTGCATTAATCCAGTGTAGACTGACCCATGCATCAGATGCAATAACAGGACCTCTGGGCTTAACTTATCTTGAAGCAAGCCTTTTTAGTCTGCATACTTCACAGAGACAGCTTAGTGTTGATTACTGCGTCATGATGCAAAATGGTCTGTCAGAGGGAAAGGGGAAGGCAATTATATCAAAGTTTTATGAACCTAATAATATATTTGGCAGAGGATTACAAAGGATAACTTGATACGACTGTCTAGATCTATCTCATAGCACATGTTTTTGAGCAGAGAATTGTCACGTGCTCATAGTGCTTGGTACACTGTCACCATCCTATGTGCACATGTACAATAGACAATAGGTGCAGGAGTAGACCATTCGGCCCTTCGAGCCAGCACCGCCATTCAATCTGATCATGGCTGATCATCCCCAATCAGTACCCCGTTCCTGCCTTCTCCCCATATCCCCTGACTTCGCTATTTTTAAGAGCCCTATCTAGCTCTCTCTTAAAAGCATCCAGAGAACTTGCCTCCTGAGGCAGAGAATTCCCACAGGCTGTGATAAAAAGTGTTTTCTGATCTCTGTTCTAAATGGCTTATTCCTTATTCTTAAACTGTGGCCCCCGGTTCTGGTCTCCCCCAACATCGGGAACATGTTTCCTGCCTCTATCGTGTCCAAGCCCTTAGCAATCTTATATGTTTCAACTGACTGGTGCAGAGGTGAAGGTGACCAGTGAGGTTTAAGGTGACGAGGAAAAGATTTAATAGGAATCCGAGGGATAACTTTTTCACACAAAGGGTGGTGGGTGTATGGAACAAGCTGCCGGAGGAGGTAGATGAGGCTGGGACTATCCCAACATTTAAGAAACAGTTAGACAGGTACATGGATCGGACAGGTTTAGAGGGTTATGGGCCAAACGCGGGCAGGTGGGACTAGTGTTACTCGGACATTGTTTTGACAAGGTTGGATGTAGCTCAGTTTGCCTTTCACCAAAAGTCATCCAGAAGCCACAACCCCAACTCCAGCATCTGAATGGTGTTACACCCAGATGATCTGGGATCTTAATGCAATGGTGCCAAGAATCTTCTATCTTTCCCAGGCAGTCCCAATCAGATTTCCATGTCTTGTTCCTAAACCCATGATCACTCTCCCCTTTTTATTTGCTTCTTATCCACTGGATCATTCTCATTCCCAATGACATATAGAGCTGAGCAACTAAGGCTGACCTCTCTGTGTAGTCCAACAGTCATTAGTGATAATGTGTGCCCCATGACTATCCCATATCACCATCCCTCTGTTAATAGACAAAAAATGCTGGAGAAACTCAGTCGGTGAGGCAGCATCTATGGAGGAAAGAGGTAGGTGACGTTTCGGGTCCAGTCCCTTCTTCCTCCGAAACGTCGCCTACCCCTTTCCTCCAAAGATGCTGCCTCACCCGCTGAGTTTCTCCAGCATCTTTTGTCTACTTTTGATTTTTTTCCAGCATCTGCAGTTCCTTCTTAAACATCCCTCTGTGAATAATCGCTTTAGTGTTTCTTCCCATACTATCACAAAAGTTGTAAGCAAACAATTCCAAATACCCAACAACAGTTGCCCATGGACTATGGTGTGTTCCCTGGAGCTGGTCTTTCATGAGGCCTTCCCTAAGACCCCTGTGTATGGCTCATTCCATGAGTTGCAGCCAACCATCATTGCTCCCTTAAAGTGCCGAGGTTGCAAAATGATCAGGAAGGTGAATGTGGAACTGGACCCATGCCTGTGAATCCTCCTAGTGCTACTGATCCCGTGGGTCCTCTGTGCAACATCATTGTGACCCCGGTCAACTTTCTGACATTTTCTTGAACCGTGAATATTTTGGTCCACAATTGTATGTTTTACTCTTTCTAAATATGGTGAAGAAATATAAGCAACATGTGTGGCCTGAATCCTGTAAAAAGAATATTCTGTGATAGCTCTCCCGTCTCCCCATGTTATTTGCTTTGTTAACATTTGGCTAATACTTAATCATTTATTGCATATGCAATATGCATCTGCTTATATATGTTTGTTTGGTTTGACATTAACTTTTGCTTAGATTATAAATGGCATGTTAACTGATGGGCAGTGAGGTACATACTGAGGCCGTGGAGACCACCTTTAGGATTGATGACTCTATTCTCTGGGTGGTCTACAAACTACATTGTGCCCTGAGGTACAAATGGTGAGGACTTCAAGCCATGTAACTGGGGCTATTGGCAGCATCGACGGGTCCATTTCATCGTGTGGGTCTCTTTGTTTTTGAGTCCGCGACTGTTCCTTTCATCAGAAAGACAACAGCATCAATCCTGACGGCGTTTTTGTGGAGCTCGACTGATGAATTGTTGGGTCACTCCGGCAGTACAACATGGGGATGAAGGTGACTGCATTGTTCTCCTGATCCCTGCTGAACGACCCCATCAAACCTCATCATTGTTGCGCTTTCTTCAATTGACACAGTACACCGGAAATAAGAAGTCAATTGCAAGTCGGCCTGACTAATGTTGAAAAATGAAAGTGCTATTTGCAGGAAGTAGCCTTCATTGTGTAGCAAAGAATTTACAGTCCAGGAATGGGCAGTGATAGACCATTGATTCAGGATTTAATTTGCAATTGTGATCTCACATGTTCTGCCTCCCATCTCACTCGAGTGACAGATTAATCTATTCTGTGCAAAAATCATCACTGTAAAATGTAGAGGCTTCATTGCATTCTTTCCCGTGTACAGTATTAGCAGTCTACACATATCCCTCAATGGGATTTAGTTTAGCTTAGTTTACAGATACAGTGCAGAAACAGGCCCTTCGACCCATCGAGTCCGCACTAACCAGCGATCCCCGCATATTAACACTATCCTACACAATTTACACTTATACCCAGTCAATTAACTTACAAATCTGTACGTCTTTGGAGTGTGCGAGGAAACCAAAGATCTCGGAGAAAACCCACGCGATCATGGGGAGAATGTACAAACTCTGTACAGACAGCACCCGCAGTCGGTTTCGAACCAGGATTACAATCGAGTCATTTACAGTGTATAGATACATGATAAGGGAATAACATTTAGTGCAAGGTAAAGTCAGCAAAGTCCGATCAAGGATAGTATGAGGGTCACCAAAGATGTAGATAGTAGTTCAGGACTGCTCTCTGGTTGTGGTAGGATGATTCAGTTGCCTGATAGCAGCTGGGAAGAAACTGTCCCTGAATCTGGAGGTGTGCGTTTTCACACTTTTGTACCTTTTGCCTGATGGGAGAGGGGAGAAGAGGGAGTGGCCAGGGTGCGACTCGTCCTTGATTATGCTGCTGGCCTTGTCGAGGCAGAGTAAAGTATAAATGGAGTCAATGGAAGGGAGGATGGGTTTGTGTGATGGTCTGGGCTGAGTCCACAATTCGCTTCAATTTCTTGCAGTCTTGGATGGAGCTGTTCCCAAACCAAGCTGTGATGCATCCTGAATAACGTCAAATGACTTAAACATGCGAAATAGAAGCAGGAGGAGGTCATTTGTCCCACCCTGCCCACATCACTTCTCTATAAAATCAAGACTGATCTGTTAACAGTGCAATTTCCTCTGCTTGCCACTTAGCCCTCCATTTCCTTATTGTCCAATACAGAAATCAAAGAAAAACTGCTGATTGCCAGTTAAGATTGACCAGTTTATCCTGCATTGTTTATGAGCATTTGGAATGCAACTCTGATCAGTCTCGTTTACTGAAACAGCTACCTCCCATCTGTGTCAGCTATCAGGGTTTGATGTGAATTGGATCGGAAATAACCTTGATACGAATTCTATCGAGCCTGGTGCTTTGCTTGTTGCAAGCTGATGCAGAATTTTTAATTTGTCTCAGAAAATTCCAATAAAGGAGTTTATCGTGAGATTTCAATTATTACTGATTTTGTTTTGAAATCAGCCCTAAGTAGCTGAACTATTTGGCATTACCTTGTAGTTCAGAATTTATTGTGTCTTCACTCTGATTTTGTAACAACATTCTCATGGTGCCGACTGGGGAGATGAGACTTTGAAACGGTAGATTAAAGGTTTCTATCGGGTTATAATGGAATGATGAAAGGCCCCTATGCACACTGAGGCGTGGCAAAGCTACTATTGTCACTGCTGCCACATATATCCTTTCATCCTTTATTTAATCCAAATGTTGATGCCTTGCCAGAATCAAAAACAAATCTGACGCAAGGGATTATATTTGGTCTGGAGAAGGGAATTGTTGTGGGGCAGAAATTCCTACTTCTTCTGTCTGTTTTCATCATCCTTTATCATCCCTCTCCAGGAGACTGTGCTTTGTGATAATAGATCAGGTCATAAGTGATAGGAGCAGAATTAGGCCATTCGGCCCATTAATTCTACTCCGCCATTCAATCATCGCTGATCTACCTCTCCCTCCTAACCCCATTCTCCTGCCTTCTCCCCATAACCTCTGACACCCGTACCAATCAAGAATCTATCTATCTCTGCCTTAAAAATATCCACTGACTTGGCCTCCAGCCTTCTGGAGGAAGGTATTTCTTTTTGCTCTAGATTTTACCCCTCCCCTCTTACTAACTTGGTTTTCCCCTTTATTCTGAACCACTGGCTGTGAAAATTAAAGGTGGGTGTGCCTTGATTTGGTATTTTTTGTATTCAGTTGTATTTTTGTCCTCCGTTTGTCTGCCATCCTTATATAAATCCAGAATGCAGCATATGCCTTACAGGTGGGGTGTTTAGAGATAGAGCGCGGAAACAGACCCCCTTCGGACCACCGAGTCCGCTTCGACCAGCGATCCCCGCACACTAACACTATCCTGCTGTAGGGACAATTTAAACATTTATAGCAAGCCAATTGACCGACTAACCTGTACGCCTTTGGAGTGTGGGAGGAAACCAGAGATCCTGGAGAAAACCCACGCTGGTCACGGGCAGAACGAACAAACTCCTTGCAGACAAGCACCTGTAGTCAGGATCGAACCTTGGTCTCTGGCGCTGTAAGGCAGCAACTCTACCGCTGCACCATCGCGCCGCCCTATTGCACAAAAAAACAGTGCACTACCCGAGAACAAACAAATAATCTGCTGGAAGAAGTCAGCGGGTGGAGAAAGCGAGATTGAGTTGGTCAGAAAATCAACGTGCTGGAGGGATATCAACAAGCCAGGCAGCATCAGGGCAGGGAAATGGACAGTTAATACTTTGGATCGGGAACATTCTTCAGACTCTTCAGATTAAATGGGAGATAGGAGCATTTCCTGGGAACTGGACAGTCTATTGTGCAAAAATGAATCACTGAAATGCATTGAAAATGCAATGAATCCAAAATATATGAAATAGCCCGATGTTCAACAGGGTAGATAGAACGTGTCTACTTAAATCAAGTTGATGAGAATCAAAATGTATAATAGTATATTACTCATGGGAATAGACTAATAGATGAAAGGGAATCAGAAACCAGAGGGCATAGCTAAGTCGATGGTGAGAGAGGAAAGATTTAATAGGAACCTAAGGGACGATATTTGAACGCCGATGGATGGTGGGTATGTGGAATGAACTACCGGAGGAGGTAGTTGTAGCAGACACTATAACAAGATTTAAACAACATGGTATATGCATAGGAAAAGTTTAAAGGGATATGGGGCAAATGCGGGCAGGTGGGACTAGTGTAGATGGGGCACCTTGGACGGACGGCATGGGTGTTGGCTGTTTCCATGCTGTATGATGCTCTGAGAGCCTCTATTGTTTGCTGTGTACACTGGGTCAAGTGGAAATAGTCCTGACGGCACGTTATTGAATCAAGGTTCTGGGAGAGGAAAGAGAACAGAGCAATGCAGCCACCGATCAAAAACAGTGGTATTGTCACCGGTGCCAGGGCCTGAAACATCTGAGATGTTTGGCAAGTTTACAAGCAAGGCAAACCACGGATAATATATCAGGGGTATTAGAAATCCTTTGAGGAGATGTTTTAACACAATGCCTTCCGAGATTTTCGCTAGTAACAAATTTTGCACATGGAACCAGAGAATAAGAATTAGTGCCTATATGGTCCAGCTAAACAATGGAGAAGAGATGAGATTTCCAGACATTTAGGTGGGTTGATATCTGGCCTGATTGATAAGAACATTCTGATGGATTTGTTTGACATGGAACATTTAACATTTGTAGAGCCATATAGGTGGGTATCTACATTGGAAATAGCATTAAAACATGTAGACAGTTTTACTTGTGACATGCTTCTGGAGTTAGCTGCATGAAAGAGATCAAAATATGCTCTCAGAAGTGCAGAGAGTAGAATGAGTTAGATAGAGCTCTAGGGGCTAGTGGCATCAAGGGATATGGGGGGAAGGCAGGCACAGGTTACTGATTGTGGATGATCAGCCATGATCACAACTAATGGCGGTGCTGGCACAAAGGGCCGAATGGCTTCCTCTTGCACCTAATTTCTATGTTAACATGACCCTTTCTTTGCCTCAGGAAAGCAGCCAACATAATCAAAGATTAAAGGTAGCCACAAAAAAGCTGGAGTAACTCAGCGGGCCAGGCAACACCTCTGGAGAGAAGTGGTCATTTCAGATTCAGATTCAATTTTAATTGTCATTGTCGGTGTACAGTACAGAGACAATGAAATGCATTTCCGGTCGAGGCCCTTCATCGGACTGGTTAGGGATAAGGGAAACGAGAGATATAGATGGTGGAGAGATAAAGAACAATCAATGAATGAAAGATATGCAAAAAAGTTACGATGATAAAGGAAACTGGCCATTGCTAGCTGTTTGTAGGGTGAAAATAAGAAGCTGGTATGTAGGGTGAAAATAAGAAGCATTCCCTCTTTCTCTGCTGATAGAGAAAGAGGGAATGCCGGTCTACCTGAAGTGAGAGAAATCACCATTTATACCACTGGACTGCCCAAGTGAAATGCGTCAGCCATTCCCACTCTCCAGAGATGCTGTCTGACCCGCTGAGCTACTCCAGCTTTTTGTGTCTATCTTCGGTTTAAACCAGCATCTGCAGTTCCTTCTTACACACAATCAAAGACTACTTTTACCAGGGGTGTTCCCTTGGGCAGAGGATATTAAAAACTCAATAGCACACACCACCAGATTCAGGAACCACTGCTTCCCTGCTGTGTGTGGACAACTGAACGGTTCTCTCGTATGTTAAGGGTTATTCCTGATCTTCCAACCAACCTTCTATATCGATGTATACATAAAACATAGAGTGTGGGAGGAACTCAGCGGGTCAGGCAGCATCTGGTGAGAGAATGGGCAGGTGATGTTTTGGGTCCAGACCTTTCTTCAGGCAGGATATAGGTATAAGGATAGAGACATCTGGATACCCCTGCCTTGTGTCTAAGTGCAGCTTAGTGTAGATTCTGAGTGATGGAGCCATCAAGTTGGGCCATCCTCATCCTGAGATTGTGACCATATTTAGTCGGGTGATACATCAATGCTTTGTTGAGAGGTTGTGATTTTTTAAATTTTCAAAACTGGAGCGGCACCCACCCATTGCCTGACCCGCTGAGTTCGTCCAGCATTTTGTGTCTGTAGATCAGCTGCTCTTCCTGTTTTCCCACTCGTACCATTCATGTGACATTTGTAAGTAAGTCATTTTTATTTATATAGCACTTTTAAATCAAATCGTGTTGAAGCCAAAGTGCTTTACAGAGAAAATAAATTTGATTACCATACATCCATGTAAAATAAAAAAGAAGAAGAAAAAAGAAAGACTCAACACACTATAGAATTCAATATGAACATCCCCCCAACAGCAGAATCAACACTTTCCACTGTGAGGGAAGGCACCAAAAAGTCCAGTCCTCCTCCTCCTCCTAGTCCACCTGAGGTCGGGGCCCATTTGAGGCCTCCGCAGACAGTCGCCACAATGGTGGCCCAATGTTATAGGCCCTCCTGCCGGGAAGATGGAACTCCGACGTCGGGTGAACACTACTCAGAGTGTCTGGAGTGGCCGCTTCCACCCAGGTGACCGCGGCTCCCGAAGTCCTCAGGCCGAGCCGGTCGTAGTTCCGACTCTGGCGATCTCGGCTCCGCGGTGTTTTAAATCCAGCACCGCCCGCGGCTGGACGCCCGTAGCCATGTCATGCTCAAAGGCATTGCTGCAAGACACTCTGTTGGGATGAATAAAGGATGAAAGTGGAGGTCTTCCTCAGACTCCTACCTTAATTCTACCCGATGCCACCCACCAAAATAAAGAGGCTACTTAATGCGGACGAAATGTAAGTGTGCACGGCTAGCAGCAAACAACATGGACCAGGAGTCAATTACATAGAAACATAGAAATTAGGTGCAGGAGTAGGCCATTCGGCCCTTCGAGCCTGCACCGCCATTCAATATGATCATGGCTGATCCAACTCAGTATCCCGTACCTGGCTTCTCTCCATACCCTCTGATCCCCTTAGCCACAAGGGCCACATCTAACTCCCTCTTAAATATAGCCAATGAACTGGCCTCAACTACCCTCTGTGGCAGAGAGTTCCAGAGATTCACCACTCTCTGCGTGAAAAAAGTTCTTCTCATCTCGGTTTTAAAGGATTTCCCCCTTATCCTTAAGGTGTGACCCCTTGTCCTGGACTTCCCTAACATCGGGAACAATCTTCCTGCATCTAGCCTGTCCAACCCCTTAAGAATTTTGTAAGTTTCTATAAGATCCCCTCTCAATCTCCTAAATTCTAGAGAGTATAAACCAAGTCTATCCAGTCTTTCTTCATAAGACAGTCCTGACATCCCAGGAATCAGTCTGGTGAACCTTCTCTGTACTCCCTCTATGGCAAGATTGTCTTTCCTCAGACTAGGAGACCAAAACTGTACGCATTACTCCAGGTGTGGTCTCACCAAGACCCTGTACAACTGCAGTAGAACCTCCCTGCTCCTATACTCATATCCTTTTGCAATGAAAGCTAACATACCATTACAGAACGCTGCAGTTATGCATCGGCTGTGTGAGAGAAATACAAGAAACGGAATACAGGTGGCGCAGTGGTGGAGTTGCTGTCTTACAGCGCCAGAGGTCCGGGTTCCAGGGGAGTTTATACGTTCTCCCCGTGACCTGTGTGGGTTTTCTTCGGGTGCTCCGGTTTCCTCCCACACTTCAAAGACGTACATGTTTCCAGGTTAATTGGCATCGGTATAATTGTGAGTTGTTCCTCGTGTGTGTCGGACAGTGCCAGTGTGCGGGGATCGCTGGTCGGCCGTGCTGACTCGTTGGGACACAGGGCCTGGTTTCGTGCATTATCTAAACTAAATCAAACAAAGAGGTCGGTGTATGGAAAAGAAGGAGTTAAAAATGTTTTGTGTGCATATCTATTTTTCTTTTGTAGTCTAGCCATCTTCAATCTCTGTACATCAGTAGCTGAAAATCCGCACATTTTTAACTGATATGGGAACGACAGCTTTGAATTGAAAATAATGCGTTTGGGTCACAAATCAGACTCAAGCAGACCGGCTTAAAAGCTTGTCAACAGATATGTCCTTTGACAAAAGTGGTTAGTTTGCAAATTCCTCTTTCAGGACGGCTGTACGACAGGAAGTAAAATGACACAAAACCTAGATGAAAGCTCCTTGGATATGCTGCACAGATAACACACACTCGCTCCTGGCCAAACATTTACCTTTTGCAGTCAAGCCACAGCTGGCTCTCCAAACCTGTTGCTGCAGAGACAGCTGTTTTCATTCGTCTGGCTCAGAATTAATGATAATGTTTCAGCTGCCCTGACTGAACCCAGGCCTTTCCTGCAAGACGTCCTGGAGTCCCAGTGCATGTATGTGCCCTGTATTCCTAATCCTCATTATGACATTAACCGCACCCTTTCATGTAACCACCTCCTTCAACGCTCTTCCACAATGGGATAATGAGGGTCCATTAACAAATACCTGTGCTGATTTAATCTTTCCCTGATCAATGTGTGAGGAATGGAGGGGGGTTTACTGTTGAATTAATTACTTTTTTTTAACTTAACCTGTAATTTCTCCCCCTCCCCCTCTCACCCCTCCCCCCCCCCCCATGCCCTCACCCTTCCCTCTCCCCCTCCCCCTTCTCTCTCCTCTCTCTCCTCTCTCTTTCTCCTCTCTCATTCTCCCCTCTCTTTCACCTCTCTCTCACCACTCTCTATCCTCTCTCTCCCCTGTCTCTCACTCTCTCTTGGGAGCTGTCGAAGCGGATGACACGACAAGATTGAGTGGTAGCCAGGGCTGTGATTCCAACCCTGGTGCTGAGGTTCAATGGGGTAGAGTGACGTCAGGCAGTGGTGGGAGACTCCATCGTCAGAGGTGCGAACTGGAGATTCTGCGGCAGCAGGCGAGACTCCAGGATGGTGTGTTGCCTCCCTGGTGCCAGGGTTCAGGACATCTCGGAGCGGCTGCACGACATCCCCAAGAGTGAGGGGGTGCAGGCGGAGGTTGTTGTGCATAGGGTTGCCAACTGTCCCGTATTAGCCGGGACATCCTATATATTGGGCTAAATTAGTTTGTCCCGTACGGGACCGCCCTTGTCCCGTATTCGGTCAAGGTACTGTCGGGTCGGAGAACTGTCAGGTCAGCCCCGCCTCATCCGTCTCGATGTAGTGCAGCCCATGGAGTGCAGCAGCAGCAGCGCCTCGCCCGTGGCCCCGTCGGTCGGTCGACAGCCCAGCCAGCTGTCCGACCTTCGGACCTTCGCTTGCAGCTGATCATCGGTTCATGAGTGGGATGGGGCGCGAGTGAAATTTGCGCGCAACGTCGTGCGGGCCAAAACTCCTCAGCTGGCCCGCCGGCTGGGCTTTGGGTGCAGTTCAACACCCGGGCCAATTCATCATTCACCCAGCCACGGCCAAGTCAGTCAACGAATTGCCGTCGGGAATTTGTCCCGTATTTTGACCTTCTGCCCCGTATTTGGGAGTGAGAACGTTGGCAACCCCTAGTTGTGCTTGTTGGCACAAACGATACAGGTCGGAAGAGGAAGGAGGTTCTGCAACACGAGTTTACGGAATTGGGTAGAAGACTGAAAAGCAGGACCTGCAGGATAGTGATCCCAGGATTGCTTCCAGTACCTCGTGCTAGTGAAGGTAAGAATAGGAAGATGGAGGGTATGAATGTATGGCTGAGGAGCTGGTGCAGGGGGCAGAGATTCAGATTTCTGGATCATTGGGATCTCTTCCGGGGCAGGGGTGACCTGTATAAAAGGGACGGGTTGCACCTAAACTGGAGGGGGACCAACATCCTAGCGGGAAGGTTTGCTAATGCTACATGGGAGGGTTTAAACTAGATTGGCAGGGGGTGGGATCTTGTGCAGGACAGGGGCATGTGAGAGGCTAGAAGTTGGTATGGAGGGTGGTGTGGGAAAGGTTAGTGGACAGAATAGGTAAAAAGCCGGAGAGCGAGGAAGGAGGGTTGGTTTAAACTGCACGTATTTTAATGCAAGGGGCCTGACGGGTAAGGCAGATGAGCTTAGGGCATGGATAGGTACGAGCGACTGGGACATTGTAGCCATGACTGAAACCTGGTTAAGGCAGGGGCAGGACTGGCAGCTCAATGTTCCGGGGTATAGGAGCTTCAGGAGAGATGGGGATGAGGGAAAAAAGAGGGGGGGGAGTTGCATTGTTGGTTAAGGAAGATGTCACGGCTGTGATCAGAGGTGACATTATGGACGGTTCTACTAGTGAGGCTATATGGGTGGAGCTGAGGAACAAGAAAGGGATGATCACCTTGTTGGGGGTGTACTACAGACCCCCGAATAGTCAACGGGAATTAGAAGAGCAAATGTGCCGGGAGATTGCAGACAGCTGCAGGTTAAATAAGGTTGTTGTAGTAGGGGATTTTAACTTTCCCAATATAGACTGGGAAAATCATAGCATGAAATGGTTTAGATGGGGTGCAGTCCTCAAAAGTGTTCATTAATTTATAGGCCAAAATGGAAGGAATTTAATGTTTTATTCCCGTAAATTAATGGGCATTTTAATCATCTTGCGAGTGGGTTTTTGTCGAACGCGATCGATTGGAACGTTGCGGATGCAGTGAATTTGAACCCCATATCGGCAGGAAAAACACTGCCGGTTCGTATGGGTCCAAAATCACATAATCGCCAAGGAAATTTTGATTCATCCTAAGAAATTTTGAAATTTTGAGTCATCCTAAGAAGCAAGTTTATATGTAAAATAAGCGACTTCCATTTTGTTTTGTCCCCTACGTGAGATCCGTCCCGTTGACGGCGTTAGAAGTAGCTTTTTATTTTACTCCAGGGATTAAATTGTCCAGCGATTTAAAAAAAAACTTCAGAGAACGGAAGCTGGAACAGTTTTTCTGCAGCAGCTTAACAGCCTGAGGAAGTTCGACTCCGACAGGCAGGAGAAAACTGGATTTTAATCCCGCCCACCACCCAGTTCATGGGGAGAACGTACAAACTCCATACAGACAGCACCTGTAGTCAGGTTTGAAGCCGGGTTTCTGGCGCTGTGAGGCAGCAACTTTACCACTGCGCCGCCGTGACGCGAGTATTGACCTTTCATCTCTTCCAGCCAACCCAAAGTCCTTTACAGGCCACAAATGTGCACTCACTGGTTATGAAATACAGCAGCCAATTTGCACATCATCTATGCAGAGGACTGGAATTAATAACCAGAAGTTGAAACATTTTTAAAGAAGAAAATTGCTTAATTGTAAAATCCATCAAAATGCTGTTCTATGGAATTAGAAATATGACACTGTTACGTTTTGAAGAATGGAAGATTTGAAGATCTTCGCCTCAGGTGTATCCTCTTCACCCTCAGGAATGCATCATAAAAATGCACTCAATATCAGCAGGTGTTAATGTTGTGAAAGTGGATCTTTTTTATAAATGAGATTGCTGTGAGCTTTTGATACGATATGTAAAATGACATTAAAGATTTTTGTCCTTATCACTCCGTTTGTGAAGGAGAGTCTTGTGCTGGGCTCGGGCTCCACTGCACTCTGGTACTTCACAAACGTGCGGCCCATTGCTTGGACGTCTATTCATCTTTCACACAATGTGTGTAGGAAGCTGCTTTAAACCGAAAAAATAGACACAAAATGCTAGAGCAACTCGGCGGGTCAGGCAGCATCTCTGGAGAAAAAGAATGTGACATTTCCGGTCAAGACCCTTCTTTAGACTGAGAGTCAGTCTGGGGAAAGGAAAACAAGATAGATGGTGATTTAGAGAGATGTAGAACAAAAGATATGCAAAAAGCTATGATGATCAAGGATAGTTAGAGCCCACAATGGTCCGTTGTTGGTTGTGGGCTGGGTGATAGCGAGTTATACGGATAGTAATACTCAACAGGACAACAGTGAAACTAATATGATGATTAGGGTGGGGGGAGGGATGGAGAGAGGGGGGATGGAAGTGCTACTTAAAGTTAGTGAAATGTTAGCTGCTCAAGCAAAAGATGAGGTGCTGTTCCTCCAATTTGACCATGGCCCAGGACAGAAAGGTGAGAATGGGAAGGGGAGTTGAAGTGTTTGACAACCGGGAGATCTCGTAGGCATCCCGTTGAATCTCACTGTCTGTATAACTTGTTGTCACCTCTGCCATAGCCAACAATGGACCATTGTGGGCTCTACCTTTTTTTGATCATCATTGCGTTTGGTATATCTTTCAACCATTTGTTCTATGCACCCTCTATATCTCTTCATTCCCTTTCCCCAGACACTCAGTCTGAAGAAGGGTCTCAGCTAGAAACGCCACCTATTCCTTTTCGCCTGACTAATTAAAATCCAGTTTTCTTCTGCCTGTCGGAGTCGAACTTCCTCAGGCTGTTAAGCTGCTGCAGAAAAACTGTTCCAGCTTCCGTTCTCTGAAGTTTTTTTTTTAAATCGCGGGACAATTTAATCCCTGGAGTAAAATAAAAAGCTACTTCTAACGCCGTCAACGCCTACAACGGGACGGATCTCACGTAGGGGACAAAACAAATTTGCCTGACCCATTGAGTTACTCCAGCTTTTTGTGTCCATCTTCAATGGGAGGCATCTGGTTTGATCAGGGAAACTCCGTAATTCTGTTATTGTCTTCCTTCCCGAACCAATGCCATCGTGTTGAGGCCCAGGCTAAGAGAGGCTACCAGAACAAAGGTTAAACGTGTGACCTCCATATTCTGCAACTCCTGGCACTGCTCCGGGCACTAGGAAATATAGTTATTCACAGAACAATAGTATAACCGTGTTTTATTCTCCTGTACAAACATTTGTAGAGATACAGTAGATAGTAAGTGTTCCCTGTGCATTTAACACATTTATGAAGTTTAGGTCCATTGATTTCAGTGACCAACAACCCATAGGAACAGCTGACTGAACATTTACCCTTTGCTGACTGAAAAGAAATAGAGATATTACTGCCAAAACTATTTTGACTCGGGTTTGGTTGCTGCAGCCAGATTCTAAGCAAAATGACAAATATGCCAATGATTGGTTGTATAAATAGTATTTATGATATATATGAATTTATTTATTTCCACACGACTGCATTTCTCGCCAAAGTAACAGGCGGAATATTGTAAAATCGAATGCTGATTTCACTATCTCCAAAAGACGCTTTCTGACATCAATATCAACTCCTTTCCCCCGGCAGCGAAACAATCTTTACATTCCTGAGATTATGTGTCCAGGTCCAATACTACACCCTGTTGCGGCATTTAATCTACAGAGATTCCACGTTGCGTGCCAAGGCCAAGGACATCTCCTTCTCCATTTCCCAAACCACCATTGGTTTTTTGACTAAAGAATTCTTCTCAGCAGATTTCCAGATTGCTCCCTCATGCAATAGTTGCTCTTTGCTGTGTAATTTGCTGGTGGAAGCCATTTATTCACACAGCGAGGCGGTCTGCATGCAATGTTGGGCAGTTTAACCGTGACCTCCTCCACCAACTGGCCACCTGCAGACCAGGGTTGGTTCATGGGCTTGCGACTGGATAACAAGCAACAGTGACATTGTTCAACACCATTCTTTGAAATGAAGGGCATGAAGGTGGATCTATTTTTTTAATTTTACTGCACACTCTGGATAAATGATCCGTGGAGGATCTGCATCGGGAGAAAGAATGTGTCGATGTTTTGGTTGGAAGAGTGACGAGGGTGCCAAACCTTGGTCAACAAATGACCACTGGCCACTGCGTCAACACCCCCCCCCCCCCTCTTCTCTACTGGCTATCTTCCCTCATCACGCTTAGTCTTGATCCATGTATCTATACGTTGTAAATGGCTCAATTGTAATCATGTATTGTCTTTCTACTGACTGGTACTTGTGACTGAACTGATACAGGGTATGGACTGGAAATGTCCACAATGGTGTTTTTCCCATTGATATCATCCAGCAGAGAGTCAGTCAGGTTCAGATTGGTTTATTCTTATGCACACAAGAATGCAATCTGTAGCTCCCAAGCAGTACACGAGGCCCGAGATCGTGGTTAAATACGGGGTTTATTTTCGGCTCCAACCAACCCGTGAGAACTCGTCCAAACTAACTGCCGATGTGGGGCAGTTACACAATCCCTTGTTCAAATGTATACAGTTATGAAAAATATTACTAATGATAAACAGCAGAGTGATACAAGATTGGAGTGCAATCAGTGTAGTGCAAAAATAGTAAAGAACAATAACATTATAACGTATTGAGCCTTCATCGATCAGAGTATTGGATATGGAAGTTGGGAGGTCATGTTGCAGTCGTATAAGATGTTAGTGAGGCCACATTTACAGTGTTGTGTTCAGTTCTGGGTAACATGTTAAAGGAAATATGGTGTCAAGCTAGAGAGGGTACAGAGAAGATTTACGAGGATGTTGCCAGGACTAGAGAGTCTGAGCTATATGTTGAGCAGGCTGGAACTCTATTCCTTGGAGTGCAGGAGGATGAGGGGTGATCTTACAAAGTTGTATAAAATCATGAGAGGAATAAATGTGGTAGATGCGCTCTTGCCCAGAGTAGGTGAATCGAGGACCAGAGGATGTAGGTTTAAGGTGAAGGGGAAAAGATTTAATAGGAATCTGAGGGATAACATTTTCACACAAAGGGTGGTGGGTGGATGGACCAAGCTGGTAGAGGAGGTAGTTGAGGCAGGGACTATCCCAACATTTAAGAAACATTTAGACGGATACTGTACATGGATAGGACAGATTTGGAGGGATATCAGTTTATTCATTCATGTGTGTATATATTTATATTATAGTATATGGACACACTGATCTGTTTTGTAGTAAATGCCTACTATGTTCTGTGTGCTGAAGCAAAGCAAGAATTTCATTGTCCTGTAAAGGACACATGACAATAAACTCACTTGAACTTGAAATGCAGGCAGGTGGGACTAGTGTAGCTGGGACATACATGTTGGCTGGTGTGGGCAAGTTGGTTGAAGGGCTTGTTTGCACACTGTATGACTCTGGGACTCTTAAGTGCACAATGCTACAAGCCTACATGATCATAAGGGCCATGGATAAAGTCAACACAGTCCTTTTCCAGGGTAGAGGAATCTAAAACCGGTGGGCACAGCCTTAAGGTGAGATAAAAAGATTCTTAGGGGCAACATTTTCGTTCAGAAGGCAGTCCGTAACTAGATGGAGCTGCCAGCGCAAGCTATGGAATTGGATTCAATTACGACATTTGGAGCCCAGTATACCAAGTTAGTCAGCATGGCCAGGGTGGGCTGAAGGGCCTGTTTCCATGCACCACAGCTCTGTCTCTATAGGGTGAGGCAGTCAGGAGCAGAGCAGTTGCCGTTCCAGGACAAGATGAATCCTGTCCGAATACTTCAGGAATGCATCTGTCGGAGTTCAAAATAATCCCTGCGGACATGCAGAATCTTTTCTGACACCAAATAAAATCATTGCATAATGTGCTCTCTTGATCAACACATCAATGTGAGGGGACAAGGTTAGGTTGTCGGTGTTGTGGATACATAGGAACTTCAGGCTATCGACCATCTCGAGAGCAGCTCCATTAATGAGATAAGGATTGTGTTCCGCCCTTCACTTCCTGAGCTCCACAACCACATTTCTTTGATGGAAGGAATTGCAGATGCTGGTTTACACCCAAGGTAGACACAGCATGCTGGTGTAACTCAGCGGGTCAGGCAGCATCTCTGGAGAAAAGGAATCGGTGATGTTTCTGGTCGAGACCCTTCTTCAGACTGAGATATTTTGTTTGGCTGATGTTAAGGGCTGGCTTGCTGAGTCCTGACATCGCGACACAAGGTTTTTCATCTCTTTCCTGTACTTGGTCACATGGTTGTAGTTGATCTGTTGAACCCAGATTCTTGCCTCCGCAGTCTCTTGTGTCTCCTTTGGTTTTTTTTGTTGAAGCCCTGTGTAATTAATGATGCAGTGATGGCAACAAAGGATAACATAATCATGCAGCAAGTAGTACCCTGCCTCATGACGTCAATGATTCAGGTTCACTCCTGACGTCCAGTGCTCTCTCTGTGGAGTTTGCATGTTGTTCCTCTGACTGCATGGGTCTCCTTTGGGTGCTTGTGTGCCACCTTGCATCTCCAATGTGTGCAGGTTGACAGGTAGATTGGACTGTAAAATTCCTCCTTGTCTGTAGATAAATGTTGACATCTGGGGAGTTGCTGATGGGAATATAGGGCAAATAAAGTGGGAATAGTGTAGGATTTGTGTGAGTGCTTGCTGGGTAAATCCACAGACTTGCACAGATCTGCACTAAACGTTATTCCTTTATCATGTATCTGTACACTGCAAGTGGCTCGATTGTAATCATGTATTGTCTTTCCGCTGACTGGTTAGCACGCAACTAAAGTTCTTCACTGTACCTCAGTACACGTGACAATAAACTAAACTGTGTGTATACACACACACACATACACACGCACACACACACACACACACACACACAAACACACACACACACACACACACACACACACACACACACACACACACACACACACACACTAGGGGCTAGCATAAAGTAAAGGCACAAAGTCCTGGAGTGACGTAGTGTTTCAGGCAGTATCTGTGGAGTACATGGATAGGCGATCCTTCTAACCAATTCTAGTAGCAGGGAAGGAAGCTGGGTAAAGAGGTGGGTGTGGGGCAGGGCCTGGCAAAGGATAGGTGGATACAACTGAGAGGGGTATTTATTAGGAAGTGGGAGGCCAAAGACAAAGATGAAAATAAGTTAAAGGTTGATAAATGCTTGTGTAGAAAGGAACTGCAGATGCCGGTTTATACTGAAAATAGACACAAATGCTGGAGGAACTCGGCTGGTTAGGCAGCATGTCTGGATAAAAGGAATGAGTGATGTTTTGGGTCGATGCTGCCTGTCCCGCTGAGTTACTCCGATTCAGATTCAGATTCAGATTCAATTTTAATTGTCATTGTCAGTGTACAGTACAGAGACAACGAAAATTTACTCCAGCATCTTCTGAGTAAATTGGGAAGCTGGAGAAAGGGGTAAAGATGGAAGCGGAAGGGGGGGGGGGGGGGGGGGGGAGATAGTGGGAGAAAGATTGTAATTAATCTGGGTGGGGCACAGTAGAATGAGAGAGTGTGTGTGTGTGTGGTGTGTGTGTGGTTGTTGGGTGGGTAGTTACATAAAATGGGAGATTTCAACATTTCATGCCATTGGGCTGTCACCCACCCGAGCGGAATACAAGGTGCTGTCCCTCCAGTTTACACGTGGCTTCACTTAGTTTAGTTTAGAAGTATGACATGGAAACAGGGTGTTCCACGCCACCTTCGATCACCCGGCAGCGGTGGTTCTGTATTACCCTACGGCCTAGACCTCAGGGGCAACTTTACAGAGGGCTAATGCACCTACAAACTTTGGGATGTGGGAGGAAGACTGGAGCACCCAGAGTAATCCCACGTGGTCACAGGGAGAACGTGCAAACTCCACACAGATAGCACCCGAGGTCAGGATGAAACCCCAAGTCACTGGTGTTCTACCAGCTGCACACTGTGCCACACTCTGACGATAGTGGAGGCCTAGGACTGAAAGGTCGGAAAGTTAAAATGGTTTGTGTCCATTCCTTTTTTGTTTGGCATGGGCTCAATGCTGTGTACAGTTGTATGTTTGCAGTTAGATTTGTAGAAACACAACCCTGATGCTGGTAAAGTTAGCACTTTAGCAACGAGTTACATGAAAGGCAGGGAAAGTTGTTCTAAAGGGCCTGTCCCACTTGGCCGTTATTTGCGCGTCACGCCGATGGCGCGCAAAGACTGCCTATGTCATCACGTGCCATGTGCGCATCACGTGTGTCGTGACGTGTAAATTATGTTGTGTAAATTACGTGCAAATGATGGCCAAGTGAGAACAGACCCTTTAACCCCATGTTGTTTGGTTGTGCAGAGATGACATTTTGTGCAGAGTTGCTGATCTGATTAACGTTATATTTCTGTGTCGGCTGAACCAGCTACCTTGCATTTTTGTTTTACATCTGATTACAGGACAGCTTATTTCCTCCTTCTTGAAGTTTGGGCTGTTGTCTCCAGGCAGCAATGTGCGGACAACCTCGGATTGGACAACGCATAACTGGTGTTGTCTGTTCCGTGGAAAAAGAATTCTAGACATTTTTCAAATCTTTTTCTCTCAGCGGAAAGAAGATAAATGGATAGTTCCTGCTGTTCTAAAATATTTGAAGGTCAGAGGTGATGGCAGGATTGATGGGGGCCTTCTTGCCTCCCTCTGAAGGCCAAACAGCCCCAGATTATGTGTTACACCCACTGCTAATCTGTACAGTAGGCTCCGATAGTCCAAAACGTCAATTTGCTTTCTGTGTTAAGTAAGAGGAACAGCTGGTTAGAAATGACCAGTTTGGCGGCTGTGATAACAAGCCCCTTTGAAGGGGTTTTAGAATTCCTCTCTCTCCTAACAAACCTGTCAGTCGTGGCTCTATCAGTCGTGTGGTAAGTTTCCCACACTAGTACGTTTGTCTACTTTGTCCTGATGTGCTGTCTTCTGAAAAATAAACTTTTACTAACAATGCAAATTGCAAATGCTGCTAACTCAGCTGTCAGACAACATTGACAGATGGAGAGATGAGAGCTGGTGGCTTAGATGTTGGCAGGGAGGGCACATTGATGTAGGAAGGAACTGCAGATGCTGGTTTACACCTGACTGTACGTGGTGGGTGTGCTGGGGCTGGGCCGGCTACTCACGCCGTTTCCGTTCTGCTCTCTCTCTCTCTCTCCGCTCGTGCAATGAGAAACTCCCGCCATATGGCACCGGCTCGCGCTGGGTAATCTGGCGGAGGTGGGGGTGGGGCAGTGCAATGGAACCCTGGCGCTGTTACCAGGCAACCGAGGTGCCCGTTGCCAGGACAACGCAGGTGCAGTGGGGTGTGCTGCATCTGCATCCAACACCCCAGGACCACGCCTTGTGGCTGCCACTGCAAACCCATGCAGCGTTCTGCACGAGTGTTTTACCACTTGCTCTCTCCCCATGCCCAATGCTGCACCCTACGCCGCCCAACTAATACCACCTTGAACCTCCATCTGCTGCAACCCCAATGTGGAGATCCATAATAACGAGGGGAGACTGTTGAAAAACAAAAGTTGATTCCAAAGTTTCAGTTTTAGTCACCCTGCTGTAGCAAGGATGCCATGAAGCTGGCAAGAGTGGAGACAATATTTAATGCCAGGCAGCCTAAACATGAATCCTTGGAGTGCAGGAGGCTGAGGGGTGATCTTATAGAGGCGCATAAAATCGCTGGGGTGAATGCACAGAGTCTTTTACATAGAGTAGGGAATTAAGGACCGGAGAACATTGTTTTATGGTGAGAGGGGAAAGATTTAATAAGAAGCTGAGAGGCCCCATTCTCACAGAGGGTGATGGGTATATGGAACGAGCTGCCAGTAGAGGTAGTTGCGACAGAAACTATAACAGCATGTTAAAGACATTTGGACGCATAGGTGGATAGGAGAGGTTTAGAGGGAATGTGTAGGAAGGAACTGCAGATGCCGGTGTACACTGAAGATAGACACAACATGCTGGAGCAGCTCAGCAGGACAGGCAGCATCTCTGGAGAGAAGGAACGGGTGACGTTTCGGGTCGAGACTCAGTCCGAAGAAGCATCTCAACCCGAAACATCACCTATTCCTTCTATCCAGAGATGCTGCCTGTCCCGTTGAGTTACTCCAGCTTTTTGTGTTCGTGAGGTTTAGAGGGATATGGACCAAACGTGGGCAGGTGAGAAAAGCGTGGATGTGGCATCTTGTCGGCACAGTAAGTTGGGGTGGAGGGCCTGTTTCCATGCTGTATGACTAATACTTTAAGTTGCTAAACTAAAAGTGGTTGCAGCCACAATGGGAGACTACAATCACCTTGGAATGGCAGGTTCCACTGCTGTCAATCCAATAACTTGCCAATTTGGGTATAGGAGCAGGGAGGTTCTACTGCAGTTGTACAGGGTCTTGGTGAGACCACACCTGGAGTATTGTGTACAGTTTTGGTCTCCTAATCTGAGGAAGGACATTCTTGCCATAGAGGGAGTACAGAGAAGGTTCACCAGACTGATTCCTGGGATGCCAGGACTTTCATATGAAGAAAGACTGGATAAACTCGGCTTGTACTCGCTAGAATTTAGAAGATTGAGGGGGGATCTTATAGAAACTTACAAAATTCTTAAGGGGGTTGGACAGGCTAGATGCAGGAAGATTGTTCCCGATGTTGGGGAAGTCCAGAACAAAGGGTCGCAGTTTAAGGATAAAGGGGAAATCTTTTAGGACTGAGATGAGAAAAACATTTTTTACACAGAGAGCGGTGAATCTCTGGAGTTCTCTGCCACAGAAGGTAGTTGAGGCCAGTTCATTGGCTATATTTAAGAGGGAGTTCGATGTGGCCCTTGTAGCTAAAGGGAGAGAAGGCAGGTACAGGATACTGAGTTGGATGATCAGCCATGATCATATTGAATGGCGGTGCAGGCTCGAAGGGCTGAATGTCCTACTCCTGCACCTATTTTCTATGTTTCTATATTCATGCTTTTACTGCATGAGTTTCGCTCTGCATACCCTCTCCGCCCCGCCCCACACCTCCCCCCTCCCTGCTTTTTTAACAACCCCTGATTAACTTGACCAAATCCGCCCTTCAGCTGAGAACAAGGTGAATGGGTTAGTGTGTTGAACAGTCAGAAGGCAGAAATCCAGGTCTTATCAAAAACGCACCCTACAGCTCCACATTCCTTGTGTTATTGAAATTCTAGAAAGAGTTTGAAGTGAAAAAATTGCTAGCCCAAGGGAATTCTTTTTTGCTGTGTGTTACAATGCCGAAAAACTGGTGTAGTATTAAACCTGGAATGGCTTCCGACACTCTTAGCATAAACAGCTGCCATTCTTATTATCTACTGTCCAATAACAACCACCCCCCCCCCCCCCCCCCCCCCCCCCCCCCCCCCACTCCTGAAGCTCCTCCCCCCCCCCCCCCCCCCCCCCCCAATGTGACACAAACTCCCAATGCTTCTGAATCACCAGCGTAGGTAAGCCTCACATCAAAGATAGACACAAAAAAACTGGAGCAACTCAGCGGGTCAGACAGCATCTCTGCAGGAGAGAAATAGGTGACGTTTCGGGTTGAGCCTTTACCTCCAGAGATGCTGCCTGACCCGCTGAGTTTTCCCAGCTTTTTGTGTTTATCATTGGTTTAAACCAGCATCTGCAGTTCCTTCCTAGAAAGCTTCACATTGTTGGCCCCCAAAGATCCCAGATCACTGAAGAGTAATGCTCAGGTCTTATTTTTGAGAAATCCTCATGCACTGATGTTATACCTTGGAGAGGAGAGATGTCTGCATCTTCCCGATCTAAATATTTGCTTCAACACTTTGACTTTGTTGCTATCGTACTGCAGGCTTCGACCCACAAACTGAAAGGAGTATTGAAAAGAATTGAGAAATGCCAGTGAAACCAAGTATTTATAATCAACTGCCCATCTGCAAATACCTCTTGTCATCAGCAATTAAGCTCTAAATAACTCTAAGGTCAGCCTGTCTTATAGTAATGATATTGTATCTGTAAAGTGACTGAGTTAAATGCTGCTGTCGCCCATTAGGACATTGCCCAGAAATTGGACATTGGTCATTGCTGATGCACTAAATGGGTGTCACAATTTAGAATGGAAATATTAAATGCAGAAAGGGCATAGCTTTAAGGTGTGTGAAACAAAGTCTAAAGGAGATGTGCGGGGCTAGTTTGTTGCACAGAGGGTGGTGAGTATCTGGAACTCTGTGCCTGGGATGGTGATGGAGGCAGATACAATGGTGGCATTCAAGAGACTATTGGATAGGCAGCGAATGGAGGGATATGAATTGTGTGCAGGCAGATAAGAGTTGGTCTTGGCATCATATTTGGCACAGACATTGTAGACTGAGGGGCCTGCTCCTGTGCTGCACTGTTTGGTATAGTTTTGTTTAGAGATACAGTGTGGAAACGGGCCCTTCGGAAGTCCACGCTGACCAACAATCACCCCCCCATATGTTATCCTAGTTTAGCATCTTACACACAAGGGACAATTTACAGAAACCAATTACCTGACAATCCTGCACCTTCTATGTTCTATTGTTTTAGAGATACTACGTGGAAACAGGCCCTTCAGCCCACCAAGTACATGTTGACCATCGATCTCCAGTATACCAGTTCTATGTTATCCCACTTTCTTAATCCACTCCCTACACACTAGGAGCAATTTACAGAAGCCAATTAACCTGCAAACCTGGCAATCTTTGGAATGTGAGACAAAACGCACATGGTGGTGCAATCTCCGCACAGACAGCACCCACAGCGAGAAACGAACAAGGGTTCCTGGCGCTATGCTGAACGCAAATAGCATGAATGTCAAATTGGAAACAAAAAAAATTAAATAGCAACATTGGATTATCCCCATTTTTATTGTGCACTATAGTGGCTAGCTGCCCTTTAGGAGTTTTGAATAGATTAAATTATTTTTTAAATATTTTTTTTAGAAGCAGTGTACAAAAGTATAAACCGCAGCATATGACATAATCCATTTATTGTACTGCTTCAATTTTAATTTTAAGAAAGAAATGAAATAGAAAAAGCGAGAAAGAGCAAGAAAGACAGAGAATGAACGAGAAAGTGAATGTGTAAGAATCTTCTTCTTATCGAGTCCACACACAAGATTAGAAGTTGTTCAGTCGGAGCTGAACACACTTCTCGGCATCTGCATACAATGGTGTCTGTCTTGTTGCTTCTTGTGCGTGGTGGTGGAAAGATTGGTGGAAACAGGGCCGCGATCGACGTGAACGCTCTTTCCTTCACCCCATGTGTAAGAATAGAACCCCTAAACTACCAAATGAGTTTAGTCGAAGAGTGAGTAAGTAAAAGAAATAGGAAAAATGTAAAGAAATAAAAAGACAAAAATGGTAAAAAAAAAAAACAAAACGTGTTGATATTCCTGCTTCATTTCTCTCCCCACCCATCACCCAGTCCGTAAATCGGTTTAATTCCGAAGTTGTGTTGCACCATACTATCCATGTAATCAATCAATGAATGGAATCCATGTCTTCGAAAATTGCTCTGATTTTCCTGCTAAGACAAGTCTCATATTTTCAAGATGTAGCGTCTCAAGACATGTTTGTAATCCACATTTTAAGAGTTGGGGGAGATGGATTTTCCAAAATGTAAGTATGCGTTTTTTTCGCCATTATCAGGCCTTAATTAAGGAAACGCCTTTGAAATATTGATAACTCAGGGCAGGCTTCTGCTGTTCCAAAAATAATCAGTTCCGTATGGGGGTCCAGTTTTGTTTTTAATGTTTTTGAGAAAATTTCCAAAGGTTATGTAGTTTTATGCAAGAGGCAAAGGAATGTATTATAGTTGCTTCTTGAAGGAGATATTTGAAAAATAAAAGTATTCAGTTTATTCTTTGAGTAGTAGAGTCTGTGCAGTATTTTGAATTGGATTAAAATGTGTCTAACATTAATCGAATAATTATGTATATATAAAAGATATTTTTCCCATCTGTCTTTGGAAATTTTTAGCCCTAATTCCTCTTCCCATTCTCTTTTAATTGCGTCTGACGATGGAATTTCTATTTTTAGAAGGGTATTGTACGTATGATGTTAAATTGTTTGACTCCGAATTTCTATTCATACCTTTGTCTAATATATCTGGCAGCAGAGTTTGGTATTCGTGGGTATATGTTTTCAAATAATCTCGAATTTGAAGGTATCTAAAATATTGATTACCTTTCAGACTGTATTTCGAATGT
Source organism: Leucoraja erinaceus (assembly GCF_028641065.1). Taxonomy (NCBI): domain Eukaryota; kingdom Metazoa; phylum Chordata; class Chondrichthyes; order Rajiformes; family Rajidae; genus Leucoraja; species Leucoraja erinaceus. Next base: position 49,387,113 of record NC_073388.1, on the reverse strand, counting down.
AATTTCTGAAATGACAGATTTCCTATCTCGTAAAGATCTCCAAGCTTTTTAATTCCTAATCTTTCCCAATAAAGAAAGGTTTTATCTATAATAGATGGCTTAAACGACAGGTTATTAGCTATTGGTGAAAGAAGAGATAAATTTCTTAGATTAAAAGTTGATTTTACTTGTCTCCAGATTCGCAAAGTGCTGTGAATAATCAGATTTTTCTCATATAATGTGTTCTTCAACGATTTGATTCTTTTTCAGTTAGACACAAAATGCTAGAGTAACTCAGTGGGACAGGCAGCATCAGTGGAGAGAAGGAATGGGTGACGTTTCGGGTCAAGACCCTTTTTCAGACTGAGGACCCAGTCTGAGATTTTGTCTGATCCGTAGAGATGCTGCCTGTCCCACTGAGTTACTCCAGCATTTTGTGTATATGTTCCTTGCGGACACAGCCTCGTCCCCTTTTTGATCCATGGGTAATCAGTGAGTGCTCCGAAGGAAATCTCTCTAGGGCAGCCAAGGCCACCAGGAAAACTAGCAAGGTCAGGGATGTTGGGTTTGGGCAGGTGTTGGAACCCATTAAGGAGGCCCCATCACACTAATAGGAAGAAAGTGCAGTGTGCACTCAGCAATAGAACATTTGTGTAGCCTGAACAGGTTATGCCAATGGAGTGGGGCCGGCCATGACAACACTCCCAACGTTGTAGGATCTTCTATTGTGATGGTGAATCTGCATCATCCTAATGCTCTTGTTGGGAAGTCAGGCAGTTGGATTTTTCTGCCCTACTCTCCAGATGTTAGCCTCTTTATTGGAATCTTCTTTATTTATTGAGCTTGCGAAATATGCATGGGAGTATCAGTGCAGTTAGTAATGAGGAACAAAAATGACATGAAATGTATCATCATTACTACCACAGCTGCGTAATACCAATACTCCTGTCCACACCCAGAGCAGAAGAGATTAGAAACCTTATTCAAACCATCATATAAACAGTGGCCTTTAAGGAGTGTTTGAGGATTAGAAACAGGGGGATTTGGGTAGGAGTTCCCAGGAATGGCCCGGAGGTAGAGTGGACAAGTACTGTCCACGATCATGCAGTTATTCTACTGAATGAACCTGCAGATGATCCAGGACAGCTCTTGGTGTAAAGATTCAGTTGACGCAAGCGTGGCTGATGCACGTTTGAAAGTAAATGTCAAATCAGTATTGGACACGAACTGCTGAAGTAACTCTGCGGGACAGGCAGCATCTCTTCAGTCTGAAGAAAGGTCTCGGCCCAAAACGTCACCCATTCCTTCTTCCCAGAGATGCTGCCTGCCACGCTAAGTTACTCCAGCATTTTGTGTCTATCTTCAGTTTAAATCAGCATCTGCAGTTCCTCCCCATGCAAATCTGTATTGGAGATTGTTTGTATTCATGATCCACCCACATCACAGACAAACCAACGATCATTTTTCTTCCCTGCAATTTGCCTCATGAGAAAACTACACTGCAAAAGTCTTGGAACGAGCACAAGCAGGTAGATCAGATGTAGGTGTGGCAGGGCCAGGTTGAATTCTACTGGTTTATACACAGGGTGCAGTGAAAGAAATGACTGGGGAGTGCAGCGTAGGTTTACAAGATTAATTCCCGGGATGGCGGGACTGTCATATGCTGAGAGAATGGAGCAGCTGGGCTTGTACACTCTGGAGTTTGGAAGGATGAGAGGATATCTCATTGAAACATATAAGATTGTTATGGGTTTGGACATGCTAGAGGCAGGAAACATGTTCCCGATGTTTGGGGAGTCCAGAACCAGGGGCCACAGTTTAAGAATAAGGGGTAAGCCATTTAGAACGGAGACGAGGAAACTCTTTTTCTCACAGAGAGTTGTGAGTCTGTGGAATTCTCTGCCGCAGAGGGAGATAGAGGCAGGTTCTCTGGATGTTTTCAAGAGAGAGTTAGATAGGGCTCTTAAAGATAGCAGAGTCAGGGGATATGGGGAGAAGGCAGGAACGGGGTACTGATTGGGGATGATCAGCCATGATCACAATAAATGGCGGTGCTGGCTCGAAGGGCCGAATGGCCTACTCCTGCACCTATTGTCTCTTGTCTATTGTCTTATAGGTAAGACAACCAGTATCAAGCATTCCCACTCTTCTTCCCCTTACCCTAATTCCCAGTCTGAGAACCTAGTTCACACGAGTTTAGTTTAGTTTAGAGAAACAGTGCAGAAACAGGCCCTTCAGCCCACCGAAGCCATGCTGACCAACGATCCCCATACACTTGAACTATCCTACAAAGCACAATTTTTACCAAAGTCACTTAACCTACAAACTTGTACATCTTTGGAATGTGGGAGGAAATGGGAGCACTCGCGGAAAACCCACGCAGGACATGGTGAGAACATGCAAACTCCGTACAGACTGCACCCGTTGTCAGGATCGAACTCAGGTCTCTGGCACTGTAAGGCAGCAACTCTACCGCTGCGCCACCATGGCCACAATCATTCCTGTAGGGACTCCAAATTTGATACGAATCTCTTCAGTGAAGCCGGCACCTTTATAACTTTTGTTTCTCTGAAGTAACATTTTTAAGTCTGTGGAAGAATTGTCCGTATCATGTTGTTACTATTCCCTCTGCCAACTCATAAATTGCCATCATCTTCAATCATGCAATCATTACGTCTTGCCGACACTCAGCACTTTATGCATCCGTGTGCGTGTGTGACTCAGTTCAATCAGATTTTGGTTCTGAGTTAAGGGTAAGGATTTAAGCAGGTTTAATGGTCAGAGACCACACAGATTGAAATTGCTCCCACGAGTACCCTTAGCTCGTCTATTTTTACAAAGTGAAACCGTATGGAATCTCATAAAAAGGACTGTGAAACATTAAAACTCATGTGATCTGCCAGCGCCTTTAATATCCTTGCATGACCCAAATAATCCTTTCACTGGGTGCCCAGAGGGAGTAACTTCATTGAAGTATTGTCCCAAGACATTTGCAGCCACTGCCGCAGGTGACTGCAGTTCACAGGTTAGACCAGAATGAAGCCTATATTCTCCAGTCACCCAGCTACTGAGTAAACTTGTGGAACTCATTACCACAGAGGGATGTGGAGGCCAAGTCAGTGGATATGTTTAAGGCAGAGATAGACAAGTTCTTGATTTAGAACCGGTGTCAAGGGTTATGGGGACTAGGCAGGAAACATAGAAACATAGAAACATAGAAATTAGGTGCAGGAGTAGGCCATTCGGCCCTTCGAGCCTGCACCGCCATTCAATATGATCATGTGCTGATCATCCAACTCAGTATCCCGTACCTGCCTTCTCTCCATACCCCCTGATGCCCTTAGCCACAAGGGCCACATCTAACTCCCTCTTAAATATAGCCAATGAACTGGCCTCAACTACCCTCTGTGGCAGAGAGTTCCAGAGATTCACCACTGTCTGCGTGAAAAAAGTTCTTCTCATCTCGGTTTTAAAGGATTTCCCCTTTATCCTTAAGCTGTGACCCCCTTGTCCTGGACTTCCCCAACATTGGGAACAATCTTCCTGCATCTAGCCTGTCCAACCCCTTAAGAATTTTGTAAGTTTCTATAAGATCCCCTCTCAATCTCCTAAATTCTAGAGAGTATAAAACCAAGTCTATCCAGTCTTTCTTCATAAGACAGTCCTGACATCCCAGGAATCAGTCTGGTGAACCGTCTCTGCACTCCCTCTATGGCAATAATGTCCTTCCTCAGATTTGGAGACCAAAACTGTACGCAATACTCCAGGTGTGGTCTCACCAAGACCCTGTACAACTGCAGTAGAACCTCTCTGCTCCTATACTCAAATCCTTTTGCAATGAAAGCTAACATACCATTCGCTTTCTTTACTGCCTGCTGCACCTGCATGCCTACCTTCAATGACTGGTGTACCATGACACCCAGGTCTCGCTGCATCTCCCCGTTTCCCAATCGGCCACCATTTAGATAATAGTCTGCTTTCCTGTTTTTGCCACCAAAATGGATAACCTCACATTTATCCACATTATACTGCATCTGCCAAACATTTGCCCACACACCCAGCCTATCCAAGTCACCCTGCAGTCTCCTAGCATCCTCCTCACAGCTAACACTGCCCCCCAGCTTAGTGTCATCCGCAAACTTGGAGATATTGCCTTCAATTCCCTCATCCAGATCATTAATATATATTGTAAATAGCTGGGGTCCCAGTACTGAGCCTTGGGGTACCCCACTAGTCACTGCCTGCCATTGTGAAAAGGACCCGTTTACTCCTACTCTTTGCTTCCTGTTTGCCAGCCAGTTCTCTATCCACATCATGTGGAAAATGGGATTAGGAGGCAGAGATCAGCCATGATTGAATGGCGGAGTAGACTCGACGGGCCGAATAGCCTAATTCCACGCCTATGAAACTTGTGAAACTTGGTATTTTTGATTGAAATATAAGAGCATTATAATAGACACAAAGTGCTGGAATAACTCAGCGGATCAGGCAACATCTCTGCAGAAAAAGGATGGGTGACGTTTCGGTTTGGAACCTCAAAGAAGGTGGATCATCATTTTAATCTTCATCTGGGTGCAAGTAAATCAATTAATAGGCAATAATAAATCATTACACATGCAAAATCAGTGGTGTGTCTAAACTGCTGCTATGGATTTGAGGAGCTGCAGACCCTTGACTGGGATAGAGTCTGGACAGAGTCATCATCGCATGGAATGTCTGTACTAGACTCCTGTGGAAGTAAACAAGGTTTCACCTGCCAAAGTTGCACTGGCAGGGCTGGAGAAGTTCTGAGGCAAATCCCAGCTCGTGTCTAACATTAGATCCCCATGAACACACTTTCTAGTCGGGCCCATTGGCTTGTAATGGTTTCTTGTTGCTATCTCTAGGGTCCTGAGGCCAGTGATGACATGAGCCTGAGACGACCTATTTTGCTTCACATGTGGACTCATCCTAACTGACTTGGAACCCTAAATGCAAATAATAATTACATCACCGTCTATATCTCTCGTTACCCTTTCCCCTGACTCTCAGTCTGAAGAATGGTCTCGACCCGAAACGTCACCCATTCCTTCTCTCCAGAGATGCTGTCTGTCCCACTGAGTTACTCCAGCTTTTTGTGTCTATCTTCCGTTTAAACCGGCATCTGCAGTTCCTTCTTACACATAATAATTTTGAGCATAGTTTTTAAAAACCCATTGTGGCTGGGGTAAATATGCTTTCAACAATAGTATCGCATGCACTTCTGCCCATGGTTCAAAGGGTATCATGCTAACCTAACATGCCACCCTAACATGCACAGAAAGGCTACTTACTATGCTTCATGACCTGTAATGATTTGTTAAGTGTAGGAATGAACTGCAGATGTTAGTTTAAATCGAAGATAGGCACGAAAAGCTGGAGTAACTCAGCGGGTCAGACAGCATCTCTGGATAGAAGGAATGGGCGATGTTTCGGGGACACAAAACGCTGGAGTAACTACTCACCGTCACGAAGGCATCATCTATTCCTTCTCTCCAGAGATGCTGTATGACCCGCTGAGTTACTCCGGCTTTTTGTGTCCATTTATGATTTATTAATTGTTCCATGTAACCAAATACCCCACTCAGTAGGTTGGAGGTGTAAGCTTGGTGAGTAGTTGAGGGATGATGGTGAGTGAAGAATTGTTATGTGGAGCACTGTGCTTACATAGTACCAAAATATACTCCTATATAAGGAGGAGAGTGCCTTAGTTGTATTGGCCATGTGGTGACCGATGATATAAATGAAACAAATAATTCAGTTCTGAAGGAGTGTGACAGCCAGTGTCCAAAGTAATAATCTCTGAAATACTGCTTGAGCCATGTACAAATTGGCATAGGGGCAATGAGAGCAGAAGGTTGAATGTGTGGCTCCAAGCCATGTGTGACAGAAATGGGTTTCAATTCAAGGGGCCATTGGCATCACCATTGGGGCTGCTCTGTTGAGATGGGCTTCCCTTGAATCACACTGGGATCATAAGATCATACGTGATAGGAGTAGAATTAGGCCATTCAGCCCATCAAGTCTACTCGACCATTCAATCATGGCTGATCTATCTCTCCCTCCCAACCCCATTCTCCTGCCTTCTCCCCATAACCCTTGACACCCGTACTAATCACGAACCTATCTCCGCCTTAAATATATCCACTGACTTCGCCTCCACAGCCTTCTGGCCACAGATTCACCACCCTCTGAATAAATAAATTTTTCATCATCTCCTTCCTAAAGGAACATCCTTTAATTCTGAGGCTACGACCTCTCGTCCTAGATTCCCTGCACTAGTGGAAACATCCTCTCCACATCCACTCTGTCCAAGCCTTTCACTATTCTGTACGTTTCAATGAGGCACCTCCAGGATCAATGTCCCAATGGGGGGGGGGGGTCGTGGATAGGTGGGTTGTAGGATTCTTTGATGGGGAATTTCATAAATTTGAAAAGATGATAAGTGCAGGCTTGAGATAATGATTTGTGTGTCAGGAATGAGCAGTGCATAGACTTAGAACAGTAAAAAGAGTTGATAGACCAAACTAAATACTCCTTATTTGAATGTACACAGGCTTTGTCACAACAAAAAACCCAAATTGATGGTACAAATAGCAATAACATGGTCGTAGAATGAATTGCTGCTTTTGAGAGATGGTTGCAAAGTCACAATAGACCACATGAAATAATCTGGACTTTGTGATTTTCAATAAGATGGGTATTCTAGTTATGATCAAGTAGCTTTTATAATAAAGACTGGAATAGGCAGTAAAAAGGAAGGTCTTTGCTTAAGAAAATCAAGAAGTCACATTTATTTTGGTGAAGCTAAGAAAGGTGGGACAATTAGCCCCAATTAGGGTAATTTGGGTTCATGATTAAAGATGCCTTAGTACAAATATACAGAGGCCTGGTGACAGTATCTCTCAAATATCCTGCCTCAAATAATCTCAGCAAGGGGGAGACCTTGCGTGAGAGAGGGAGTGCTTCAAGGTTTATTCGAATGATTTTTGAGGTAGGATGAGCTTGTTCCTGGGTGCCTGATTAAGCAGACTAGTCCGATACTCTCTTGAGTTTAGAAGAAGGAGATACGATTCCATTGGAAGGCTGCCATGTTTTACAGGATAGATGGATTGGTGGCACGGTGGCGCAGCGGTAGAGTTGCTGCCTTACTGCGGTAGAGACCTGGGGTCTATCCTGACTATGGGTACTGTCTGTACGGAGTTTGCACATCCTCGCAGGAGGTTCTTGACCCTTGACTGTGTGTGCTGATTTTCGTGACCTTCACGTGCAATTGTAACAAGCCCAGCTCACCCCTTCCTGACTTCAGCTGAGTCAAGAAGTACCGTGGACTAAAACTGGAAGCTTCACGGGCACGAAACGTCACCCATTCCTTCTCTCCAGTCCCGCTGAGTTACCCCAGCGTTTTGTGTCTATCTTCTAGTTGTCAACATGGCTTAATTTAGAGATTCCGTGCTCCTGGGAAAGTTTCTCACTGCCAGAGGCTTAACTGATTCTCTGTAATATTCCTTCTGAACTCACAAGAGACTATCCTTAAATGGCAGTCGTTCTCACAAAGCTCCACTTTTTATTTCAAAGTTAGCTCAACTTTGCACAGTTGACTTGTTACACGACTGTTTCAGAATTATTACTTGAAACCGACCAGGATTAAGGACAGGTTGAAGGCAGATGCAAGACATTTTGTTTTCTTCTAAGATGCAGAGTTTAACCTTGCCAAAATTCCAATATGTTTTGATAAGACTTTTCTTTGGAAGCCTGCCAGACAATTTTACTCTGCCTGGTATTCCCATGATACTGCCTGCAATGACATTCCACGGCTGATCAAGCCAAACCCTTGGTAGTCAATAAAAGAGACAGGAACAAAAAGAAACCCTGAAAGCCTGAATAAAATGCCCAGGAAACACAACTACAGTCTCACAACTCCACGTTTAAAACAGGCTCAGCATTTGTACGTATATTGGTACAACCCTAAACTCGGAATTTGCAGATAAATGTCGTGGGATTAAAAAAAATGTTTGTAGATCCTCAACATTAGTATTTGTTTGAATGTTGTTTCCCGACCTATACAGCTGTATTAATGATGTGGCTTAGAGTAGTGACAACAGCAACATCATTAAAAGCGGTTATAAAATGCCTCAAATCATCGGTTGCAGGGATTTTATATTAATTTGTGTGGAGGCAAAATATTTAAATAACAATCCATTGAAACTGGAGGTATAAAGTTAAGTGTCAAGAATGTGTAGGAAGGAACTGCAGATGTGGTTTATACCAAAGATAGACACAAAATGCTGGAGTAACTCAGCGGGTCAGACAGCATCTCTGAAGAAAAAAATAGGTGACGTTTCGGGTTCGGACCAGAGAGTCTGAAGAAGGGTCTCAACCCGAAACGTCACCTATTCCTTTTCTCCAGAGATGCTGTCTGTCACGCTGAGTTACTCCAGCGTTTTGTGTCAAGAATGTTTAGTTGGCAGATGCACTGGGATCGGAACAATGACTTTCTTACTTGCTGTTGTTTTATCAACATACAACATTGAACATTATCAATGGACACAAAATGCTGGTGTAACTCAACGGAACAGGCAGCATCTCTGGCAAACAGATCCTTCAACCCACCATGTCCGTGTTGAACCTGATGCCAAGATAAACTGACCTTCTCTGCCTGCATGTAATCCATATCCCTCACATTATGGATATCCATTCCCAGCATATCCATGTGCCTCTCCATGGACAGGCAGCTTAACATGAATAACACCACAAATAAATCCACACCACAAATATATGCACAATGGCAATGTAAGGGTTTGAACTCAATGTAAAGATAAAAATTGAAGTAGAAAGCTGGTACCAGCAGGAGTGCCATGTGATGCTAGAATGGGTCAGTCTGAAGAAGGATCTCAACCCGAAATGTCGCCTATTCCTTTTCTCCAGAGAAGTTGCCTGCCCCCTTGAGTTACTACAGCATTTTGTGTCTACAATGTAAACCAGCATCTACATTCCTAGCAAAAGGATTTGAGTATAGGATATCCATTCTACTGCAGTTGTACAGGGTCCATGTGAGACCACACCTGGACATTGCGTACAGTTTTTTTGGTCTCCAAATCTGAGGAAGGACAATTGCCATAGAGGGAGTGCAGAGAAGGTTCACCAGACTGATTTCTGGGATGTCAGGACTGTCTTATGAAGAAAGACTGGATAGACTTGGTTTATACTCTCTAGAATTTAGAAGATTGAGAGAGAAGTTATAGAAACTTACAAAATTCTTAAGGGGTTGGACAGGCTAGATGCAGGAAGATTGCTCCCGATGTTGGGGAAGTCCAGGACAAGGGTTCACAGCTTAAGGATAAGGGGGAAATCCTTTAAAACCGAGATGAGAAGAACTTTTTTCACACAGAGAGTGGTGAGTCTCTGGAACTCTCTGCCGCCGAGGGTAGTCGAGGCCAGTTCATTGTCTATATTTAAGAGGGAGTTAGATGTGGCCCTTGTGGCTAAGGGGATCAGAGGGTATGGAGAGAAGGCAGGTACGGGATACTGAGTGGATACTCCATGATCTTTCTGGCGGTCAGGCTCGAAGGGCCGAATGAAACTCCTGCACCATTTCTATGTTTTATGTTTCTATTCCTACACTGATTATTATTAATTTCCTAGCTGGAGAAACTCAGCGGGTGCGGCAGTATCTATGGAGTGAAGGAATAGGCGAAGTTTTGGGTCGAGACCCTTCTTCAGCTACGTCACCTATTCCTTCTCTCCATAGCTGCTGCCTCACCCGCTGAGTTTCTCCAGCATTTTTGTCTACCTTTGATTTTTCCAGCATTTGCAGTTCCTTCTTAAACATTATTAATTTCCTAATAACCTTTAAGGATGAATCCCACTTCCATGTGTGTGTGTGTGTGTGTGTGTCCTGCTAAATCAGTCCCATCCAAACGAGGTACAGAAAATGAATTCAGATGTCCATGCCTTGAAAATAAATAATTAAAACAAACCTTTGCCATTCTCCAGGGAAAGATTGTACTGCAGCAAGTGAATGAATCTCAGGTGTCCAGGCAACCCTGGGCAGTAAAGAGGCATGAGGAGATAAATATGCAACTTGTCTAAGAACAGGACCGCTAATGCCCACTGAGCCTTTGTAAAGAGTTTTAATTGGCTGAAATACTACAAAGAGCCCCCCAGCTTCTGGTTACAGGCTAGGAGCAATGGCATGGCTATAGGGAGTCTATAAAACACAACAGGTCATAGGGGTTGCCTTCACCAAAGTGTTGGACACAGCTTCTATCTAATTTTACTACAAAGTGCGATACTACCAGGGTAACAGAAGCACCGAGGGTTGGGAGTGGGCCAAGAGAGGTGGGGAACGCTAGAATAATGGGTTGAACACTATGCGGTAGTTAACGTTTCTGTTTTCATTATTACTGTCACAGTTGAGCGTCATGAGATAGTTCAGATACGTTTCGGAGAAGTATCTGTCTTTGCCACATCTGCAGCCATGATCACATTGAATGGCGGTGCTGGCTCGAAGGGCCGTATGGCCTACTCCTGCACCGATTGTCTATTGAGACACGATTTGCCCCTCTGCCTACACAGTAACCCAAGAACCTCATTGGAACCCTGCACTCTTGGCTTGGCTCAGCGATAACATTCTGGCTTCTGTGAGAAAAGCCTGTGAATTTGGGCCTAACTAGAGGATTTGAAAGAATAGGCTGTCCTCGAGCACTGGGTTGAGAGAGCTGTAAATGGTCAGAAGTGCCGCCTCTCGGATAGTATGTTACTGGGGTTGCCTGCAGTAAGGCAGGGCTTGAACAGATCATTATCTTCGATCATCTTTATTCTCAACATCACTTATCTGCATTAACCACATAATTCCTCGATTGACAATATCCAAAAATCTCAGGAGGATAAAATAATGAATAATGAAAAATAGCCAAACCCCAAATTTTGAGATAGTCCGCGCTGATACCCAGGCCCAGATGCAACCAGTCAGTCTGTACCCACTGATTACATGATTACATGCTTGCAAGATATGCACTCATCTTGGTTCTTGGTTCTTGGGTCCTCCAAAATATTCCAACTGGAATTTAAACTGGAGGTGGTGAAGGGAGGGATTAAGCCAGAAAGGGTATAAAGAACACACACTATAGAATTTAACATAAAATTCATAGCAAAAGGATTTGAGTATAGGAGCAGGGAGGTTCTACTGCAGTTGTACAGGGTCTTGGTGAGACCACACCTGGAGTATTGCGTACAGTTTTGGTCTCCAAATCTGAAGAAGGACATTATTGCCATAGAGGGAGTGCAGAGAAGGTTCACCAGACTGATTCCTGGGATGGCAGGACTGTCTTATGAAGAAAGACTGGATAGACTTGGTTTATACTCTCTAGAAGTTAGGAGATTGAGAGGGGATCTTATAGAAACGTACAAAATTCTTAAGGGGTTGGACAGGCTAGATGCAGGAAGATTGTTCCCGATGTTGGGGAAGTCCAGGACAAGGGGCACAGCTTAAGGATAAGGGGGAAATCCTTTAAAACCGAGATGAGAAGAACATTTTTCACACAGAGAGTGGTGAATCTCTGGAACTCTCTGCCACAGAGGGTAGTTGAGGCCAGTTCATTGACTATATTTAAGAGGGAGTTAGATGTGGCCCTTGTGGCTAAGGGGATCAGGGGGTATGGAGAGAAGGCAGGTACGGGATACTGAGTTGGATGATCAGCCATGATCTTATTGAATGGCGGTGCAGGCTCGAAGGGCCGAATGGCCTACTCCTGCACCTATTTTCTATGTTTCTATGTTTCTGAAACATCCCCACACAGCAGAATCAAAGTTTCCCACTGTGTGGGAAGGCACCAAAGTCAGTCTCTTCCTCCACTGTTCCTCGTGGTCAGGGCCTCCCCAAGCCCTCCGCAGTTGCAGCTACGGGTGGCCCGATGTCCAGGACCGCTCGCCGGGGTGATACAAGTCCGACGTCGGGGCTGCGGGACGTCCTTCTATGGTATCCTTCCACAGTCAAATAGTCTATTTTGCTGAGTTGGCCTTTACATGCAGAAGCCCACTAGAGTGAAGTGGCTCACATTTCCAAACACTTTGGAAATTCCTTCGCAATGAAGAGAAATGGTTCAATAATTAAATTTGTGTAGGAAGGAAATGCAGCTGCGGGGTTACACCAAAGATAGTCACAACATGCTGGAGTAACTCAGCTGAACAGGCAGCATCTCTGGATAGACGGAATGGGTAACCTGAAACGTCACCCAATCCTTCTCCCCAGAGATGCTGCCTGTCCCGCTGAGTTACTCCAGCATGTTGTGTCTAACAATAAAGCTTGTTCTACTGCGTTGCTCCTGACCATTGGCAGGTGAGTTCCATTGAACCTAGTTCTTGTGCGGCTTGTCTCAGAATGTGAAACTTTTGCCTGACCTGTTGCTAGGACATGGGTGGGAAGTTAAAGTACGGAACTGGTGTGCGTGGGGAATGTTCCAAGTTTCATACAGGCAAGATTGGCACTGAGAGAGCCTGCAGGAAACATCAACATTTCTGTGTCGGAAGGAACTGCAGACGCTGGTTTACACTGAAGACAGGCACAAAACGCTGGAGTAACTCAGCGGGACGAGTAAGAGACAGATGCTGCCAGTCCCGCTGCGTCTATCTTAGTCATGTCTGTGTTCAACCTTGAATTAAAGTATTTCCCGTACCACACACATTTGTTTGAAACTTCTGTGTAACTGATCAAAAACAAATGGATCAAGGCTTGGGAAGTGTTGTAAGTGTCTCTGCTGTAATGCCCCATCATCTCACTGCACCTGACTACATAATGAGTCAATAATAGAGGTTGTTATGATCTGCAATCTAACCAAAGGAGCTGAGGTGATTAATATATGAAAATGTATATGTGGAATGACAACAAGTGAATGTAACTGTGTGGGGTACATGGGAACAATTTACACACTGTAAACTACTCCCAGTTCAAATAGTTTGGGCACATCTTCATGAATAGCCATGAGAGCAAAACAACCCCACTGAGATAGAGGGCATCCTGATAATATTTCACATAACACCAGAGATGAAAGTAACTTATGAACCAGCTTCTACTCCCAAGGTTTGAACCCTGTACACCTTTGTTCTTTGAATCTCTTGCCTCTCCCAAACAGCATCTCTGAAGAAAAGGAATAGCTGACGTTTCGGGTCGAGAACTTTCTTCAGATTGAAAGTCGGGGACTGAGACCTCTAGACTGAGAAAAGGGTCTCGACCCGAAACATCACCTATTCCTTTTCTGCAGAGATGCTGTCTGACTTGCAGAGTTACTCCAGCTTTTTGTGTCTATCAGAGTTAGTATTGGCATTGGTTTTGGCACGTGCATTGTGGGCTAGAGGCCGATTCCAGTGCTGTACTGTTCAATGTTCTATCATGCATTTAGTTGCTGGTGCCCTGTGTTTTTTAGTGTCAGGACAATGCAAAGAGTTTCGCAGTTTGTCACAATACCCTCAAACAGGGAGAGAGGAAGAAATTGGGGAGAGGAAATGATTAATATTTTACAATGAAACCTCAATAATTGGATAATGTTTTGTAAAACATGCCAAATATTAAACAGAAATGGCTAAAATCTTCCCACAATAATTATGCCTCAGGGGAAGGTGGGAGATCTCCATTTTTTATTCTCTCCCACTGCTCTCATTCCAAAATGTTCCCACTAGGTTTAGCAGACCCGAGTGTAATTTTTAGACCACTGTTGCCTCAAATGCAAATCGCTAAGTGAGTGACCTTTCCTAAAGCAGCAATTAAAATGGAATGTGAACTCTAGAACCGCAGTGCTCAGAATGTAATATATGAAAGCATGTTTCACATTTGGCCATTCGGAATTTTAGGATCTGCAGCCAGCCAAATGAAACAGTCTCCCATCATGAATTATAGCAGTTAGGAGGTCAGGGAAAATGGATGTTAATATCGTATGTTGGAATTGGAAGGAAGCAAATAATATGTGTTGCCAATTTCCAATGTCTGAGCGTATATTGTGTTATTATGAATTTGGAGGGAGGTAGTCATTCCTACTTGCAGTCTACATATTGGACAAGTGGCGGTTCCTTGCGCAAGCTTCAACAGTCAACTTGTTACGCATCAAGTTATAAAAATGTGAGGGGAATAGATAAGGTGAATGCGTAAAGTCTTTTACCCATGGGAGGGGAATCAAGAACAAGAGGACATATGTTTAAGGAGTGTGTGGCAAGATTTAATACAATTTTGAGAGACATCTTTTTCACTCAGAAGAAGGTGGGTATATGGAACGAGCTACCTGTAACAGGATTAAAGACACTTGGACAGATTTATATTACTTTAGAGTTTAGAGATACAGCATAAAAACAGGCTCTTTAGCCCACTGAGTCCGCGCCGACCAGCGATCCCCACACATTAACACTATCCTACACACACTCGGGGCAATTTACATTTACACCAAGCCAATTAACCTACAAACCTGTACGTCTTTGGAGTGTGGGAGAAAACCAAAGTTATCGAAGGAAACTCATGCAGTCTCGGGGGGAAGGTACAAACTCCGTAGTGGGGATCACACAAGGGCCTCTGCTGCTGTAAGTGCTGTGAGGCAGCAACTCTACCGCTGCACCACTGTGCCGCCCCAGGATATAGGCCAAACACAGGCACATGCGACTAGGTTAGATGGGGCATCTTCGTCAGCAGAGACGCAGATGGACTGAAGGGCATGTTTGTGCTGTCTGTCTCGATGACTCTATCTGCTCAGCATGCGTGGGACTCCGGGGAGTTCAGCTCCAATCTGTTACTGAACCTCCCTAATTACATTCCACTGATTAGTCGCGTGTGATACATCACTAACACTTTGATTGGCATCTTGTACCAGGGAGTTGTAGGCTCAAAGCAAGGGCTAAACTGATCCAGTCTGCATTGATTAACACCTCCTTCAGACCTGCCAAATGCATTCCTCATCTTTTTATGTTCCACGTCCAATGTAGGGTCAGTGAGCAAAAACAACCCTTCCGTTTCTTCGCAGTTACTGCATGACCAACTAAATATCTCTGATAATGATCATTGGTATTTTGTTGTCCAGATAGCTTTAATTTAGTTTAGTTTAGTTTAGAGATACAGCGTGGAAATAGGCCCTTCGACCCACAAGAGTCCGCGCCAACCTGCGATCCCCACACACTAACATTATCCTACACACACTTGGGACAATTTGCATTTATACCAAGCCAATTAATCTACAAACCTGTACGTCTTTGGAGTGTGGGAGGAAACCGAAGATCCCCGAGAAAACCCGCGCAGGTCACGGGGAGATCTACAGGTTCACCCGTGTCTCTGGCGCTGCAAGCTGTAAGGCAGAAACTCTACCGCTGCGCCACCGTGCCGCACAGTGGAGACTCAGTCGGTGATTGGACCCAAACCAAATATTGATAAACTTAAGGATTTCAAAAGATTAGTCAGATATCGATATTATTCCATGAAATATGAGTGGAAAATCATCCATGCTCCTGCTGAATGATGAAACAGGCTTGAGATGCCAAAAGCCCTCCTCCTTTATAGATTTCTCTTCTCCTTATGTTCCATGTCCAATGTAAGATCAGTGAGCAAAAAAAAACAACCTGTTTCTCCAGAGCTACTGCATGACCAGCTCAATATTTACTGAACGTTTTTTTTTTCCTTCCGCCCACAATATTTAATATTTAAAAGAATATGTGATTGTGTTTATAGTTTGTTTGGTTGTTTGTTTGTTTCTTTTTGCACAAAGTCCGCGAGCATTGCCACTTTTCATTTCACTGCACATCTCGTATGTGTACGTGACGAATAAACTTCTTGACTTGACTTGAAATATTTCTGTTTATTTTCTGTTCTTTTTTAAATGCAATACTGCCCCTTGATTGTGGTTGCCAGAACTGGAGGAATCTGAGTTTAAATACAGTTTCATAACGTGCGTGAATGTCAATTGTGGCAACATTTTTAATCAAGCTGGGATTTCAAATGTCAGGTCATCTCGACCTTGCTTAATCCCAGAGGCCAAATCGTGAAATTCCGCTGCTGATCTACCATGGGGGGCTCTGCATCAAACAACACATGTGTTATTGCTTCCTGGTTGCTCGAAAGATGCTCCTTTCCTTCAGGTCCCAAGGGGAGTGATATAGGAAGTTAATGCACCATGTTCCCTTCATTTCATCCCCAGCACCAAGCATTACACATCCGTTCAAGTACTGGTTCACAGGGATATTTGGCATTGTTTTCAAAAATGGAGCCTGCAGATAAGAAGCCCAAATTGACCATGTCCCGCTTCCATTTTTCCCGTGGACGTATCCCAAATCCCGCTGTTCCTGGATAACCAGTAGTCAATTTTGTTATTGTTCATTTTATGGAATGTGGGCATTGTTGGCAAGGGTAGGCACGGTGGCGCAGCGGTAGAGTTGCTGCCTGACAGTGCCAGAGACAATCCTGACTACGGGTGCTGTCTGTGTTGTTCGTTCTCCCCGTGACCTGCGTGAGTTTTCTCTGGGATCTTCAGTTTCCTCCCACGCTCCAAAGACATACAGGTTTGTAGGTTAATTGGCTTGGTATAATTGTAAATTGTCCCCGGTGTGTGTAGGGAGGGTAGTGTTAATGTGCGGGGATGGATGGTCGGTGCGGACACGGTGGGCCGAAGGGCCTGTTTCCGCGCTGCATCTCTACACCAAACTGAAGTGGCATTTATTATTCATCTCCCCACTGAATAGTTTGCTGGGCAATCTGAGGGTCAGTCACATTGATGTTGAATGAGGTAGAGGCCAGACTGGGTAATATCAGTAGCTTTCCATCTCTCAATGCAACATGAAAGAATATTTCTCCTGTCCTTGTTACACCAGATTATTGGGCAGCACAGTGGTATAGCCACTGCCTCACAGCGCCAGAGACTTGGGTTCGATCCTGTCCTCAGGTGCTGCCAATGTGAAGTTTGCACGTTCTCCCTGTGACCACATGGGTTTTCCCCATGGTGCTTCCATTTCCTCTCACAACTCAAGACTTGAGGATTTGCACGTTAATTGGCCCCTGTAAACTTCATCATGGTAGCCTGTATGCAATGCTGGGTGAAAAGTAGGTTTACAATGTGAATGTTAATTTATAGTCTGTGTGGACTCGGTGGGCCAAATGGCCTGTTTCCATGCTGTATATTGTAATCAATCAATTAAATTAACACCTCAAATTATCCAGGTGGGGGATTTGAACTCTTGCCTTCAGATTTGAACCCCAACATTTTTCCAGTAAGCCCATTATGCCGCCACTGTTAAGAGTGCCTCATTGTCATATGTATTGAAAATTGAACAATGCAATTCTTACTACTACAGCTTAACAGACCTGTAACTGCAAGATAAACAAATAACATATTTTCAGAAATTAATAAATTAATATCCATAAGAATGCAAAAGCATGGTCTGGAGTGCAACCAAAGACACGGTCTATTGTTGCTGAGTCTTAAACCGAAGACAGACACAAAATGCTGACTGGAGTAAGTTAGTGGGACAGGCAGTATCTCTGGAAAGAAGGAATGCGAGGTTTCAGGTCGAGACCCTTGTTCTGACCCATCTGAAGAAGGGTCTCGACCCGAAAGGTCACCCATTCCTTCTCTCCAGTGATGCTGCCTGTCCCGCTGAGTAACTCCAGCAAGTTGTGTCCATCTTCATCTTCAAGATGCAGTTGGTTGCTGGGAAGAAGCTATTCTTGAACCTGGTTGTCATGGTATTCAGGCTCCTGTTCCTTCTTCCCGATGGTAGGAGTGAAATGTGAACATGGTCGGGGTGGTGTTGGGGGTTTGATGATATTGACTGCAATCAGTGGATTTTGTGCAATCACTAATACACACAATGTGACCGACCTTCACAATTGTGGATCTGCAGTGTATTGCCACAGCTGACACTGTTCCCCCATAGCTCCACCGACACATGTTTGCTCCTGATTGTGATTGCTGGGTGGGTGAGGTTTGCATATTCTCTCCATGACAACATAGCGTTTGTCCAGGTGATGAAATTAACCCTTCATTTCCCAAAAAAGGGCAGCACGATGGCACAGCAGTCGAGTTGCTGCCTTACAGTGCCAGAGACCTGGGTTCAATCCTGACTACGGGTGCTTGTGTGTACGGAGTTTGTACGTTCTCCCCATGACCTGCGTGGGTTTTCTCCGGCTGCTCCGGTTTCCTCCCACACTCCAAAGACGTACAGGTTTGTAGCTTAATTGGCTTGGTATCATTGTAAATTGTCCCTCGTGTGTGTAGGGTAGTGTTAGTGTGCGGGGATTGCTGGTCGGCGCGGACAAAGAATCTGTGGAGTGTAAAGGGCCTGTCCCACTGTACGAGGTAATTCAAGAGTTCTCCCGAGTTTCCCCTGATTCGAACTCGGAGATTTATGGTAATAGCTGCTTGTAGGGACTCGGGGCTCTCGTGGACATTTTTCAACATGTTGAAAAAACTTCACGAGCTTACCGTGTTTCCGGAGTACCTGCCGTTAGCACTATGAGCCGCTAAGTGATGTCCCGAGCTCCGACGTACCTGCTACGTCCATTCTACATACTTACCATGAGTTTGATTTTTTTTTTAAACTCGGGAGAGCTCTTGGGTAAACTTGTACAGTGGGACAGGCCCTTTAAAGGACAGCTGTAAATTACCCGTTAGTGTAGTCTAACGGCAAAACTCTCAAAGTTTTGCCGTTAGACTACACTAGTCTAACTACGCGCATCACATGTGCATCACAGCGTGCGTGATGTCGCGTAATGACTTGCAAATGATGCTAAGTGGGACAGGCCCTTTAGGAGCAGGAACTAGATGGGATTGCTCCTCTCCCCAGGGGCATGGCATGGAACCAATGGGTTAAATGGCCTCCTTCTCTCCCAGTATAAGGTGACATGATCATGTTTCAATATGAAAACAGTTAAAATTAAACTGGGTCTCCCTGGTTACTGGTTTTAAAAGGGGGTTCAATTCATTGGTTTATACGGATGAGGCATTTGGATTTTGCTGGTCGTGACTCACTAAATATGACACAGCAGTGGGCTGTCATTCTCGGGCTATGGCTATTATTTGAGTAGCATTCTTTCACCAGAGCAACCAGCCTTAGTAACCTGTTGCCTCTTCTCCCCTGCTGATCTAAAATATTACATTCCCATCGTAGTGTAGGCATTTCCCTCTGGACTCTGCTCACCCTTTCTTTTAGCTTTCTGCTTTACACCTGCCTGTGCTAGCTATATTATTCTAACTCCAGCCTTTTATACACATTTCAAGTGACTGCTTGACTGCTACAGCTTAGCCACGTTTTACGCGTTGTGGAATTCCTTCTTCCAAAATCCCCATTTGAAACCTCCCAAAAACTTTAGCGAACATTCCAATTGTGAACTCTGTCCATCATCAAATGATCTTAAGGATAAGGGGGAAATCCTTTAAAACTGAGATGAGAAGAACTTTTTTCACACAGAGAGTGGTGAATCTCTGGAACTCTCTACCACAGAGGGTAGTTGAGGCCAGTTCATTGGCTATATTTAAGAGAGAGTTAGATGTGGCTCTTGTGGCTAAGGGGATCAGGGGGTATGGAGAGAAGGCAGGTACGGGATACTGAGTTGGATGATCAGCCATGATCATATTGAATGGCGGTGCAGGCTCGAAGGGCCGAATGGCCTACTCCTGCACCTAATTTCTATGTTTCTATGTTTCTATCATTATCCTAAAATGGTAGAGGCAGAGGAGATTAGAGGACAAGGGGCTGATGTGCAAATGGATCCCAGTTGTCACCTTCAAGAGTGATAGCACAACATCTGAGTTGACAATAGTTGCTTCGACCCAATAATTCACATGGAGTTACAGAGTCATACAACACTTAACCAAGCCCTTCAGCACAACACATCCTTGCCGGTCCCATCTGAGCCATGCACAGGTTTGACCCATTTCCCTCCAACCCTTCACCTATCCAATTTACTGTTAAATGTTGTTATTGTTCATGTTCATAAGGGATAGGAGCAGAATTATGCCATTTGGCCCATCTAGTCTACTCCGTCATTCAATCATGGCTGGTCCATCTCTTCCTCCTAACCATATTCCCCCCATAACCCCTGACACCCATACTAATCAAGAATCTATCTCTGCCTTAATAATATCCATTGACTTGGCCCCCTCCGCCTTCTGTACCTGCCTCACCAACTTCCTCTGGCAGCTTCTTCCATATACTCCACATTCTCTGTGAATAAATTGGCCCTCAGGTTTCCATTAATACTTTCCCCTCTTCACCTATACCTATGCCTCTAGTTCTCGATTCTCCTGTTCTGGGAAAGATTCTGTGCATTCACTCTATCTATATTCCTCATGATTTTATCCAACTCTATAAAGATCACCCCTACATTTATAGCATGTCCAATCTCTGCTTATAACTTAGTCCCTCGAGTCCTGGTAAATGTCCTTGTAAATCTTCTCTGTATTCTTTCCAACTTCCCTCCACAGAACCTCCCCCATCCAACCATGTTGAGTTTTAGAGATACAATGCAGAAACAGGCCCTTCAGCCAACCGAATCCACTGGTCTGAAGGAGTGCCTTGACCCGAAATGCATTAACTCTTCTCGCCAGAAATGCCGCCTGTCCCGCTAAGTTACTCCAGCATTTTGTGTCTATCTTCGGTTTAAACCAGCATCTGCAGTTCCTTCCTACATAATGTCCGATTAAACATAGTAGAAAGGTTCCGAATGAAGTCGGTGTGAGATCAGCATTATTGCAGTTTCCAAGGCCCTGAAACTCTTAACATTTCTCTGGATCTCTTCCTTGTCCTACAAACCTTTGGTGAGCTGACAGTTATTGATCAGCATTGGAGATAGTGTTTCTATTACATCTCCCCGCTGTATGTATTAAGCCTCTCTCGGATATAGTTTAGTTGAGTTTTGTTTCATTCAGTCCCGTCCTGCACAAGTACGGGACAATTTACATTTATACCAAGCCAATTAACAATTAACCTGCAAACCTGTACGTCTTTGAGTGTGTGAGGAATCTGGAAATCTCGGTGAAAACCCACGCAGGTCACGGGGAGAACATTTAAATTCCGTACAGACAGCACCCGTAGTCGGGATTGAACCTGCGTCTCTGGCGCTGTAAGGCAGCAACTCTGCCGCTGCGCCACCGTGCCGCCCCACATGAAGCAAAGGGTTTGACGCTGATTTAAATAAAGCAAAACACCTTTTTGCAAGGCATGATCTCTGGATTTCAAGCTTAGGACAATGAACGTTAGGCTGGGCTAATACCCGACTAAAAGGGAGGCATCAGAAGGTGGCAATATGACTCCTCTTCTTATGTCTCCATCTACGTGCCTCGTCAAAACACCAAAGGTACTTCGAGCTCCAAAATTCCATCTCAGCCTCCTCTTCAAGATTGTTTAATAACTCTGTTAGGTCAAATTTTGACTGATCCCTTTATAAATATCTTTGCCTAGGGATGCTTTGTTTTCCTTTCCAATGCATATTCATATGTTATGGTAACTTAGTGGGACAGGCTGCATCTCTGGGGAGTAGGAATGAGTAATGTTTCGGGTCGAGACCCTTCTTCAGACCCAAAACGTCATCCATTCCTTCTCACCAGAGATGCTGCCTATCCTGCTGAGTTACTCCAGCATTTTGTGTCTATATTCAATGTAAACCAGCATCTGCAGTTCCTTCCTACACCATTCATGTGTTATCGGCCTTATAGGTCCAGGCTGTTGAAGGGATTGTATGGATGAAGGGAGGCACGGAGAAAATTGACCAGAACTGTGAACTTGCACCATTTCAGATCAATCCCAATTAAGATTAGTTAAGTTCTCAAAAGAACATGAGCATGAATCTAAAGGGACTGTTACTTCAAAAGAAGCAGACAAGATCATATCTTGCAATATGACGGAGTTTTCAACTTGGCTGATTATGAAATAGTTCGTCCTGGATGTGAACCTTGGAGGCAAGCAGCCTTTCCAAGTGGGACACGTGCCAATTGCAAAAGGGAAGTATATCCACGGCTGTTACTTGTCACATCTCAATAAGTGCAACAAACAAATTAAACAGCATACTGGGTTATTTACTTAGAAAGCAAGAGTAGCTCACCAGTAAGCAAATTGGCTTTATTTGCAATGCTCATCCCACTGGTATGTGTGGGTGAGTTTAAATCACAGGGATTATGTCCTGATCCGAACATACATGGAATATTATGTTTCTCCATAGACCACTGTCTGCCTTGTGGTAAATTGCCAAGGCAGTCTCATGTGCCATCGTGTGGGTGGTTTGATTTAGTTTATTGTCACGTGACCCAAGGTACAGTGACTGGGATTGGGACCAGCCTTTGTGTACTGCCAAGCCATTCATTGTAATAGACAAAAATGCTGGAGAAACTCAGCGGGTGCGGCAGCATCTATGGAGCGAAGGAAATAGGCGACGTTTCAGGCCAAAACCCTTCTTCAGGCCCGAAACGTTGACTATTTCCTTTGCTCCATAGATGCTGCCGCACCCGCTGAGTTTCTCCAGAATTTTTGTCTACCTTCGATTTTCCATTATCTGCAGTTCTTTCTTGAACATTCATTGTAATGATCCCCTAAACCATTGTCATAGAAATATAGAAAATAGGTGCAGGAGTATGCCATTCGGCCCTTTATTCAATATGATCATAGCTGATCATCAAGAATCAGTACCCCGTTCCTTCTTTCTCCCCATATCCCTTGATTCCGTTAGCCCTGATCTCTATCTAACTCTCTCTCTCTTAAATCTCATTTTAAAAAAGAGCAAAAGTGGGGTCTGTAGTAGTTTGCCACAGCTGCTGTAGTTTAAACTTAAACAGAGAACGCACAATTTATATAAATGTTGTCAAATGAATTTTAAACACTTCTAACTAATACAGAGGAAATGTTTAACCTCATACTGTGTTTTAATTTCAAAGTATTTTTTTTATCCAATGCAGTGGATGAAGATCTTCCATTATGTCCACACAAACACTCACTAACGAGAATAATTCCACAGCCTTCCATAGGAGATGAGTGTTATTTTTCCCTCCAGGGTTAGAAAGTCCAGCTTCTCACCATGTTTGGTAGTTCTCTTTGTGGGTTTCTGGCTAGACTGGGATCAGATGTCCAATATCCTTAACCCGCGTAACTGACCATAAAGCTGCAGAATGTGGTTATGAGATCAAATCATATTTATTCCCAAAATAGGTACTCTGCTCTGAACTCTGGCACAGCAAGATATTAAACAGGGAGTAGAACACAGAGTGCTGGAGTTAGTCAGCAGGTCAGGCTGCACCTCTGGACGACATGGATAGGTGACGTTTCGGGAAATGTTGTCTGACCTGCTGAGTTAATCCAGCACTTATTGTTTTACCCAAGATTCTAGATTCTGCAGTTCCTTGTGTCTCCTTATTAAAAAAGAAAGCCTTGGAGGAAAATAAATCTAGCCTCTGTGGAAGAAACCTATCATCTTCACTGAATCACGGGAATCCTACACCCATATCTGCTCAAAATGGAGAACACTGGTAGCTCCCTCTCAGCGCCATAGACCAGGGTTTGATCCTGACCTTGGGTGCAGTGTATGCAGAGTTCGCCCAGTCTCTCTGGGACCACAAGGGTTTCCTCCGGGTGCTCCGGTTTCCTCCCACCTCTCAAAGACGCGCAGGTTTGTATGTTAATTGGTCTCTGTGAATTTCCGTTAGCTTAGTTTTAGTTTAGTTTAGAGATACAGCGTGGGAAACAGGCCCTTCAGCCCACTGAGTCCATGCCAAGCGGCGATCCCCGCACACTTACACTACCCCCACACACATCAAGGACAATTTACAATTATACCAAACCAATTAACATACGTCTTTGGAGTGTGGCAGCAAACCGAAGATCTTGGAGAAAACCCACGCAGGTCACAAGAAGAGCGTGCAAACTACATACAGATAGCACCCGTAGTCAGCATTGAAACTGGTTCTCTGATGCTGTAAGGCAGCAACTCTACCGCTGCGCCTCCGTGCCGTAGGGAGTGTATACAAAAGTGAAATAACATAGAACTAGTGTGAGTGGGTGATTGATAGTTGGTGCGGACCCAGTGGGCCGAAAGGCCTGTTTCCATGCTGTAATTCTAAGCTAAACCTCAAGACTATTGAGAGTATACGGAGACCCAGCAAAGATGGCAGAAGGAGAGCACCTCTCCCAAACTTCCTACCCATCTCCCCATCCCCAGAACCTTTCAAGCATCCTCTGTTCCTCCCATGGCAGACTCTGCAGATCCTATAGATGGACAGACCTCTGGCTGTGTCAGAACCCATACCACCAGAGACATGTAGTTGGGTGGCACAGCAGTGGAGCTACTGCCTTACAGCGCCAGAGACCCCGGTTCGATCCTGACTACGGGTGCTTGTCTGTACGGAATTTGTACATTCTCCCCGCGACCTGTGTGGGTTTTCTCCGAGATCTTCACCTCCACTACCTCACATGTCTTTCCACCCCCTCCCTCAGTCCCCTTCCACCTATATCCCTGCATACGGCTTTACAGTTCACTCCTCTTGTCTCATTTGAATCCTTGGATGTGTAGATCTGGGTCCCTCTGTTCCGTCAATAATCCCTGAGACTCTACCATTCATTGTGCTTCGCCTATCCTTCTTAGACTTTCCAAAGTGCATCATCTTGCTGTCACCATGATTATTAGATTCCATCTACCATCGTACTCACTGTGTTACCAACTGATCAATATTATCCTGTAACCTACAGCTATTCTCCCTCAACAACAGCGGTGTTCATGTCATCAGCAAAAGTACTTATTATAATGTACTTTTCACACTTTACATGCTCTTTGCACCCTTCCATTTCTCCAGCTTCCCTCTCCCCTGACTCTCAGTCTGAAGAAGAGTCATGACCTGAAGCATCACCCATTCCTTCTCTCCAGAGATGCCACAGACAGTAACTCCTGCTGATGTTACTCCAGGATTTTGTGTCTATCTTCGGTGTGAGCCGGCATCTGCAGTTCCATCCTGTACTAATCATACCTCCTACATTGTATCCAAATAGTTAATGACTATCACAAACACCAATGGTCCCAGCACTGATTCCTGTGGTACACCACTAGCCACAGAGCTCTATTCACAAAAACAACTCTCTACCATTAGTCGACTTCCATTTAACAAATGCAATTTGCAAAGCTTGCCTTGGATCCCATCGCTGAGCATTTTACCCAAGGGGAACTTTATCAAAGACTCTACTGAGGTTCATGTAGACCACAATAACTGCACGGGACCCCTCACAGAAATTGGTACCTGAAGTAAGTGTCCCAACTTGGTATAATGAAAAACACACTTTATGGGCAAAAGGCTGTGTGATAATGCACATGCTCCAGATTCCCACATGCCTCTACTCATCCAACAAGAGACAGGCTGAACTACTATCTACCTCATTGGTGACCCTCGGATTATGGTTAATCGGACTTTCCTCGCTTTATCTTGCACTAAACGTTATCCCCTTAAAAGTCTAGTCCCACTTGGAGATTTTGCCGGTGTCATATCCGTGTCACCAAAAGATTTTGAATGTTTCAAAATCCAGCAGCGCAAAAAAAAATGTTGCGGCACTTGAAAAAACACCATGCGTCATACGTCATTATGCCATGTCCCGCCGCGTATATTTCAGTGACCTGATACATCAGTCAATGATGTCGACAGTCGCTGAAAAAATCGGCAAGTGGGACAGACCCTTTTTACACTGTAAGTGGCTCGATTGTAATCATGTAATGTCTTTCCGCTGACTGGATAACGCACAACAAAAAACGTTTCACTGTACCTCACTCAGTACACGTGACAATTAACTAAAGTGAAATGATGCAGCTACTGCTTCATAGAAACATCGAAACATAGAAAATAGGTGCAGGAGGAGGCCATTTGGCCCTTCGAGCCAGCACCGCCATTCATTGTGATCATGGCTGATCGTCCGCAATCATAACCCGTGCCTGCCTTCCCCCCATATCACTTGATTCCACCAGCCCCTAGAGCTCTATCTAACTCTCTCTTAAATCCATCCAATGACTTGGCCTCCACGGCCCTCTGTGGCAGGAAATTCCACAAAATCACAACTCTCTGGGTGAAAACGTTTTTTCCCCGCCTCAGTCTTAAATGACCTCCCCCTTTATTCTAAGACTGTGGCCCCTGGTTCTGAACTCGCCCAACATTGGGAACATTTTTCCTGCATCTAGCTTGTCCAGTCCTTTTATAATTTTATATGTTTCTATAATCCCCTCTCATCCTTCTAAACTGCAGTTCCATCTGCTGAGTTGCTCCTGAATGTTGCGTTTTTCACATCAATACATATTGTTATTTCTGCAAATAAAATTCAGTCAAATTGCTCAGATGGAATCTTCCTCCTAACCAAGCTATATCAATTATATTGGATTAATCCTGCCCCTTGTAGTTCTTACCAACAATTTAGGATGTTAGTCGTAGATGCTCTAACAATATGGCCTCTCTTTGCTGCCCTTCTTGAATAAATGTGTTTAATAGCCTGATGGCTGTAGGGAAGTAGCTGTTCCTGATCCTGGACGTTACAGTTTTCAGGCTCCTGTACCTTCTTCCCAATGGCAGAGGTGAAATGAGCCTGTGGCAAGGGTGGTGCGGGTCTCTGATGATGCTGGCTGCCTTGTTGAACCAGAGGCAGGTATCAAAGTGGCTAGAAGAATTGAGACCATATCAATCACGGAAAGATAATTTAATTTCACAATAAGTGATTTGCCTCATTGTCCACAGCTTGCATTCATATTGGATGGTTAATGTAACATATCGTGATGGTTTGCAGTGATCTGTAAAAAAGTATTGGCACTTGTACAAATGTTTCATCAAGGTTAGGATGTTGTCTTTGAATAGCTGTTAGGCTTGCCTGTAAGTACTTGTTGCAGCAATTCAGTCAGGTATTGTAAAGGTTATGTATTTTTGTGGTTTCAATTCAATAAAGAAAGCTCATTTTCTCAAAGGAGAATTTGTGCCTTCGGGTTATAACATTTCTGCTGAATATACACTGGATGCTTGATTGAATCTAAGCAACAGTTCATCCCCTTCCCGCAACCACTGAACTAACTGAGAATGGCAAAGGAGATGGAGCTGTTTGGATGTCACAATCTTGGTCTGACAACTGGTTAGTGCTCTGGCACCAACGGAAGCTAAGGGATATTTGAACTGCCTGTGTGTCACAGTTAAACTTGCATAGAAATGACGATTTAGGGTTAGAAATTAGTCTGCATTACATTTCCAGCTTTAAGGTGCCATGTGCAACCTCCCTACCGTTGGTTTAAAAACTTTTTTTAAATCCTGAATGTTTGCAGGGCCAGTTCCAAAACTGTGGGATCCCTTGTGTTACTGTTACTCTTCTTCACGAGGGGTTGGTGAAATGTGTAAGAAGGAACTGCAGATTGAAACCAAAGATAGTCAAAACGAAAAAGCTGGAGTAACTCTGCGGGTCAGACAGCATCTCTGGAGAAAGGGAATAGATGACATTTGGGGACGTTTCAGTCTGAAGAAGGGTCTCGACCCGAAACGTCACCTATTCCTTTTCTCCAGAGATACTGCCTGACCCGCTGAGTTACTCCAGCTTTTTGTGTCAATTTCCAGTTATAGGTTAATGTTCCTGTACTGTTCTCACGGTCAAAGTCAGGGTCACCCTCACCCTCGGGAAGTTTCAGGATTCCTGTCTCTACAGAGGTGTACCAGTATGTTTCTGCTCACTGCTGCATTGCACATCAACTGAAGCTCTTGCAGGGAAGCAGGGGGGACTTCCTCATTTTATGCCACTTTTGCAAAGGCAGTTCGGTAGCATTGCAGGGCCCGCAAATGTACGAGCATTCATAGAGGGCATGGAGCCCCTCAGCATCCTATCATGAGTGCTATACTCTAGTCAGCTGATTTTTCTCAGGCCAAGAATTATTTAAGGAAGCAGGCACATTTGGAAAATAATCCAGAGCTCCATCTTCTGTGCCATCCTCCGGTTTCTTTACTTGTTTATAATGCGTAGAACATAGAACAGTACAGCACAGGAACTCAGTGCTTCAGTTAGATCAATCTAAGTACACCATTGGCCTTCCTCACGTACCAGACTACATGCATTGCCACTTTCAAGGAATTAATATATAGATAGCCTTACGAGAGAGAGTGCACACAGGACAAGTGACTGCAGTATCAGTGGGAGAGCACATTGGGACTGGGATCATAATTCTATTAATAATAAAATAATTTAAGAGAATGATAGGACTGGTCCACAAGTTAAGACCTTAACTTGAGTTATGGCCAAACTTGGTTGCATTTGGCAGGAACCTCCTGAGGTGGATTAGGTGAAACTAGTTGCAAGTAAAGGGACATCACCCAACAATCTTGGGCAAGTAGGGCTAGATTTGATGGACATGTTAGGCAGCATGAATGAGTCGGGGGCTGTTTCCATCCTGCATTACTCCATCACTCCATGATTCTGTAGCTCCTATATTCAGCTAGATCAAGATAAGTACATCATTGACCTCCATCACGTACCAGACTACATGCATTGCCACTTTCAGGGAATTATGTACTTATACCACAAGATATCTCTGTTCCACAACACTCCCGGGACTTTGCCATTCACTGTGTATGTCAAGCCCTGGTCTAACTTCTTAAAGTGCATCACTTCACACTTGTCTGCTATGGATTCTCTCTGCTACTGAAATGATTGCACTACTGTTTACAGTACATGAGGGGAAGGTTGCACTTGGATTGGGTGGAGTGGATGCAGACACTGCTATCTATGGTACATACATATCTGAGATGAAAAGCACCAGTGAATGGGCCAGTATAGAAATCATTTCTGGATATGTAGGGTCATTTAGATCTTGCAGGATGGCACTATTTGTTTCGCCACATGGAAATAGCAACAAGCTTCTCTTTGATCTGGTGTTTTGTTGGTTCACATGCTTGATCAATGGTGTTTCATCAGTAACGTTTTATTATTATTAATGTTTAGTGTTTTCTGAGTCATTCGTAACTGTCACTGTATGTCATGTTGTTACTTGTGGGCGGAGCACCAAGGAAAATTTCTTGCATGTGAATAATTGGCCAATAAACTTACTTACTTCCTTAAGGGCCTGTCCCACTTGCATGCGATTGCTTGCGTTTGGAGTGACCAAACGGAAGCGGAGCTCACGGGAAGTTTGCGCCAAGTATGCGCTACGTAGGTGTTAAGTTCGCGTGTTCAGCTGGGCAGGAGGCGGGCCGACTGAATTTGGGCGTCGGGTGGTGACGTCATCACGCAACGCCATGCCGGGCGGTGATGTCATTGCGCAACGCCATGCGCTAGGGGTACACCATCAAGACGCTGCTTATGCGTACAACCGCAATGCGCCTGCGTGCCGACAGACCGTTGGCGCGCGAAGGTTTCGGACACTGTCAGATTTTTCGGAGCCCCGCGCAATGTCGGGACCAGCCCCGTACAACTCTGCGCTTCTAAGTGGGATCGGCCCCACGCGGCCATACGGTGCCCGTACACCTCAAGCGACCACGCTGGGCGTGCCAAACGCATGCAATCGCATGCAAGTGGGACAGGCCCTATACTTATCATGAAGCCTTGTGCAAATTCTTTGCTTAACAAGTTGCCATGGTTACAGAACAATGTGCTTGAGAAACGAGTGAAGAAAATGCAAGCCCCGTGATTTGAATTTTAAGAATGAATGTTTCCAAGTTAAATAACTACTATTGGAGTGATTTTGTTTCTCTGGACAGCGGAGGTTTTCTGTTACAGTGAAGATGTACATTCAAGCTGGGGGTGGGAATGATGGTATGAGTGGAAATGTTATTTTATTCTCAGTTTAGAAACTGGTGTCATGCTTGCTTGTGGAGAAAGTGCTTGCTCAACATTTCTACAGAGAGGCTACCAGACTGGTACTTTTATTTTTAGACCCAACATATTCCCAACATAGTTTTAAAAAAATCTAATTTTAGATTATTACAAGGGTCTAAGAAAATAAATGGGTGCAAGAAAAGTTGATTCCATTGAAAGTGTTAAACTGGAGGCAAGTTTTGGTTAATAACTGTAATCTGCTCGAATGTAGTTGTTCGAAAAGGTGTGAGTTCCAGTTAAATCTATGAATGATAAAACTGTAAAATAAGATTAAAATTTCTGTTATTTTCTGCTATTCACTAACACCCCAAACACTACAATTAATGAGTTTGAGCGTCATAAGACAATAGACAATTGGTGCAGGAGCCGGCCATTTGGCCCTTTGAGCCAGTCATGAAATAGTATGGCACGGAAACAGGCCCTGTGGCCCACAAGACAGGTGGGGCGGTGCAGTAGGTGCAGCGGTAGAGTTGCTGCTTCACAGCGCCAGAGACTGGGGTTCGATCCTGACTGCGGGTTCTGTGTGTACAGAGATTGTACCTTCTCCCCGTGACCCGCGTGGGTTTCCTCCGAGATCTTCGGTTTTCTCCCACACTCAAAAGACGTACAGGTTTTTAGGTTAATTGCCTTGGTATGAATGTCATTTGTCCCTAGTGTGTGTGTGGAATAGTGTAAATGTGCGGGGATTGCTAGTAGGCGTGGTCTCGGTGGGCCGAATGGCCTGTTTCCGGGCTGTATCACAAAACTAAACGAAAACAAGGTGGGTTTTACCAACAGTCGAGTCATCGTCACCTCATTATTAATTTTGTTTTGATGGTTTCAGGTCTGTAGTCAGCCCACTCGCTTGGGAGAATGGCTTGGGGGAAGATTTAAACTGAGGTTAGGCAGAAGTTACTCCTCATCTCCTCAAACTCAACACCCCCCCCCCCCCCCCCCCCCCTCTCCAGTAGGCCACTCCATGAGTTTACTCTCTTGAGCTCGTGACAACATGAGTCTCCTCAATATTAAAATATCAGGGTCAGGCCTTGCAGTTTCTTCCCCTGTGCCATTTGAACTCCTGGTTCTATTCTGAGCATCCCTGCTCCCAGAAAATTGTCAGCATTCAAGGAAGGCTGTGTAAAGAATTGCATTTTTTAATTTCATGGCACTGAAGTCAAAGATATTCGACCCTGGTCAGTATAGTTAATAATCAAACCTACTGGCTTCATGCAGTGAAAGTGAAAGATATTGGGACAGCCCGACATTAACTGCTAACTATTTACTTTCTTCTCAGAGAGGAGGGTTAGCAAAATATATACAGTGGCTCAAAATCTTATAAAACAAAGTGGAGGATAATGGAAGCCGTCAGCTCAAGTGAAACGTGAAACAGTTTCAGGCCAGCGGTTCTTCACCTGGGGACATTGAGGGATTGAACGATCCATACTGATGCTGATCTAGAGGGTTTATGGTGAGGAGGGAGGGAAATATATTTCAGGTCAATGCTGAGGGAAGTTGTTGTGTTCTGGCTGTTGTAAATAACTGAAGCCTTACACTATGATAAAGGTCCAAAGACTTTATTAACAGTGACCTATGGAAGTAGATTATACATTCTTGGCAATAAATCAGCCGCCTACACTAGTTCTATGTTTTACTCATCCACTCTGTACACACTAGCAGCAAATTACAGAGGCAATTAACCTACAAATCCCCATGTCTTTGGGATGTGGGAGGAAACCGGAGCATCTGGAGGTTACTCACATGGTCGTAGGGAGAACATGAAAATCCCACATAGACAGCACCCGAGGTCAGGATCGAACCCGGGTCTCTGGTGCTGTGAGTCTGAAGCTCTTCCAGCTAATTCACCTGTTTATGTGCAGGTTGCTGGAGGAGGGAGGGAGGGAGGGAGGTGGAAGATTGTTCTTTCAAGGTGAGGGAGGAGGAGAGGTATTGCATGTCCACGATGTAGAATTGTGGAGGGATTGTGTGTGTGAAGAGTGTGGGGGAGGTGGAGGGAGTGGCGTTGGTGTATGTCCATATGGTTATATGTCCATGGTGATGGAGATGGATATGGTGAGAGAGATGTCGAGAGATTGTTCATCCACGTTGATAGATGACTTGTGTTGAGGCATTGTGTTTTCATGATGATGGAGATGTGGAGGCAGGGGGGGGGATTGTGTGATGATGAACCTGTTTAGTTTAGAGATACATCGCGGAAACACCGGGACCCACCGAGTCTGCACCGCCCAACGATTCTCATACATTAACACTATCCTTCACACACTAGGGATAATTTACATTTATACCAGGCCAATTAACCTACAAACCTGTACGTCTTTGGAGTGAGGGAGGAAAACGAAGATTACGGAGAAAACCCACGCAGGTCACGGGGAGAACGTGCAAACTCCATACAGACGGCAGCCGCAGTTGGGATCGAACCTGTGTCTCTGGTGCTGTAACCACTATAAGGCAGCAACTCTACCGCTGATCCACTGTGGTGCCCCTAACCAAAGAGATGAAGAGATGTTCTACATGCATGTTGATAGATGTGCGGCAGGATAATTGAGATATGGACAAATTATAAATCCATAGCCAGGGAGATGTAGATGGGTTGTAGATCCATGGGATGTAGGTGTTGAGGGGCTGTATGTCCATTGTGAGGGTAGCATAGGGAGTTAGTTACGAATCTGTTTCTCCATTGAGAGTGGATTAACATTTGACTATTTCAGTGATGCTGCCTGTATGGTGTAAAAGTCAGAAATAATTCTGTCCAAATCTGCCACCACATCGAATAGCGATTTCCCAACATTCTAGTGATCCTACCCATAAAGTGGCTCGGTGATGTTTCCATTACATCCACCTTGTAAAGAGGGGTGCGTGTTCATTCATGGCACTTGACTGGATAAGTCGTGCAGGTGAGGACTTTGATCAAACATGCATTAATGTGCGGATTGATTGGTTTTTCAAAGCACGCAGATTCAAGCCTTGTTCTAACAGGATAAGTTGTGCAGACATGGGGATATGTAAATCAGCATCTGCAGTTTCTTGTTTCTACATTTTGAGCATGGTTGAGGTTAGGAGTTTCCAATCAACGCCAACGAGTCAAGCAGTAGAGAATGGAAGACTGTGTATGTTTAATTTGAAGAAACTGGCCTCTTGATTCTGCAATGCTGGACCTGTTGAATACCTTCCAGCGTTTAAGAAGGAACTGCAGATGTTGGAAAATCGAAGGTAGACAAAAGTCTGAAGAAGGGTTTCAATCCGAAACCTTGCCTATTTCCTTCGATCCATAGATGATGCTGCACCCGCTGAGTTTCTCCAGCACTTTTATCTACCTTCGAATACCTTCCAACCTTCTGTGTCACTGCATAATATATTAGGGTACTAGGTAACATTTCCAGAATCAGCCCCCTTTGCATTTTGTGATCTGGCTCCCATTGCCATTGATAACACTACAAGGGAGTAATGGACAATGCTACGGAGAAGTGTTACCTGTCACTGGTTGATATGGTGGAGATCTTCAAAGAATTATAAAAAAATACTTTTGACTTTGAAGCATCATTAAATCCTACCATTTGTGTCCTGTCATTTTATTGTCCTTCATTTGATCAATGATCATGCTTAAGGCATTTTAATTATTTCTTGGAATCTGCCTAACAACACCATGTACACTAAAGATAATAACCACTTCCAAGCTGCTGTGTGGAAGTGATTTCTTTGACCACCATCAGCATGTGGTTGGGCGACAAACTTTGATTCTGTTGCTAGACACCTTAGTACATTTCACAATGTTAAGATGTGTGTTTATATTTGACGCTTTGCCCATCATCTTTGCCATAATGGTAATTATTAGCAGACAATAGGATAATTACCAACACTGAGTTCAATAGATAATAGGTGCAGGAGGAGGCCATTCAGCCCTCCGAGCCAGCACTGCCATTCAATGTGATCATGGCTGATCATCCACAATCAGTACCCCGTTCCTGCCTTCTCTCCATATCCCTCAACTCCGCTATCCCTAAGAACTCTATCTAACTCTCTCTTGAAAGTATCCAGAGAACCAGCCTCCACCGCCCTCTGAGACAGAGAATTCCACAGATTCACCACTCTCTGTGTGAAAATTAGAGTTCACCCTTTCATATTTGGCAGCCAAATTAGGACACAATAGTTCTGCAGTAACTCAGTGGGTCAGGCAGTGTTTCTGAAGAACGTGAAAGGGTGACATTTTGGGTGGGGACACATTCGTTGGAAGGGAGGGGTGTTCATAAGTTTGTAAGATATAGGAGTAGAATTAGGCCATTCGGCCCATCGCAGAGGGAGGGCCCACTCCCAGCTCTCTCTCTAATTGGTCTGAAGAACCCAACTCACAATGTCACCTATCCATGCTCTCCAGTGTTGCTGCCTGACCCGCTGAGTTACTCCAGCACTCTGTGAAACATCACCTATCCATGTTCTCCACAGATGCTGCCTGACCCGCTGAGCTACTCCAGCACCATGTGTAAAGATCCTTGTTTCTGCATTTATCAGGGCCTTCTAGTTTAAGGATCAGGGCATGGAAATGACTACGTTTCCATTGTAAGCGGGTTCTTGATGCTGACCCAACTGTGAGACACTGGGAAAGCGGAAGGAAACACACTGGAATACCCTGACTCACTCGGGTCATGCATCAAAGAATGACAGCTGAAGTAGGCTGGAAAAGATCCAGCACCTAGTAAGTCATAAATCAGCACGTTCAGATGTCCGAGGGGAGATGCAGGAGAGAGAAGCTACACGTTGCGTACATTCAGTGCAGTATGGCAGACAGACCCTCGCAGGGTTACGCTGGTCATGTCGCTGGTTCTTGTCCACTTCCACTTCACATTCTACCCTTGCTGGGGAACGAGTGCTCATACACACTCACGAGTCCCAGTGACAAATGTGTTGCATCCCACTTCCTCCGGATCACATTTCCTCAACATTGGCAGGCCTGACGCCAGGGCAGACATGACCTGCATGTGTCAAAGCTGATTAAAGTGCCCGAGTTTAGAGTGCTCCTCCCTGTGGAAATTGCAACTGCACCAGCCTCTCAGAACAGTGCAAGAGCATAAAGGTTCCACTGAAACTGCTTCCTCTTACTATAAACCCTGATAAATTGACCCACCTTTGGAAAATCGTTCTTTTCAGTGATCAATGTAATTAAATAAAAATAAACGTTCCATTAACTACAGTAGCCAAAGGCAACAGATGTAAGGGAGAATAATCAGAGTAACCTCTTCAAACAGTTTGAAAAATAATGCCCTGCAGATGTTAGTTATTAATCCTCTTGCAGCTTTCAGAAGGTTATTAGATAATTGTGTAAAGGAGAGAATATCGTAATAATAGAGGGAAGGTTTTAGGTGTGGCAATTAGTAATCACACTTTTACTCTTCTTTTCTACAATAAAAGGCATTGAGACCACATCTGGAGTATTGTGTACAGTTTTGGTCTCCTAATTTGCGGAAGGACATCCTTTTGATTGAGGCAGTGCAGCGTAGGTCCACGAGATTGATCCCTGGGATGGCAGGACTGTCATATGAGGAAAGATTGAAAAGACTAGGCTTGTATTCGCTGGAATTTAGAAATATGAGGGGGGATCTTATAGAAACATATAAAATTATAAAAGGACTGGACAAGCTTGATGCAGGAAAAATGTTCCCCATGTTGGGCGAGTCCAGAACCAGGGGCCACAGTCTTAGAATAAAAGGGAAGCCATTTAAGACTGAGGTGAGAAAAAACTTTTTCACCCTGAGAGTTGTGAATTTATGGAATTCCCTGCCACAGAGGCCAAGTCACTGGATGGATTTAAGAGAGAGTTTATATAAAGCTCTAGGGGCTAGTGGAATCAAGGGATATGGGGAGAAGGCAGGCACGGGTTATTGATTGGGGACGTTCAGCCATGATCACAATGAATGGCGCATTCGGCCCTTCGAGCCAGCACGGCTCAAAGGGCCAAATGGCCTCCTTCTGCACCTATTTTCTTTGTTTCTATGTTTAAGATTGTTGAGAGATTCAGATCAAGGTGTATAGACTGACTAGTTTCAAAGAAATATTCTTACACTTATTTAAAGCAAGGAGTTTTATTGTGAATAATGTTACCTTCCAGTTTTGAGTAATTTCTACATGATGTCAGTGGTGATGTAGTCGGATAACTTGAACCAAATTCATTTCTGGGTGGGAAACTCATGAGGCCAATTGTTTTAAAACTCTGCCCTGTATTATTTTCCAGTGAGGTCAACAGAGAATAAAATCACAGGGTGATAAAACAGCCTGCACTCAATCCCATCCACATGGAAGCAATACATTCATTGGCCCCAATTTTTATACCAAAGAACAAATTATTGTTAGGTTTTGCGAACTGGCAAAATGATGGTGGAAGATGTAGAACTGCAGATGCTTGTTTACAATAAAAGACACAAAGCGCTGGAGTAACTCAACAGGTCAGGCAGCAACTCTGGAAAGCATTGAAAGGTAATGTTACGGGCAAGGATGCTTCTTTGGAAGAAGCCAACCTGAAACGTCACCTATCCATGTTCTTCCGAGATGTTGCTTGGCCCGCTGAGTTACTCTGGCTTTTTGTGTCTATCTTCAGCTTAAACCAGCATCAGCAGTTCCTTCCAACACAAAGAGACTCTTGCTGTCTATGCCTCTCATTATTTTATATACTCTAGAGAAAACTATTCAAGTTGGTCCAGAACTCCTTCTAGTTCATTGTCGCTAATCCAGGCAAATCTCTTCCCAACCTTTCCATAGTCTCCACATCCTTCATGCAGTGCAACAACCAGACCTGCACATTCCAAATGTGACCCAACCAAAGGTTTATACAGTTGCAACATGCCCTCTCAACCTTTACACTCAGTGCCCTGACCAACAAGGGCAAGCATTCCACACGTCTTCATGCCACTATACCTGCATGTGTAGTGTAGGAAGGAACTGCAGATGCTGGTTTACACCGATGATAGACACAAAATGCTGGAGTTTGAAGAAGGATCTCGACCCGAATCGTCACCCGTTCCTTTTCTCCAGAGATGCTGTCTGACCCTGCAAGCGTTTTTTTGCCAGGTTGGGAAATATCAAACACTAGACGACACAGGTTTGTGATGGGAGAGGGAAAGCTTCATGGAGATTTACAATGCACGATTTTGACCGCGTGGCAGGTGCCAGGAACAGGCCACCTGGGGACGTGGTGGAAGCTGATACAGCAGTAACAATTCAGAGGCATTTTGTCAGACACATGATGAGTTATGCAATGGAGTGATACAAACCATGACCAGGCAGTTGTGCAGTACAAATTGAAATGATGATCAGCATAGACACTGTGGGTGATAGGGCCAGCTCCCATCTTCATCTCTTTTGTCCAAACTCTATTCTTACAATTTTCGGACGCAGAATATTTGAATCCACAGAAGCAACCATGTTCAGGAAAACAAATGTCATATCCCCAAATCCGTAATCCACACTTCAACCCATTCCCCGGTGCTGATGCATCAGGCTTGCGCGACACAAATGCCATGCAGTGGGAAACTGAAGGCTCAGGTGGAAGGCTGGTTTTGAAACCTTGCCCAGTGTAATTAACCACTGACATCATTCATTGCCACAGATGGCCGTGGAGGACAAGTCAGTTGATATTTTTATGGCGGAGGTTGACAGATTCTTGATTAGTGTGGGTGTCAGGGGTTATGGGGAGAAGGCAGGAGAATGGGGTTGAGAGGGAAAGAGGGATTATACATTTTGAGCCACATGTCTCAACGCTCTTGTAGCAGAATATAAATAGATATTTTATTATATTCTGCTGGAGAGTAAAGTGAGACATTGCTTTTTATATTGGGTGCCTGACATCATCTGTTTTTAAAATGACAGTTTCAGGAGAATCCATAACGATGACATTGCTTTGCATGTTTATCTGGCAGTTTAATTCGGACACCAGGATGAATGCAGCACAGGGAGATACAAAGCCTTAGATGCACTTTGCACAATTACATGAATATTGATTTCTCTAACTTCAAGTAACCCCTGTATCCCCCCCCTCTCTCCATCCCTCCCCCACCCGTCATCTGGAACTCTCTGCCACAGAGGGTAGTTGAGGCCAGTTCATTGGCTATATTTAAGAGGGAGTTAGATGTGGCCCTTGTGGCTAAGGGGATCAGAGGGTATGGAGAGAAGGCAGGTACGGGATACTGAGTTGGATGATCAGCCATGATCATATTGAATGGCGGTGCAGGCTCGAAGGGCCGAATGGCCTACTCCTGCACCTAATTTCTATGTTTCTATGTTTACCACCTTCAAAGTCATCTCATTGAGTCTCATTGTCTTTAACTCGTTTTCATCTAGCACACAGCTAACAACGGCCTGTTTCCTTTATCATCATTATCTTTCATTCATTTGTTCTATATCTCTCTATATCGCCGTCTATATCTCTTGTTTCCCTTTCCCCTGACTCTCAGTCTGAAGATGGGTCTCGACCTAATACGTCACCTATTCCTTCTCTCCTGAGATGCTGTCTGACCCGCTGAGTTACTCCAGCTTTTTGTATCTATCTCCAGTGCACTTGGCACGATCCATATCTATTGTGGGGTTTGCTACATTTACCCATTGGTGACGGGTCGTTTTTTCTAATTAATTAATTTTCTTTTCCCTTCTCCCTTTTTTCTTAATTATTTGTTATTAATTGAGAGGTATTCTTTCCCATGGTAGTCTTGCAGTTGCAGTTGGTTACAATGAATTACTGTTGTTTAAGGATGCTCTCCCTGTGTTACTTCTCTAATGACCCAAACCTTGAACAGATAGGGATCAGTGACTGTGCTTTTGGTTGGCTGACTGCCTGCCCTGTAACTGCCTGGTGCTTACAGACTTTGCAGCACACACTGGCCTGCGTTTCCAGCTTGACTCCCAGCGCTGTTGTTTCTCGGAACTGTCTGAAGTTGATCTGGAACCTTTGACCCTGAGATGAGCTTAAGAGGGCCCTCAGTAAAGTCTCTCTACGACACAGAACTCTGTGCACCGCAGTTAGTTCCCAGGCACACACGCTGCGAACTGCTACTGTCATATCATCAACTCGGTGAAAGGTGGCCCTTTGGTCTGCCCGAGACCTGCTGGTCTTCTGGTGCAAGGAGCAGTCCATGACTGCAGGCTGCAGTCTCTCCAGGCACACGCGCTGATGGACGCCATGGACCTTGCTGCAGCCGCCGCTGAGAGCAGATAAGTAAAGGCACAGCATTCATCACCCACTGAGGGGCTGGAACACCAGGAGCAGCTCTCAAACCGGCTGTGGACATTATGTAGGAGAAACATTGATGTCCCACCAATATAATGTAAATTCTATGCATGACTTGTACCCTGAATGGCAATGCATGGATGTGCGTAATCATATTTGCAACTTTTATGAAGAGGGTATACATTTGAAATGAAGCAAACGTGTTATTTTCACCGTTATTAAAGAGCTCAGGAGAGTGCGGTGCAGGAACAGGCCTGAGGGCCCACAATGTCCTCGTTGAATGTGATGCCAAACAGTGTTTTTGTTCCCACGTGCCTATCTAACAGCCTCTGATGCCACTACCCCTGGCACCATGTTCCAAGTACCCACCACACTCTGCATGATAAAAAGTCTTGCCATGCATATCGGTTTTAAAATTTGCTCCTCTCACCTTAAAGCGATGCCTTCTAGTAATCAGCTACATCAGCTAACTCTGTTCCCTTTTCTGCTCATCTAATGGAGCCTTCAGTCTTTGTCAATGAGACTTCACTCCTGTCTAACCTCTTAATCTGTAGTTTTGAAACGATCCACAACTTTGCAGCTCAAGCCTGAACTTGCACGAAGCCCTGTACTTGTGCCAAGCTTACGGTGGCTCCTGGTGAAGTAATGCCTCAGTTCTGAAATTGTTTTCAAACACCTCCAAGATCGTGCCCTCTCACCATGTCCTCCAACCTAATAAATCTCTGGTACATGGGCATTCCTCCAATTCTCAGCATCCGGATTTTAATCTCTCCTGTATTCACCTTGTCTTGACTGCCCTCAGCTGTGGAATTCCTTCCCGGAACCTGTTTGCCTCCCCACCTCGCTTTCCTCCTTTAAGTTCCTTAAAAAATTGCCTCTTACTCCAAAACATTTGATCATCCGCCCTGACTTGGTTAACGTCTAAATGGCCTGTCCCACCAGCATGCGACTGCAAGCGGCGAGCGTGACCTAATGTGGTCGCTAGATTTTCACATATTTATAATTTTTACTTTTACAGAAAGATTCTTAAAGTTTATGAAATAAAATGTATTAATTACATTAAGCAGTCAAGCCCATAATCACCTTAAGCAGCTTATATGATGACCAGGTGGGCCGAAGGGCCTGTTTCCATGCTATATCTCTAAACTAAACTAAATTAAAGATGCCACCAGCAAAGGAACGATATTTGTACTGTCACCTTTTTTGCCTACAAACAATGCACTGGTTACATCTATGTTACCATGATATTAGTTTAGTTTAGAGATACAGCACAGAAACAGACCCTTCGTCCCAGTGAGTTCAAGCTGGCCAGCGATCCCCACGCATTAACACTACCCTACACACACTAGGAACAATTTGCAATTATACCAAGCCGATTAACCTACAAACCTGTACGTCTTTGGAATGTGGGAGGAAACCGGAGCACCCGGACAACACCCACGCATGCCACAGCGACAACGTACAAAGTCTGTACAGACAGCTCCCGTAGTCAGGATCAACCCAGGGGGTCTCTGACGCTGCAAGGCAGCAACTCTATCACTGTGCCATATTGAGTTGCAACTTTCAAAACCAATGTTTGTTGCTAGTTTTTCCTTGCTAATGCCATGTGTTGAAGACAGTGGAGTAAAGTGCAAAATGCAGACAAGGTTCTAGACAACAAAGATGCCATTGAACTATTTCTGACTCTGCTGGGCCAACAATTCTAGGAAACGTGTGCTAAGTCCTCACCAAAGTAGGTCAGAAAGTGCAGACTGGTACACGAGAGCCCTCTTGCTGTAATCCTCAGTCTGCCGTGGCACCATGCCCTTAAAGGAGTAAAGATTTTTAGTGTTAAAAGTTATACCGCCCATGCAATTGCTTTCACGCCCTGAGCCAGTCAAGGCCTCTGAGTTGTATTGGCAACATGTTTAGCGGTCTTGATTTTATTAATGAAAGATACTGAGAGATAAGTACTGCTCCTAAATGGTGTGGAATGACCAATAATTGGGGAGAATAATGTTGGCACATTTATATTACAGGCTAGAAATTGTCACTTATTTTGGGGATATAACAATTGAAATTGAAATGTAAAACCCCACCTGTGGGAAATAAGTTCCGTCAGGTGTAGAGGTCAGGATAGGTATTAAGAGGCAGGACAGTAAAAGTCCCCATAGCGTGGCTTGCCAAATAAACATAGAAACATAGAAAATGAGGAGGCCATTCGGCCCTTCGAGCCAGCACTGCCATTCATTGTGACAATGGCTGATCGTCCCCCATCAATAACCCGTGCCTGCCTTCTCCCCATATCCCTTGATTCCACTAGCCCCTAGAGCTCTATCTAACTCTCTCTTAAATCTATCCAGTGACTTGGCCTCCTTTGCCCTCTGTGGCAGGGAATTCCATAAATTCACAACTCTGGGTGAAAAGGTTTTTTCTCAACTCAGTCTTAAATGGCCTCCCCTTTATTCTAAGACTGTGGCCCCTGGTTCTGGGCTTGCCCCACCATTGGGAACATTTTTCCTG
Source organism: Leucoraja erinaceus (assembly GCF_028641065.1). NCBI lineage: Eukaryota > Metazoa > Chordata > Chondrichthyes > Rajiformes > Rajidae > Leucoraja > Leucoraja erinaceus. Next base: position 49,345,595 of record NC_073388.1, on the reverse strand, counting down.
CTTCTAGCCTGTCCAGTCCTTTTATAATTTTATATGTTTCTAACTTTTTCTTATTGATTTATGATCCTGTACATTCGGACACCAAGACAGTGCAGCTGCTGGAAATCTAAACTGAAAACAGGAAATGCAAGAAGTGCTCATCTGGCCAGGTCAAATCAAACAGAGAGAGAGAGAGAGAGAACAGAGCTTATACGTCAACTTAATAATCTTCCATCAGAACATTTCTCAGCTCTGATAAGAAGTCCCTGATCAGAAATGATAACTGTTCTGCTAAAGTTGTTTGACTTGTTGAGTAGTTTATTTAGTTTAGTTTAGTTTAGAGATACAGCGCAGAAACAGACCCTTCAGCCCACCGAAACCGCACCAACCAGCGATCCCCGCACATTAACACTGTTGTACACACACTAGGGACAATTTGCATTGATACCAAGCCATTTATCCTACAAACTTGTATGTCTTTGGAATGTGGGAGAAAATTGAAGATCTCAGCGAAAACCCACGCAAGTCACGGGGAGAACGTACAAACTCCGTACAGACAGCACCCGTAGTCGGGATCGAACCTGGGTCTCTGGCGCTGCAAGGCAGCAACTCCACCTCTGCGCTACTGTACAGTGTAATTGGTCACCAGGAGATTTAATGTACGATACTGTCCCAGTGGTACTTGGCTCAGGGTAACACAACAGTTAAAGTGATAGTTGTGTGAACATGTTTGCAGCAGGAATATTACCAGTTGGAAGCAATTTGCCTCTGAGTCAGAATATTGGGGGCTTATGTCTAACTCCGTATTTTGAACCTTAAAATCTAGGCCGACATTCCATTGTGGCGTTGAAGGAATGCAACGTTGTCAGATATGTCATTTTTCTAGATTGTATAAGAAACTTGATACTCTTAACTTAAGATTGATGTAAAATGTAAAAATAACTTCTATTGGAGAGGCATTTCCTCATCTACTTGTAGAAGGTTTTAGAACAGGCGTGGCACGGTGGCGCAAGGGGTGGCACGGTGGTGCAGCGGTAGAGTTACTGCCTTACAGCGGCAGAGACCCGGGTTTGATCCAGATTACAGGTGCTGTCCGTATGGAGTTTGTACCTTCTCCACATGTGTTTTCTCCAGAAGCTCCGGTTTCCACCCACACTCCAAAGACGTACAGGTTTGTAGGTTAATTGGCTCGGGAAAATTGTCAAATTGTCCATATTGTGTGTAGGATAGTGCTGATGTGTGCAGGGATTGTTGGTCGGCATAGACTCGGTGGGCTGAAGGGCATGTTTCTGCAGGCCCCATCAGGGGGGGGGGGGGGGGGGGGGGGGGGGGGGGGGGGGCAATGAGTGCCATTTGGCATGGGCCACATGCCTGTCTGCTTCAAAGGGATCTTGGTTTAGGGGCCTCTAATATTGAAATTGGCCTGGGCCTCAGTTCATCTTTGAGAGGGCCTGTGTTTCCACACTGTATCTCCAAACTAAAGTAAGCTAAGAACATGCTAAGCTCTACCCTGGTACACAGTGTTAAAAGTGATCATCTGGTGATTATAATGCTGTCTGAGAGTGATTAACTGCTTGCTGCATGTCCGACATTACAGCAGTACCTGCACTGTCATATTTCCAAAAACATGTTCGAATGGCTCCAAAAATGCATACTTGTAAACTACGCCTCATTAACTTCTCCTTCAGCTTTCATGCATGCCTTCCTTTAAAATGTTTGTACATTGGCACTGCCTTGTTTTGGTTAGGAGTTTCAGTTGCACTACTTACCCTGCCAACACCCTAACTGAGTTGCTATTCTATACATGAGATCCTGGACTTTCAGTGATGTCAACCAGGGGCGGAAAACGCGGGGGGGGGGGGGGCAGTGGGGACACGTCCCCCCCCTTGTTTTGAGAGGTGGGGGACCTCCTCCCCCCAAGTTTTTGTGATCCCAATTGTAATATCTCCGCTTTCCGCGAGGCAGTGGGGGTGGGGCTGATGGTCGAGGGCGCGATGTTTGGGGGAGGGAGACGTGGCACAGACCTGCGCCTCATCCGCAGGCAGGATCGATCCCGGCCGGGTCTCCGGCGCTGTCCCGAGTGCCCCCACGGGTGGCCAGAGCAGACAGACGTGAGCTGTGCCTCCAGGCCCACAGCCAGCGCAGTGAAACAGCACTAAACCCAGCTCAACTCTGCCTGATCTGCCAGGTTAACCTGCCTGGGTTTGCGGGAAATATGGCCAGCGTGGAGCTGGTATCCCGTCAGTCCAGTGAGGGCTGTAGTTAACCCGGTGAGACAGGCAGAGTTGAGCTGCATTTAGCACTGGATTGAGCCTCCGAAGCCTCGCGCGTGTGTGCGTGAGTGTGCGCATGCGTGCGTGGCCTCCAAAAAATTGTGTCCCCTGTCCCCTCCATGTGTTGATAGCGAGTTCCGCTCTTGTTGTCAACTAATCGTATCATTGTTTCTGATGCATCGTGTAATGTCCTCTCTGAAATTTACTGCAGTAATTATGAAGCATTGTGCTAAAGGTCAAAGCCAAGCTGACAAAAGGGCTAGAGCAAGCAAAAACCTATCTGGTCAATGTAGCCCAGCACAACAGACACCTATTGATCTTCTTACCAGGCTGCTGGGAAGTGGGTCGGAATCTATATTCATTGTGGTAAATAAAATCCAGCCACACAAATTAACTGAAGCGACCTAAAACGCCCTTATTTTTGTATATTGGTCAATTTTGTTTGTTTACATTCCTCTGAGACACATTTTAAACACACTATGTAAGCACTTTTAAAAGGCGCCCATAAATAACATTTATTATTATTATTATTACATTAATGTTTAGTTCAATTTAGAGATACAGCATGGGAACAGGCCCTTCGGCCCAATGAGTCCACATCAACCAGTGATACCCACACAAGAACAAGTTCCCCACACACACTAGGGACAATTTTACATTTATGCCATGCAATTAACCTACAAACCTGCACGTATTTGGAGTGTGGGAGGAAACCGAAGGGCTCAGAGAAAACCCACGCGGTCACAGGGAGAACATACACACACTAGGGGAAATTTACACTATACCAAGTATACAAACACAAGCCAATTAACCTGCATACCTGGACGTCTTTGGAGTGTTGGAGGAACCCAAAGATTTTGGAGGAAACGGGGACAAGGTACAAACACCATACAGAGAGCACCCATAGTCTGGATTGAACCCGGGTCTCCGGCACTGCAAACACTACAAGGCGGCAACTCTACCGCTGCGCCACCGTGCTGCCCACAAATCCATGTAGGAGGGCATTTTGTACCATATCCATACCCTGTACCTGAATTTACTCAGATGAGCTCAGAGATAAAATAAAGCTGCTTGTAGGTCAGTGGTGAGTCTATTGAACCAATCAGTTATACCACACGTAACAGCACAAAATTCCTTCCTACAGTTAATAAACTGAAATATTGGCTTTGAACTGATGTCAATACTGCGTCTACATAAATTCGCCAATATTGAACAGCTGATAATAGGAAGTGTAGGAGCATGAGTCAGAATCCATCGACTTCGCTGATACTATGGGCCGCTTTGAATCACATTAAAAGAAAATTGATGTATCAAAGGGAATAAAGCAATCTTGGTCAGTATTTATCTCCTAGTGAATGCCACAGTAGCAAATTTATCATTCTTGTTTTGGCGATGATTAGAACAGCGAGACATTTCAATATAAATAATTAGATGTATTGTAATTTGGAATGTCCTCACCTTGTGAAATGTGCCAAACAAATGCTTTGGAGACAAAAATCACACAAAATGCTGGAGTAACTCAATGGGTCAGTTAAGGGGCTGTCCCACTTGGGCGACCTAATTGGCGAGTTTAGAAGAGTTTGAAAAAAAAGTCATGTTGAAGACCTCCTTCCACTATGTAGAAGACCTCCTTTGACTATGTTGAAGACCAGCTTCGACTAGCTACAACTAACTTCGGGAAAATTGGACACCGAATAGTGGAGAGTGAAGACGACCTCCTTCGATCTCTTTCGACCTCCCTTCGACTATGATGAAGACTATCTACGACTACCTTCGACTACCCTTGATTACCTACGACGAACATGCCAACCTACTACCACCTACTACGACTAAACCTACAAGTAAAAAAAGTATCGTTTTTTTTCCATGGCGACCTCTTTTTACTCGCGGGGGCATTTTTATTTAGCATATTGAAAAAAATGCCACGACCTAGCTGAGGCCTCGAGTACGCGGAGACTACTCTCGAGCATGAAGGAGAGTTACGGAGACCTCCTACCTCGTGTCGACCATGCTGCGAGTATGAGTTGACGTCAAATTTGCGGATTAGGTCGCCCAGGTGGGACAGCCTCTTTAGCATCTATGGAGAACATGGATCAGTGATATTTTTGGCCAGGACCCTACTTTGATGACTTTGTTAGGATTTGAGTATAGGAGCAGGGAGGTTCTACTGCAGTTGACCAGGGTCTTGGTGAGACCACACCTGGAGTATTGCGTACAGTTTTGGTCTCCAAATCTGAGGAAGGACATTATTGCCATAGAGGGAGTGCAGAGAAGGTTCACCAGACTGATTCCTGGGATGTCAGGACTGTCTTATGAAGAAAGACTGGATAGACTTGGTTTATACTCTCTAGAATTTAGGAGATTGAGAGGGGATCTTATAGAAACTTACAAAATTCTTAAGGGGTTGGACAGGCTAGATGCAGGAAGATTGTTCCCGATGTTTGGGAAGTCCCGGACAAGGGGTCACAGCTTAAGGATAAGGGGGAAATCCTTTAAAACCGAGATGAGAATAACTTTTTTCACACAGAGAGTGGTGAATCTCTGGAACTCTCTGCCACAGAGGGTAGTCGAGGCCAGTTCATTGGCTATATTTAAGAGGGAGTTAGATGTGGCCCTTGTGGCTAAAGGGATCAGGGGGTATGGAGAGAAGGCAGGTACGGGATACTGAGTTGGATGATCAGCCATGATCATATTGAATGGCGGTGCAGGCTCGAAGGGCCGAATGGCCTACTCCTGCACCTAATTTCTATGTTTCTATGTTTCTATGTTTGGGGGGTGACATGAAGACCTTTGATGCTGATAGACTGGTCATATCTTTGGAGACAAATAATTCTGTAGGATTTGGCCACTATGGTGTAATAGGATGTCCGTAGTCCAACGTGGTAGGAAATTATTATTAGTGTCAGCTCTTGTTTTACACCAAAAGACCTGATGCCTGTCTGCCATCTAACTGTGGCTGGTATCTTGTATATTATAAACATAGGGCAGCAGACGCATGACACACCATATAACCATATAACCATATAACAATTACAGGCCATCTCGGCCCTACAAGTCCGTGCCGAACAACTTTTTTTCCCCTTAGTCCCACCTGCCTGCACTCATACCATAACCCTCCATTCCCTTCTCATCCATATGCCTATCCAATTTATTTTTAAATGATACCAATGAACCTGCCTCCACCACTTCCACTGGAAGCTCATTCCACACCGCCACCACTCTCTGAGTAAAGAAGTTCCCCCTCATATTACCCCTAAACTTCTGTCCCTTAATTCTGAAGTCATGTCCTCTTGTTTGAATCTCCCTATTCTCAAAGGGAAAAGCTTGTCCACATCAAGTCTGTCTATCCCTCTCATCATTTTAAAGACCTCTATCAAGTCCCCCCTTAACCTTCTACGCTCCAGAGAATAAAGACCTAACTTATTCAACCTATCTCTGTAACTACTGACATAAGGCTGCTCAACCTATCCCTGTAACACCTTGACATAAGGCTGTGTTGTCAGGAAAAGAGTGATGATCAGCAGAACACAGATTACTTGAGGAACTCAATGGTGTCACGCAGGATTTGTGGAGGGAATGGATAGGCTACTTCAGGCTGATGAAGAAACACTGGCTGCTTCCCGACCCAAATTGTTATCTCCCCATTCCCTCCGCAGATGCTGCCTGACACTGTGGGTTCCTCAAGTTCTCTCAGTTTTGGTCAATTCCAACATCTGCAGTCCAATGTGCGTCTAAGAAGGATAAGCACAGAATGCCTCTCTGGGGCAGAGAGGTTTGGGTGTGTCAGTGACACAGGTTTACTTATCCCTCAGAAGCAGCACACGTGCCACAACTACATCTTGCTTCCATTCATACCAAGAACAGAAAATGTTTCAGCGTCTACAAGAACAAACAGGTTGACCGAATTTCCGTGCAGTCAGGGCCAAGTTCATTCTCGCCTGTTCTGTTTTTAATATCTGAATATTTCACCGGTTCGGAGAAGTTCAGAATAACATCTTTAGTTAGGTAGAGGAAGGAACAGCAGATGCTGGTTTAAACCAAAGATAAACACAAAAAGCTGGAGTAACTCAGTGGGACAGACAGCATCTTTGGAGAAAGGGAATAGGTGACATTTCGGGTCAAGACCCTTCTTCAGACTGAGGAACAGAATATGTACCTTAGGAGTTAAAATGAACTAACTTAAAATGAACAGTTGTATAGGGCCCTGGTGAGACCACATCTGGAGTATTGTGTCCAGTTTTGGTCTCCTAATTTGAGGGAGGACATCCTTGGGCGACCTTGTACACCAGTCACTGAAAGTTGGCGTGCAGGTACAGCAGGCAGTGAAGAAAGCTAATGGAATGTTGGCCTTCATAACAAGAGGATTTCAGTATAGAAGTAAAGAGGTTCTTCTGCAGTTGTATAGGGCTTTGGTAAGACCACATCTGGAGTATTGTGCACAGTTTTGGTCTCCTAATTTGAGGAAGGACATCCTTGTGATTGAGGCAGTGCAGCGTAGGATCACGAGACTGATCCCTGGGATGGCAGGACTGTCATATGAGGAAAGATTGAAAAGACTAGGCTTGTATTCACTGGAGTTTAGAAGGATGAGGGGGATCTTATAGAAACATATAAAATTATAAAAGGACTGGACAAGCTAGATGCTGGCTAAATGTTCCCAATGTTGGGCAAGTCCAGAACCAGGGGCCACAGTCTTAGAATAAAGGGGAAGCCATTTAAGACTGAGGTGCGTAAAAACGTTTTCACCCAGAGAGTTGTGAATTTGTGGAATTCTCTGCCACAGAGGGCACTGGAGGTCAAGTCACTGGATGGATTTAAGAGAGAGTTAGATAGAGCTCTAGGGGCTAGTGGTATCATAGAACATAGAACATAGAACATCGAACATAGAAAATAGGTGCAGGAGTAGGCCATTCGGTCCTTCGAGCCCGTACCGCCATTCAATATGATCATGGCTTATCATCCAACTCAAGAGAATCAAGTGATATGGGGAGAAGGCAGGCATGGGTTATTGATAGGGGACGATCAGCCATGATCACAATGAATGGCGGTGCTGGCTTGAAGGGCCGAATGGCCTCCTCCTGCACCTATTTTCTATGTTTCTGTGTAACTCTGCATTAAGTATGATTTGTACGTGCAGTCTTATTCACCTCCGTCATCGATTAGTGCAAAGATATAGGAATGACTTTCATCAATCTTTGATGTAAGATTAATCCGCATTGTGACGAGGTGGATTTGACGTATCAATTGTGCCAGTCTATTACATCAAAAGAACTAGTCTAAATAGGCCAATCGTGCTTGGTCATCCATAAGCATGATCCTGTATCATGAACTGATCTTGTATCTCATGCACAGCCTCCTGGCTGATTCCCAGTCTCTGATTACCTTGCTGCCTGCATTTAGCTTTCCCTTACAAGTGCTATTCAAGTTATTTGTATAAAAAGCTCAATGTGCATTCTTCAACAATATGGAGCACGACTACACCTTTATCGCACACTCGCCTTTCTGATATCAGGCATTTTGGTTTTCAAGTAGTTTTGAGACTGAAGGGCCTGTCCCACATAAGCAATTTTTTGTCCCCATAGTCACAGCAGATCGCCGAAAAATTAAAAAATGTTGAAAATCCAGCTGCGATCAGGCTCTTTGGGCGACTACTCACGACCATCCAGGCGTCGCACCAAACAGTCGTACATTTTTCTAGATTTTCAACATTTTGGAACATTTTCGGCGACCTGCTGCAACTATGACGGGTGCCGTTAAGTCACCGATAAAATTGCGTACGTGGGGTGTCAAATATAGATTTACATCCATATTCACACGCAAATTATACTTTGCATAGACATGCCAAGCATTATATAGGAAGGAACTGCAGATGCTGGTTTAAACTGAAGATGGACAT